>NC_134704.1:5029833-5342000 GCF_043290135.1 Rhipicephalus microplus | reverse complement strand
TCGCCGACGTTGGAAGACAAGGCGGTGCTGCGAAGGGCTCGTGAGACCGAACGTAAGCGGGCGAAGCGTGCAGCGGATGCCGAACTGCGCGCTCGCGAGGCCGAGGACAAGCGGGCGAAGCGTGCAGCGGATGGTGAACTGCGCGCTCGCGAGGCCGAGATGAGGCGTCGGCATCGAGCCGCGAACAAAGCGCTGGTACTAACCGTGAGCTACAACGATAACACGATTAGGTGCTAATCTGTAGTGTAGTTTGTGTGTGTGTGACGCGCTCGTGATGTGTGCATTTAATGCATCGTACGAAAATCGTGAAGTGTAAATAAATAATACTTCGTATATAATGTATCTGTGTACAAATGCTTCATGACAAACAACACTTAAATTCATTAATTACACTTTATTCATCATCAGCAGTAATAAAACTCCCAAGCGTTTCCCCGAGGGTAGAGTGTACTAGAACTTTTGAGTGGCGCGACCGAAACGCTTTCCCCTTGCTTTCTCCATCCCCAACTTGTGGCGAAAGTAGCGGAGGCGCTGCGATCGCCCAATCTTCCCACTTGGTTTACTCGGCTGGCTCGGCGGCATGGCCGGCATCTCGGTTTTAGTCGCGAAATGACGAAGAAGTAGCGTCTAAACGATTGTTACGCGCCAGGTTGCACAACTGGATATCCGCGTGTGCAACAAAGTCGGAAGTTATCACTTTTTAAGGCCCCGAAAGACGAAGAACGACGACTTCTTTGGGAGCGGAACCTCCATCGGCTTGACAAGCCGCTTGACGCCGATTGTGCTGTTTGCGAGTTACATTTCAAACCGCATTTCATTGTGAGAGACTACGTACATGTTATCAATGGTGTTCAAGTCCGAATTCCTAGGAGAGCGCCGACGCTCGCCCCTGATGCAGTCCCGACGATCTTGCCCAACCTGCCTGCATATTTGACGCTCAAAACTCCGGCTCCGCGGACCCAAACAAAGCGGCGTCATCAGTGTGTGCCGGCTGAGAATGACAACAGAAAACAGCGACGCATTAGCACTCCTGCACAGCTTTTTGTGGATACCAACGGTGCAACTTCTGCAGATGGCGACGAAGCTGACGAGGCAAGCTCAAGTCCCTCGTCTGACGCGGTTGTCACTCTCGGTGACCTTCATGGTCTTGTTCTACCATCAAAGTCATGGGAGGAGGAGGAGAAAAACTTTATTCAACAGAGGAGTTTGGAGCACGCAGGCTCCCGGGCCCCCGCACGACCCCTTTGCGCTCAAGCGTTCATTTGGTGGTGGTCCATGACGCTGGCAGCCCGGTCGGCCGCCATGGTCTGCTCAACCGGGTCCTCTGAGCGCAGTAGAGTCTCCCAATCCTCCCAAGTCTTTAGGTGCTCTAGGGCCCGCGGGGGAGGATCCGCCGGGCAGTGAGAAAGGATGTGTATAGCAGAAGCATGAGGTTCAGGGCAAAGGGTACAGGCTGAGGTGAGGAAAAGGGGGTGATATTGCGATAGAATGAGAGGAGAGGGAAGAGTGTGAGTTTGTAGCTGGCGCCAGAGGGTTGCCTGTCGGTTGCTCAGGGACTTGTGCGGTGGGGGATATAGCTGACGTGCTGCCCTATAGGCCTGAGTCAGCTCGTTGAAAGTGTGCGCCCGGTCCTTCGTGAATCCCAGATCGGAGGCCGCGGGAGCCCGGTTTGCGCTGCACGAGTTTCCTGGATTTTCTGGCGTGTCGTACGTAGCGTGCTCACTGAATCATAGCACTCGTGAACTTTGCATTCAACGAGCCGTATGCTTCACCTGTGCAGACAATGGAATCGTGCAATGTGAAGCGTTCGTGCAAGAGAAACTAATCAGCAAGTCCAGTTTAGTAACTGTTCGAGAAGCCTCAGATGCTCTGCAGCTTGTTGCAAGCGTCCCACTCTGTTGTAGAGCAGCAGAAACTTCATTTTTGCCTCCATCGGACCTTACCCATGGTCTACACGCGCAAATGAAGTCAAGATGAGATGTCTTCTACCGTGTCAAAAGCGCACAGAAGCACCTAAAATTGAGTAGGCTATAAATTACTACAGTGGCGTAAAAAGGATGTCATTTTTCGTGCATATTTTCTTACACTCCTAATTTTTTGACGGTACACCAAGAAGAAAAAACAATTTTTCCTAGAAGAGGCTTGTAAGCGAGAGAACGTGCAAATAATGACGCGAAATCTAGAAATAAATCTTTGATCTTGAATCTTTTTGTATTAAACCTGTGATGGTAAATTTAGCAGCATTAGGTATCTCGGTGCATAATTCATCGATCTAAGCCAATTCATTGGTGCACTTCAGTGTCCCTTCAAACGATCTTTCGACCATAACATCTTTTTTTTTAAATGCATTTTGGAAAGACAACCTTAACTCTGTCATTCTGTTTGCTTTGCTTTATGTTATCTTTTGTATCCTGGCTCTATATATTACGTTTTTTACAATTTACCTAATTGCAAATGTATTGTTTAAAAAATATGTAAACCTTGCATTTTTATGTTATCAATTATGATTAACATTACTTACGACTCTGCTTTGCAGTGTTGTTGCGTTTTTTGAACTCTCAAAATCTTCCACTACTATGTTTCACCTAAGACATTCTTTTGCAGTATTACGTATTTGCATTTCTGTGGGTCCTACAACAATGAATCTATTCCCATATTTTAAAACCAAAGGGATGTTTGGAAAAACTCTGCTGTTCTTCAAATATTATCAATAAAGCCTACTTTTTTGTCGTGTGTGCACGCAGCCACAAGCAATGAGCCTTTTATTTGAGTCCAGCTTTGGTGTTTTACGTGGAATGGACCAAGAGTTCTTCGTTTTGTGTGCACCATATTCCTTTTTTTGGGGGGAGGGGGCGCTTCCGGTGTGTACCGGCCAGCTGGTTTTTCGTCTAAAATCTGTACACTTTAAGAATTAAAGAAAAAACGCGCTCGTTATATTGTACAATGTGCTATGCTGCTTCGGGCTGCAGTGCGGGCCTCAGCAACTTCAATAACAGTGATGTCAAATAACCTTTATTTGCGCGAAAAAGGGGAGGTATGTGAATAAGAAAAAAAATAGGGAGATCATCTTCACACTAGGCGCGACAGAGAGGTACCAACACGTACGCGGAACGCCTGCCAGCCATCCGCCCGGGTAGATTGGTCGACGCCAGCGCCACCGCATCATTCCACGCCAAAACGGCCGCTCCCAGGCAGCTGCTCGCGCCACTCAAAAGCTTCTAGTACACTCTACCGAGGGTGAACATGGTTAAGTGCGAAGGCACGGGGTGATGCTATGAGGGGGAGTAAAGTTAAAATCCGTTGGCATTCGCCAGTGAGTTAACGTAAACTCCCCCGTGTGATCAAATTGCGATTCCCAGGAGCCATTACACCATAAAGGCACCATAGTGTGATTAATAAATATAATAGCGCGAATTAATAAATACCCCTCATAGCATCACCCCGTGCATTCGCACTTAACCATGTTCACCCTCGGGGAAGTGCTTGGGAGTTTTTTCTTCTAACGCTGGGTTCTCACGTGCGAAACGCGCTTATGGACGCTACGTAAGGCATTCGCATTGCCTTACGATTCCGTTCGGGGATGTGGGGGCACTTGTTTTTATTACTAAATTGCCATGTTTTTGCAAGTAACCTTTTTTATCTGACAGTTCAGTTCCTGGATATTTGTAAGTTGCTGTCCTTTCGATATGGTTTCTTTGCAGCATGAAGGTTACCTTTTCAGAGTTCAAGTCCATTCATTGCGAATTTTCAGCGTCGAACTTCAGGTGGTCTTTGGTCGTCATTTCGGAGTAAATATCCAAGAGGTCTCGGAGGTCTGTTTCAGCTAGAAGTACAAAGCCATCAGCAAATGCCGAACATGATATTTTTGTGTAGACCTCTCGATGGTCTGTCGTCATCGTTGGAGGTCAGGTCATTTCTCATTAAGTGTTTTCAAGAGGGTAATTATGCATATCTTAAATAGGCTTAGTGACAGTAGACATCCCTGCTTTAGGTAAGTTTTTAAGCTCATTTTTTGGGATCTGTGCCCACGAAGTTCACACATTGCTGTGCAATCTACATAAAATGCCTTTGGTAGTTCTATAAATTCTTTATCCAGAGGCACCTCTTTCAGTTTTTGCCATAGTTTAGCAGGAGAGACCGAGCCGTACGTTTTTTTCAGGTCTAGGAGAGTGAATTAGAGTTGTGATTTTTGTTTGTATGTCATCTCTATCGCTTCGGTAAGGGTAAATATAGGGGCACTTGTGTGTCTTCATGGTCCGAACCTATTCTGTGATTCACAGAGTACATTTTTTTATTTCGAAGTAGTCGGCGGTTTAAGATTGTGTTGAACAATTTTAGGACATTGCTGCAGCACCGCTGTTGGGCGGTACACATCGATGTTAGTTTCTGTTTTTTTTTTTGTATAAGTTGTATACGAGTTTTTTTCCATGTTTTGGCTATGTTGCAAGTTTTAAGGGCGTCGTTGAAGCAATTGAGCAGCGTTTCTCGAGCATCTGTACGTAATACTTTAAAAGTTCGCTTGGAATATCATCAAGGCCAGATGGTTTGATTTTTTATGCCAATGGTGCATAGTTGTAATTCTGCTCTTAAGATCCCCCAAATTAAGCTATCAGTTTCTTGCTGTTATGAAGCTTTGGAGGGTTGGTGCGTCAGTACCTCGTAGTTTGCTTGTATAGTTCTAATATGGTGTGTCATGTGTTGTTCCATTTCTGCTTTCACATGTATACCGTCGTCATTGTCCATTTGTAGAGAAACAGTCTGGGGACAAGCGTTCCGTGGTTCCATGTTCTGGATACATGACCAGAACTTCTGGCTGTAATGAGGACGTTTTTTATTTTTTAACGCGATAGCTTTAAAGAGCTCGTGTTGCAGAAAACCCGCTGCCGGCGTCGGCCCCGTTGGTTGTGAGCGAAAAATCGTCTGTGCTTCTGTGACCAAAAATCAAGTTACTGAGATAGCTGCGAGAGGCCGCTACTTGTTCACGCGTGCGTGCGCGATCACACTGAGAAAGCCGCGCATTCCAAAAAAAAAAAAGTGCTGCAGGTCACGGGGCGCGGTAGTTTCTTTGCCCAGCCACTTCTCCCTGCTTAGCTTCCAGTGCTTTTGTCGGGACGAGAGAATAGATAATGCAATCGCAGCATGCGACAAACCTTTGTAACTTTCGAAAAGTTAATTCGAGCGCGAAAACTTGACACGATCACTCACACACGAACACACTCATGCATCAAACACACACAGCGCCAAACACTTCACTCGCACTTGACGGATTCTTAAAAATTTTGTGGCGTTGAATTCGTGAGGCAATAAGCTCTTCTAGTGAATTCATTCCGTGGTTAATTGAAAAAAGTTTTTCAGGGCCTCTAACGCATTTTGTTAGACAGGTGTCACGACGAAAACGAGCCCTTTCGGCGATAAGAGCGCGCGCTGCTCCAATCTACTGTGTGCGTGTTTGTGCGCGTGCGTGTGTATGTAACAAAACTTATGAACAAGGATGCACTTAGCGGTTGAAGTGTGCACTAGGGGCCGGGTTTCGCTATCGCGTTCAATTCTTAAAGGCGAAGCTAAAGGGTCCCCGAATATTTTTAAAGTCGATAGTCTTTCTTCGGGACCTTTGACGCAAAATTGTTGGTCTGTCTGTCGATTTGTCTGTTTGTCCACCCTTAATGGCACCGGGTACTCTAAACGGCACCAGCCGAGACCCTAAATGGCCGATCCCATCCGCAGCGCCCACCAATGTAACTCAATATTCAGCGTTCATACTAGCGCGATTGTCAATTAAAAAGCAATTATTGTGCATATATGAGGCACCATAACCACACGTATATATTCTGTATGTGCGTCTTTTACTAGAAAAGGCATACCTAAGTAATTCTTAGGACCGCAGGGTTTATCACGCTGCGCTGATCGTGCAATGCTTGCACGAAAAAGTGAGTCTTTCCAACGCTTTGCTAAGACGCGATGGTGGTGGCACCTACCCGTCGCCTTGCGTTCTACACGTTATCACCTCTGAGACGGGCGCGCAGGCCCGTCTAAGATCCGCATGCTTTGTTTTCCAAGATAACTGCCAGATAGCGCTCATGTCTCACGTGTGACGTGACTTGATACGCTCGTTCGCCTCCGCTGCACGGTCGAAGCACTCTAACGCAGTGCCTCCAGAAAACAATTCACCGATTTTCTTGCGCAGAACATCAAATAAACGTTTTGTTCGCTCTCTCCAGACGCAAGACGATCGTCTATTGACGACATTTGAAGATTAACATGCAAATACGGGGCCATTTTTTTATCTATTCTTCTTTGTGTTTGAATGTTTTGCCTGTTTTCTGCGCAACCACGACCGTGACTCTTGATTTTTGGGCCAGATATTTCTTTCCTATATGACATCTTTTGCAATTGTGCTCTATTCTGGCGTGCGTCCATGTTTGGAGAGTTCCTTTATTTCTTGTATCTCTGTTTTCAGTTCTTTGTCTAACCAAGGTGTCGCTCGAGTTCTTTTTTACACTTGTTTCCCCAATTGTTTTACTTGACAGTGACAAACATTTTTCGATAAATCGTTCTTAGTGGGGGGGGGGGGGGTGCTCCGTAGACTGGTTTGATTCCTCTAGGAAAGTTTGCAGGTGTTCGTCTTCTCTCCCTCTCTCTCATGTGGATTGAACAGTTACAGAGCTTGTTTGGGCTATTTTTCGCTTTAGAGTGAGTGTAATGTGGTTGTGCGTACTTCCACAGTTGTTATATTTGTTCTCATGGTTGTCATATGTATGTGTTGCAGGGCATCATCATTGCAGAGGACATAGTCAAAAGCTAACTTGCTTGATCTGCGTGATCGTGTGTATGTTCTCCTGCACACATGGTCCACCTTGGCTATTGCATTGTTTGCATTGTTTGGCTAGCTTGTGAAATTTGGTCGAATTTTCTCATAACCGCCCATGTGGAAGTTGAGGTCACCTATAAGGAGGATTGGCTTGTTTTTATGTTTGTTCTATGCCTTTTTTATAGCAGTTGAAAATTTCTCCATTCCAAGTTCGTTGTTCTGGGCCAGTAGCCATGTAGGCCACACATGTGTTGAGGTGACATTTTTCATTTTTCATGGTGGTCCAAATTTGTTCTTTGCAGAGATTTTTTCTCACTTGTCTGGTCTGGTTCCTTGTTATGAAGCCAACTCCTCCTTATCATTTCTGCTTTTTTCTCCCGTTTTGGCCAATCCAACTAAGACATACGTGTAGGAGTGGTTGTTCCTCGTCGCGAAGGCGGGCCTCAATATGTGCATAAATGTTGATTCATCCCTTGTTATCTGAATTAGTAGCTTTGCCCATTTCAGCCTACTACTCCTTGTATGTTTAGTAGGCACATTTTGAATTCTTTTTTCTCGATTTTTGCTTTTCGACTTGCACGTCTACTCTTGTGTCTTACTTGCATCTCGGCCGGGCTAGGCTGAACCTGCACGCACGCTTCTTACGGCCTTAGCATCGGGTGTAGTACATGCCTCCTCTCGCCGCTGCTTTGAAGGGGGCGCTGCGACCCGGACTACCTTCGGCCGCTCCGTGCACTGGGCGCAACGCCGGCACATGTGTTCGGGCGCTTCTCCTCCCACCGCGCGTTGAAAATACGTTGCCCAATCGTCGAAGACGCACAAATGATTTATGGCATTGTTAATACCTGATGATAATGGGCTTGGACCTATGTAATTCTGAAGAGTGCACTTTGCTGGCAGTGTCAGAAGCCCCGAAGTGTGAGCATGATCGTAGCCTCTTTTAGCCAGAAAGCGCCATATCACACATTCTATAACAACTTCGTCTGCGTACGCTGAATGCTTTCTTCCGTCACATTCTTTTTGATGCAAAATAAACACGGACGTTTTCTCCTCTTTCTGTGCATCTGTTGCAATTTTCTTGAGACGCATTTTTTTTTATTCTTTCACCAATCGCTGCACTTTCTCGCCTTTTGAACAATGGTGCGACACTTGGGAGCGCAATCATCCTATAATAGTCTGGTATCGACCCGAGCGATGAGCGTCGCTGTTTATTGTTTGCGTGCAAACACTTGCTGCTCTTGTTGAGTGAAAGTGTCTTGTGAAGTTGCAACATCGAGATCTGTTTCGTTGGCCTCCGCTTTTCGCTTCCTGGATGTTTGGCGTAAGGGCGAGCTCGTGAAGCAGTATCTTTGCGAGGCTTTCTGATGCGGAGCGCAGGTCTTCATCGCGGGAGTGCATACGGCGGTCAATGCAGACTTTTCACTGATGAAGAGGTTGGCTCTCGCAATATTTTTTTTTGTCACTTGGCTCACAGCTCAATAGTGTTTGAGCATTGGTGAAAAGAAACACCGGGTGTTTTCTCCGAACTAGACATGCAATACGGAACACATGAATTAACCATTACACACATGATATACATACATATATATGCGTAATGTGCGTACTGAAATTGTGCGACTGCCTTGTCGAGTCGAGAAATCTCTGTAGACTGAACACTGACAAAGCACCGAATGAAATGGAGCCGTGGTGGGTAAATGCCACAATAAAGCAAGCCACATTTTAGAGAACTGACTGAATTATTGATATGTGGTGTTTAACGTCCCAAAACCAGCATATGATCTTGAAAGATGCCGTAGTGGAGGGCTCCGGAAATTTCGACCACCTGGGGTTCTTTAACTTGCACCCAAATCTGAGCACACGGGGCCTACAGCATTCTCGCGTCCATCTAAAATTCAACCGCCGCAGCCGGGATTCGATCCCGCGACCTGCGGGTCAGCAGCCGAGTACTTTAGTCACTAGACCAGCGCGGCAGGCACTAGAAAGAAATAGAAATCAACAACAACCTGCTTGGAGCACTAAGCCACAAGAGAATCCATACAGATTTCTAGAAAAGAAAAGCTGCTTAATTGCCGAAAAGTTGGTATGTTTCTCAGTTTTTATTTTTGAACATTCTCTTCTACGAACTCGAAGGATAGCGCAGAACCGACTTGCACTAGAGCGCTTTAATTTCAGGGCAAGCAGCTGTGTTCTTCATGGGCGTGGCTTGCAATACAAAGGAATGCAAAAGAGCTTGGTGTCCGCAGAGTGAATATTTCCAGGTGATGTTAACACCATGACAATGCACACCACCACTATTAGGGCGTGCCGTCCGAAGGAGTTATTAGGCAGCGAAAAGCCTATCTTTTTCATTTTCTGTTTTCTTATACGTGTTATTTTTAACCATTAAGTATACCACACGCGTCCGTGTTTCAAAGATCTGTCAAGCTGCAGACCGCAGCTTTTAGCCCTGAAATCCCCTCCAAATGTATTTAGAAAAATGAAGGAAAATAGAAAATATTTAGCAATGGGAAGCGTGCTGGTCATTCTGGAGCGACGAGACCAAGGACCAAATGTATTTGGTTCTTTCTGTTTGTCACTCTGATCGTTGCCATTGCTTTGCGCCTCCTGCATTAGGCCTCTCATTAGCCGATTCTTTCGCATTTTCACTGAATTTCCAAGAGCACATGCTATATTAATCGGAAAGCTGTCTGATAAAATTGGTGTTTTTAAGTAGATGATCCTCCTTGTACCGTCTACTTCTTGAATAATCCCCATCTCCGTCGAGAATCTGTGATTTCACATCAACAAATGCTCTTGTGCCGTGTGCGTGGTGGAGCAGGTGCAAGGTCAGGGTTGCAGTGGTGGAGAAACATACTGAGAAACTCTCCCATTGCTTTTGCGACGGGTGAGAAGACCGTAAGGAAGTAAGGAAGGAAGCGCGCGCAATAGGTGACCGGTAATATGTGCAATCGCAGGGAACCTGTGGAATACGACGGCTTCCGGTTCGACGCCGGTTAGCAGCGGCACGCGCGCCTTTTTGTACCACTCCGTTCAATTTCAGTGCTTTAGAAGTTTTCTTTTGCTAACCGTAACTGTGACAAGCTACGAAAATCTTGAACGGTAAGAAACCTTATTTATCGCAATAAAATGATCTCCAATGCTTTTGATCAGGGGTGTCAGTTAGGCTAGCAGATCAGTCAATACAGAAGACAGTTTTCATTGTATATTGTATGTTACGTTACTGCAGATAAAATAAGTATTTTAAAAATCTCAAGGGATGGGGATGACTGTAACAGTGTGCTAAGAATTCATTTCGAGATCGCTGCTTCGGCCGACGAGCTGCGATCTCGAAATTTTAGTTTTCAGCAGCGCTATAAGTTGCATTTCTTAGTCGAATCCAGATGCTTATTTGAACGCTGATCTTGGTCAAGCTGCACGGCACGGCGGCACATAAACATTACAGTCAGACATAGACGGCGCCGAATAATTGAAATGCGGCGCTTGTTTGTTTGTTTGTTTGTTTTCCTGGACTGATGTCTCGTACCCACTCAGGGGGATTGGCCAAGAAAGCGTAATGTAGTTTTTCTGTGAGCATTTTAACTATGTTTAATGAATTTGTATTATAATATGACTTATGTAAGTAAAACAACATAAAATGAGAGCAGACGAGAAAAAAATTGAAAAGTCAAGTTGAGAAATTTTGAGATTTCAGGTGTTGTGATTACCACAGCTGCGTTTACTTCACCTCACCATTTTGGATGTTGGGGAGGGGGGTAATAAATAATAATTATTTGATTGGAGATCACAAAGGTATACGTTTGGATGCCTGAATATAATCGCAAATGGCATTGAAAGCATCCCTGTGGCAATGTCCCAAAACTGAGGCACCGAAGCTTAGTGCAGTTTCCGCCGTCAATCTAACGCCTATTTTCAGAAATGAAATAACTAGAAACCTTTTTTGAGGTATAGCATATCGGTGACAATACAAAAAATAATTTTCTAGTGATTCCATTTCTCCGCAGAATGCGCAGAGGGGTGATATTGTCTGACCAGCTCTGTGTAGATACAGGTTTATGGGGGGGGGGGGGGGGGCATGACATCGGAATTTAGTAATTAAAACTGTGAAGTGAAGAAGTTGACGTTGTTGGTGAGCTGTGTTGTGGCTGCGGACTGTCTATTGTTATTTCCACGTAACAATGTTTTGGCTTGGCGCACCTGTGCGACAAGGTACTTCGCGGTATAATATTCGCAGCAAATTCATGCGTAAGCTTTTCATTAGTGCGGATTATACACGTACATGTGATAAAATGGTCTTCGCACACTTTGGCTTTAACGTTCGGTACTAAAAGACTACCTGTCACTGTGGCTCTCTTCACAGCCGTGGCATATCCTATTTTTTTTTCTTCAATTCATGGAAATCGACGCCGGCGGCTTTCACGCTCTAATCGGAGAGGTCAACGACTGAACAACCGAACGGGCGACCACGCGCGCACATCCCGAATAATCTGAGGCTTGCGATGGAGCGGTTCGCCGTCGTCTACTCTTCTCGAACCGGTAGCCGGCAGCAGACGGTGTATCCCACAATCCTTCGCTCTTTTACTGGTCACCTATTGCAGTCTATTCCTGCCACGGAGGAAGGAAAGGTAGGAGAGGCCGTGACGTCACTCGTTGTGAAGCCGCGATGAAGCCGGAAGTCGGCCATATTGACTGGGCAAATTCTCCTCTCTTGTTTACATCCAAATGTAAAGCAGAAGGCATGACTCTCTCTCCGGCTCGGAAAGCACGTGAGCTGCGCAGCGCCCGTGTTGTCACGATCCGAAACTAATGGAACGGGGCTCAAAACTCTGGGCCAGCGCGACACCTTCGGCGAAATCATTTCGTCCGAGTATTAACAGCGAGCAACAGCTCACCGACAACGAAGCAAATACAAGAGAACGCGCGCTGGGTGCACTGACATCGGCGAGTGTTTTCACGTCAACAGACAGTTACAGTGTACCGGGCTTACCGGGATACCGGAATCGAAGTGCGCATGC
This sequence comes from Rhipicephalus microplus, assembly GCF_043290135.1. Classification (NCBI taxonomy): domain Eukaryota; kingdom Metazoa; phylum Arthropoda; class Arachnida; order Ixodida; family Ixodidae; genus Rhipicephalus; species Rhipicephalus microplus. The sequence continues at coordinate 5,330,180 of NC_134704.1, read as the reverse complement.
GCAGATACGTACGTTGCCCGTACCGCTTACCGTACGCGCGGTATTAGGGAGTTTTAGCTTGTACGTATACTTCTTTACGTTAACGTGTTACCGGATACCGGTTCGCGTTTACCGTCTTACCGGAACGGATATCTTTCAACGTGTTAGCTCCTCATACGTAAATTTTCACGTACGTACGTAAACGCGTATACCTTTACGTTTTCGCAAACCATAAATGGTGATGCTAACTGCATATAAACGGCATTCACCTTACATATGATTAAATCACCATTGTGGTGAAATCCCGAGACGTTATTTTATTGCGTACAGTATCCTCATATGCGCGAAAGAACAAAAAATACAAGGCTAATGCAACGACGGTGTCGACATCTTGTGACACTTCGTGCAACCACAGTCATGAACACGTTGGCTTACACGTAATGTTTTTGAGGTGAAAATGATTAAAAAGGTAACTCGTTTTTAATAACGGCGCTGCGCGTTTTCGTATCAGACGTACAATGCACAATGTATCTGCAATAACAATTTTGTGATTACCTGGTTCACTACCGCCCCGCTAGATGGCACCACCTATCCAGCTTCTCTGTAATTCGCACGTTTACGGCGTTTATGTCCTAGACCATTCTAGCTTTGGTAATCCGGCTGAAACAATGTAATGGCCATTGGCGCTCGCACTTCAGCTACTTCTGCTTATAGCAACTCGATGGTTCGAGCCCCGCAATGCGCATACCACGAGTTTCTACGAACGAAGGTGGATTTGCGAGATAAGGTTGTAAACGTAAAGTCTATATGGTAGGAAACGTAAACTTTTAAACCAGATCCGGCGGGAAACGTAAAGGTTTACGTTCCGTAAAGACCCGCGCATGCGCAGATTCTATCCGGTATCCGGTAACACGGTAACGTAAAGAAGTGTACGTACAAAGCTAAAACTCCCTATTTTTCAGATTTAAGGTTACCGTGGTAGCGTAAGTGTACGTAGTGTATGTAAACATGGCGGCGCTCTCAGAAACCCGCTTCGAAGTGATTTTGGTGTAGTTGTTGAAGATTCACCTTGTTCGCCGCAAACGACTTTTAAAGTGGTTTCGCTTGCCTTCAGTTAGCTTCGATGACCGAGTATTACGAATAAGTTGGCGTAATTTTCGAGATAGCTTCCTATTTTGAACACGAGGCCTAACTACAAGATTGATGTAAACAAACCGGCAACAATTTTTTTCGCGTTTGGTGCGTGGTTCATATTCATTTGCTTTTATTATCAGGAAAATAAGCTTGTAACAATGATTCGCGCGGTGGCATAGGCAAACATTTTCGTTTTCGTTTCCTTTTCACTGTCTTATTAACTTATTAACCATCCCACAGGTGGCGCCACCGTCCTAGCTGGGGCACGTAAACCACGTAGACGCTATCCCGTTAAACTATAAGACATATCCACAACGGCTGTTTGCTGCACGGTAACGCCATTCCATTAACCACCGCTATCACGTTAACCGTAAACTATAACTGTCTATTATTTTAGCAACTGTACAGACAACACGATCGGTCGTGCGCCTTCTACGATTGCATTCCGCCACGCGGCCGATGCAGCGCCCGGCCATTGTGTCCGTGCTCCGCGCGAAACTCACCGGCGTCAGCATTCTGCGACCGTGGTGACTTTGAGCATGGTGCAAGTGACACATTTGAGCGCGGTTGCTGTTACGTTGAGATTACATGCAATGCTGGTGGAGAGTGTACGAGGCGGTACAGAAAAGGTGTTTTTAATACGCACATGCAAGTTGTTACTGTACACACACAACACAAAAGTACGTATGTGCACATGGTCCTCATATCGTCTTGCTGGACACAACAGTGTCGTCCGTTGTCACAAGCAGGAGCACTGCCCAACCGTCACTGACCTGCAAGGCGTTCGTCGTCTTTCCGCTTCGTCATGGTGCCCAACGCAATTTCGCTGAACACTTCAAATGCTTCATCCGCGTCATCCGCCGCACGACACATGGATATGCGCACGTTCTACGCTCTGTTCAGGCCCCGTGATGGACTAAAGGTTTTGTAAACGTTGCTAAGAGTACAGTAACTGCCAGGAGAACACTGCGTAACCAATAACACGGCGCAGAGCACGGATATTGTGCGCCACGGCTCAGCACGCGAACTGGGTGGGCACACATGCCGTCGCCAGCCGCGGCCGCTCACTGCTAGACCTGCTCCACTGCGCAACACGTAACCATAACAACGCCGCCATAGTGCCTACTGAATATGGCCGCCATGATGTCATTTCTTCCGCACTTTTCACGTAGCGCGCCGGCTGGGCATGCCCTCTCCTACCTTTCCTTCCTCCGTGATCCTAGCCGTGCTTGCATTTGTGTAGTTTGCATGTTTCTTTACTATTTTCATTTCATTTATTCATTTCATTTATTTTATTTTAACCAAAACAGATACAATGGCAAAAAATGGGGGGACGGCAAAAAAGCTGCAGTTATTGCAGCTTGACTAAGCACCGTCCACCCTTACGTCAGCAATGACAGGGCGAAAACAAAATACAAGAATAAAATGAAAAACAAATAAAATAAAACAAGTAATCAGGAAAAGTAAAATGACAGGCCAAGGTATACAAACAAAAAGGAATATTTCACAAACACTTGAGCACAATAACTCGCAGAGTGTGTATCATCGCTTTTGTACATAAGAAAGGTACACAATGAGGTTACACAAAATAAATAAATAAATAAAGACGGCGCCATCATCCTACTACGGTGTCATCGCATCATTTGGGAGCGGGGCCGTGTGGCCAATCCGCCGGCTTGCTTGCGCCCCATCGTCCCTGTTTTCTCTTGCCTTGGGCCAACAACTGGGCTTTATGTGACAGTCTCTTACTGCGATGCAACAGAGATCCACGAAACAGAAAAAAACAAAAGGCCTGGGGTTGTTGCAGCATGCAGTGGCGAGAGCGAGGTTACATCTCCCGACGGCTGAGTATTGTTACATAATGGCGGCTCCCGAGTGGGGTTTAATGCATGGGCTCTATGGGCAGCTTTTCCCCTATAGTCGGTATATCAACTCTATAACAGCAACTGAAGAATTTCCTGCCATGACATCCGAGATAACCGGTGCGGTTGCTTCAATCGGGCCCCACTAGATAGCGTGACCCATAGAGTTTCATACAATAATACCTAGAAAGTGATCTTGGCTGTGATCGTGTACCCACATGAGAAATATGGGAAGTACAGGCTTCGGATTGCATAGCGTTAACTAGCGACTCTTTTTTTACAGCTTTAGTTTCGTTCTTTGCGCAGCGCGGGAAGTGGGCTGCAGTGAGAAGCACTGAAGCAGTGCCTTTGTTGTTCGAAGAGACTGAAAACCGCTAGGTCTCTTGATTTGCTGCGACGTCTGAGCTTTACGAGTCGTATTTGGAAGTTTAAACGAAGCGTCGTGCACTCACCCTTGCGCATAGATGTAGCGTCTCATGGTAGTGCAGGATATTGCATCCAGTTCATGTTTTGACACGAGCCCGTTTTGCCTAAACTCGTTCGAATCAACTGCAAAACGACGACGAAACTAAGCAGACGCACCGTCATGCTCCATTGACTAGACTTCAGAAGAAAACGAAAGGTGCGTTGGGGCATAGACAGACGCACCTGGCATCGCAGCAGACAAAACGTTGTGTTTCTCACTTGATACTCTGCTGTTATTTACATAAATAGTTGATGCGCACTCTAGAGCGAAAAACAAGCGTGTTTGTTGTCATGTGCAGTAGAAATATTTCATTATATCTTGATGCCAAATTTGGAACGCAGTGGTAGAGCAATGCACCCCGTGGTGGTTAAATTTGTTGAGGTTTCACTTCTACCTTATATGTACAAAACATTTTTACGATTAAGTTTACATACGAAAGAGTGAAACAAGCTTCAGTTGGATATAGTTTCACTTTGTTTTACACTCGGCAAGCTAGCATTGCGAATCTCAAGAACGTGATCCATCCGAAGCAGATCTGAAGCCTGTACTTCCCCCCTCTAAGTATTATTTTATGAAACTCTATGGCACGGCCTGTCAGTTTAACGAGGCAAAGAACTGGAACTTTTGAACCACTCGCGCCATTCCCTCGTCCGGCGATTCTTCTTTCCACGAATCAAACAAAAACGAACAAGCAGCATTTTATTGCGTCTCTAGATGCACGAAAGCTTCGTAATTTAGTGCAGCTAGTTCGATTACTAGTGATTAATTGTAGGCGGTAAGTCTGACGTCATTGGGATAATATTGCAAATGTCCTAATTTCGTCACATGCGTTCTTGTGCATTTACAAGAATGTCTCTTTAAATAGGGCACTGTTGATAATATTGTCGTTTTAGACGTTGTCATGCACTGAGATTTCACTCTGACCTAAATCGCTAGTTGTCCCTTGAATGGCCTTGTCGTCGTGTCCGAGCACATGCCGAGGAGGCGGCGTCGTTCAAGCGTGGCGCAGCGGCTTTTATCGGTCGGACAGAAGCAGCTCAGCCAAAGAAATAACGCATGTCGATGTTAACAAAATAAGTTTAATGAACAGTCTTAATACAGCAGCAAGGGAGCTACATCCAGTCTCGTTCCTGCTGGCCCCACCTGTGTCGAGGAAAAGCAAGTTATTGCTCGCAAAGCGGTTAGCAGTGGATATTCCCGAACAGCGTCGTTTATTTCATGGGGGAAGCGTTGAGGCTTATTCGAGGCCCGGCTAGCACAGACCCAGATTCTATGCTGCCGTAGTAGAGCGCGCAGATAAGGACGATTCTTATGAGCGGGATTTGTTGGGGCTTCCGTTGCGTCTCTTTCCAGACGGTAAATGAGCCCGCATCGGATCGGTGGACCGACAGGCTTCATTAGCGATAGCTCCAACCTGTTCCGTACGCTTGCTATGTCTTCTTACACTAGGAAAGGAACAGAAAGAGGGCCGCATAGAAATGCTTGACTTGCTGAATAACAAGGCAAGCTGTTCCGCAACCGAAGATAGAAATCTGATCACACATTAAAAGCTGAGACTCTTGCATTGTGTTCTGGTAAATTATCTCTGCAGCGCCTCCGACACCTGCGTATTACTATCATTGTCATAGACAAAAGATGGTGAGCTTGCACACTTGAGTAAATTATTTAGGTAAACTGCAGAACATTTCATTCGGCACAGAAGCCGTATTGTAGGAAATAAGGTTTGCCATGTAATTTATTTCCCTTGCCGAAGATTATCGCCGAGAGGACAGCTCGACAACATATTGTACACCCCGTGTCATTCTAGAACGTTCTTTCCCTCAATGTTTCACTTTGACTTGAAAAAGTCGATGGAAGCGCCGTCTCCTGGCAGACCAAGTCACTGCATATCGGCAATAATGTGATTCTTTAGAAGCGCAGCATTAGTCGAGCAGCGGTGCAGTGCTCAACTCAGTCAAGTGAAGGATGGAATTCGAGTCGAGGAGCGTTTCAGGGGGGAGATAGGCGCTCCATAAATAAAGATATATGCACGATGCTCAATATTTACAGACTATGATAATCTCATTGCGAGGTCTGATGAATGCAATCTTTGTGGTGCATTGAACAGCTAAGCTTTTGGGACGTCGGCAATGATGCGTACAGCGCCTGCACCCGCAATGAAGTTGCGCAAGCGGAGAGCATTTTACATGACACTGCTTGCTAACTCCTATGCCGCCGGTGTTTACACAGCAACTAAGTGTAATTCGGAAAAGAGACTGTTTGCAATGTTGTAATGCCAAGAGAAAGCGTTATCTCCGACAGGTGGGCCCGCATTCACAACGCTTTTCCCAAATCATGCTTCCGTACTTTCCACTCAGCGTTTAGCAAATTCAGGCAACATTCAAGATTCACTGTAGAACGTCTGAGAAAGTCTCGCATCCGCTTTTCTTTTTGCGGTTGCTCGAAAGTTTTTGCAGGTGTGGATTCATTTCTGAGCAAAGAAGGGAAATAAACCCTGTTATTTAAACGATTCCACAAGGGTTGTATAGTTTTCTTCTTCGAATTTTTTTTACGTCCCGGAGTTCCTAGAATTCAGTTTTTGTCCATGTGAGGCGGCCTTCAGAGAAGTTCTTCTGAGGATTCCTGCATAACAAAAAAGGGAGTAACTTTATTAGTGAAATATCAATCAATCAATCAATCAATCAATCGATCAATGACAGTTGAAGTCCCTGACATGGAGCTTTATACCACGGTTATAGCATATGAAGGCGGTCTTCAGAAACAATTGGAACGATTCGTATTGCATTGGTTGAATCACTGCGTGCTTATCACTTAAAATACTTGTCTTGCGTTAAACAACAGATTCCTAAACTTTCACGCACTTGAGCTATTACGGCAGTAAGCATTTCTTCACATTTACGGCCGCTTAAAGTCTCTGTAATCTTGGCTCCGTTCCTTCTTTTTCTAAGTATTTGTGCTGCACTGTCTAAAATAGGTCTTCAAAGAAAATAAAGAACTCCCGAGTCTTTCATATGCTCGGGGGATCCGTGAGGAGGGTGAAAACTGCACACAGTGAAGTCAAGTGTTTGTCAAAGGCTCGTTCGCTTGGCTGTAATCACGCTAAAAGGAAGGCCCGGCTCCTTACGGCAGCCGGAACATGTGTAATTTTAATGTGTCTTTTTTTCTTTTGGTTGGCGCCTTCCTTTTGCCTTTTGACCATTGCAGGATTGTCCTGGCAATTTACACGAGAGAAATTGAGGGGAACCCAGAGGTGGAGAGAATTACCTAGCTGCAGTATACTTGTCTGATAAGACATCTTTGTATGTTCGTACTAAAAGGCACACTGCCGTATCAACTCCTTGTGCGCTCTTTGTGGTGTCGTCGCTTAGCCAGCACCCCAATCTTTTATTCAACATTTATTTGTTCATTTTTTAATATTAGGGCACATAAAGGTGTTACAGAGGGGGTGGGTATTACAAAGACAAGAAGAAACACCACAAAATGGAACATACAAGTACAGCAAATTAGCGAAAAATCAGCACACATCTCCCTGTACAGAGAACACCGAGTAGTATGCGAAGCAGCCATGGGTCGACCTAGAGTTCTGTAAAAAGGTGCCCTCTGTTCATTACCGCAGACGTTCGTGGTTGTGCACACAGCCGCTTCGCGAGCCCTAGCCTCCGGCGCACTCACGCCTTCGTTCATAGTACTGCGCTGTGTCAATGAGGAAGAGTGGTAAGCGTTTCTGTTGTACAGAGCAGAGCAGCGCTTCTAGTGGTGTCGACTCATACCGGAGCACGAACCGGAGTGGAGCGAGCGCTCTACCTCAGAGCGATCTACTGGTTGCTCCGAGTACTGGCGTGGCTACGACCACGGACAAGGTACAAGCCCTGACCACAAGCAGCTTCTCATCTAAAATACAACAAAACTAAGCTATCATAGGCTCAAGGCATAATTGATTAGTGCAGCCTTGATTGATGAAGCGTCCTCGATGCAGGCGATAGAGGTAGGAAGGTGGTTCCACTCGGCGCTGGCTGTTGATGAGACACAGCTATGGTCCACCCACCGCTACCGCTAGTACCACCTCTCTCTGCTGCGCATGCGCCAGACACAGAGTGCCACAGCTGTGCCTGACTCTGTTCCTTCGCGCCGGTTTCGCTCGACGTTTACCTGACGCTGCGCTATTGCTGCTTTAGGCGCCGCGGTAGCTCATCGGTATGAAATGGTCAGCGCCCCCTCCACTCCGCTCAAAGGGATCTACGTTTATGCGTGAACAATGAATGAAGAAGAAAGAGTATACGATCCGTGCACATAGAGCCCCTACGTGCACAGCGACGGGTGCGCCAGCCCACGGCCGTCAGAGCAGACAGCCATTGAGAACGCGAGCAGAACCAAATGCTCTCCTAAAGCCCGCTAGTTTATCGAAATTATGAACTGCTGAGTAGTAGATTGCACCGACAGGTACACGTAGTGTCCTCCGGGAACGACGTTTTACAGTTTCTTCCCTGCTTTATTGGGCAGCTGAATAAGTGGATCATGGTTGTGAGACGTAAAACAAAATCACAGCATATACACGGAGTGATTAATGCGGAGTGGGGCGAAGCTTCGGAGGGTTTTATCGGTAAACCGTGAATCTTCCGTCCGCTGGCAGCATCTGTCTGTCTGTCCGGACGGACTGGGCGTCTGTCTGCCTGTTCGTCCGTGTGTCCGTTCGTCCATCTAGTGAACACTCCAAGTACCACCACTTCGCATCTTTTCATCATATATTCATAATATACAAGTACCACCATCTAGCGGACATTCCGAGAACTAAACGGCAAGTAGCTACCTACAACTACATACATCGAGGATGCAGGATCCACGGTATAAAAAGCTTAGCCCCTAAACGTGTTTGGTTCCCGCTCCTTCTGCCGTCTGGGCCCCGCCGCGGTGATCTAGTGGCTAAAGTACTCGGCTGCTGATTCGCAGGTCGCGGGATCGAATCCCGGCTTCGGTGGCTGCATTTTCGATGGAGGCGAAAAGCTTACGTGCTCAGATTTCGGTGCACGTTGAAGGTTGTTGAAATTTTCTGAGCCTTCCACTACGGCGTCTCTCATTATCATACGGTGGTTTTGAGACGATAAACCCCACATATCCATAAAATCAGCCCTCTATCTCTACCGCGCCGCTGCCGTTTGAGTCGGTCTCAGACATAACCTCTGCAGGAGCAATGTTCTTACCGCTGCCATAGAGCTGGTGTGAGAAGAAAGTTATGCAAGGCATTTTAATTCAGCTGAAAGCTTATGGAATACAGCAATAGACCTGAATAATTAGCAATTCCCTGCCTACTCTTCACAACTTTTGCGAATCCAATGTGACGTCAATTAGTACTTTGCTGGATCGATAGGACCATCGGTTAAGTGGCGAACTGAGTTACGTAGCATCTTACCGTATAGACGACTTTCCGCAGCTAGTTTTATAAGCAAAACTAGATGACGCTACTGCACTGAAGCACCGTGGCCTGCTCTTCGGTGGCACTGCCACGATGTGGCGTGTGGCGGACGTTGCCCTGAAGCCTACGGCGAGAAACGGGTGGCTTAGACTATGCGGGCGCGGGCCAGCGTAGCAAGAAAATATGTCTCGTTGTATACGCGGCCCTTTATTCGAAGACAAAAAAAAAAAAAGACGCGTCTTTCTGTCTCCCGTATCAGGGACACGGCCAAGGATCTACTCGTTAGCAGTTTGCCGAGCCGGTGCGCTGCCGGGCCATAGAGAAACACACTTACATAAAGAGTGCACACTCCTGTAGGGCCCTGGAGCCGGGCTACTGCGCTGCTTTCAGCGCCAAGAGTGGCTGTTCAGACCCAATAATGCCTTTAGCATAAACAAAATAACAAAATGTTTTCTTTACGATGCTTTAATTTGAGCCCGTACCCTAGAGTTTCAAAAGCGAGTGTTTTCACCCCTAGGCTACACATTCATGCTTCCGAGAAAGAAATACATGAAGAGTACTTCTCAATCAAATGAATGGGCACCCTTTGTGCAAAACAAATGCACAAAGACTACACTTTCTAGTCAGACTTGACTGATTTTTGTAATAGAGCATTAAACGTCGTCAGCAGAACACGATATAGAGTGGACAGAGAAGATTGCACCTATGAATAAAATTTCTTTTTTGCAAGGAATTGATGCCAAGTTTTTGAAAAACATGTCTTGACAAATGAATAGAAGTTTGCATGGGTACGCCATCTAGCGGTTGGTCAGACCCTTTCTTGCTCGGCCGCGAAAAGGCTCGAGTGGCTACTCTTTATATAATATATTTCTGTATAGCCGGGCGACGATGTGAGAGTATATGAAACAGCGGCGCTCACCGCACTGTCTGCCATGGCAACATCTAACCTTAGAAACCGCTGCGCCCGCTTTGCTGGCCTTGAACCAGGTAGCGGCGGTGGTGAATCGGCCGGCCGTTGGCGGCGGTGTAAAGGAGGAGGCCATTAAATCACGTGATCAAACGTGGCAGCGCCCGTTTGCCGCTGCGTAAAAGGGTCTGTACACAGCTTCTCTACCAGCCGCGCTACGCCAACGCGGTTGGATCAAGCTTTGACTTTGATGTGTTGGTTGACACGCATTAAACTGGCGCAACCCACCTCAGGGGATCGGCCATGAAATTGGCGGTGCCCTGTTATATAAAGGAATTTGTTGATAATGTCAAATGATCAGCAATTGATCGTTTTCGAAAGAAGTAATTAGCTTAATTGACCAAAGCACTAATTTTTATTGAACGTTAAGCTTCATTTAGGCAACCTTAGCATTTCATTCGTTTTGTCTCGCGTAGTAACTCGCATTCGTCATTGCAAATGCTCCATTGGCTATAACGCATGCTAGGAAGATATGATGCTGGGCGAGAAGTAGCAGAACTACCGGGTGAAAAACGAAGCTTTGCCAATTTGCATGCTGCAGCGATGGATGGGCGTTTCGAAAGCATAAAAAATGGCAGCATCTCCACGGGGTGAATGATGGCGAGTGGGGTGAAGCATCCGTCCGTCCATTCGTTCTTGCTTCCGTCCGTCCATGCGTTCGTCTGTTTGACCGTCCGTGCGTCCATCCGCCCGCCCGTGCGTGCGTCTGTTCGTGCGTCCGTGCGTTCATCCCTGCGTTCGTCCATGCATCCATCCATCCGTCCGTGCAGCCATCCGCGCGCCGGTCCATGCATCTGTCTGTGTGTCCGTTCTTCCATCTAGTCAACAGTCCAAGTACCACTATCTCGCGTCTTTTCATCGTATATCCCGCATATAGAAGCACTGCCATCCAGCGTACATTTTAAGGACTAAACGAGAGATGGCACACGCACACTTTTTTACGGCTTGCGCTTCGTGTCTACTTCCCGCCTTTAACCAACTCGAGTTCATGGTATATACTAGTTCATTGTATTCATGGCACTACAGTCCAGTGCTCGATAAACCTTTCTAAAACCAAGGAGGTTACGCCCAGTGAGTATAACGCAGCAACCCTTTCTTGTCAGATAGTGCTCAATGTACGTGCCAATGGCTGCTAATGGGCAATGAGAGACAGGAGAATTGAGCTTTTAGTTTACGCGCACGCTGCGAATTTTTCATTGTTCAGCAACGCCCAGGAGAAATCTCCCACCTTGCAGGTCAAAGCGTAAGACATGTTACGCACTACTACGAGGGACGAACGGGTACCGCTTTAAATAGTTTCGCCCCTAAAACAACGCAAGAGGTTGTAGTGATTGATGGAGACGTCATGGTGGCCGAAGTGATCGACATTTTACCAGGTGAAGTGGAAAACTAAACTGGCCCCGCCGCGGTGGTCTAGTGGCTAAGGTACTCGGCTGCTGACCCGCAGGGCGCGGGTTCGAATCCCGGCTGCGGCGGCTGCATTTCCGATGGAGGCGGAAATGTTGTAGGCCCGTGTGCTCAGATTTGGGTGCACGTTAAAGAACCCCAGGTGGTCTAAATTTCCGGAGCCCTCCACTACGGCGTCTCTCATAATCATAGAGTGGTTTTGGGACGTTAAACCCCACATATCAATCAATCAAAACTAAACTGGGCTGCGGCGTCCTCTCTGGCGCAGCGCGTCGTCTTTCTCGCCCGCGCCTCAAGCATAGGTACCATGATGAGCGAGGATGATGCCGCGATAAAGCGATTCGCGAGGCTCGCTGCATCAAATGTCGCCAGCCACTCGCCATGATTGCCACAGTAGATCCATCAATATTTCTAAATGTTCTGAGTATTTTGCACGCACCAAGAATACTCCAAGTGTGAAAAAGAATTACAGCTTACATTGATGAAACAAGCATCTTGCCCTGCACACACCTGACGCACGCATTTGCTGACAATGGGCGCTCACTAGCGTGGCCGCTTTTGTGCAGGTTTTCCCATTTATTGATAGTGGCAATGTAGATCGAAGAATGTCTCCCTGCGATATCTTAAAACCTTTTTCGAAGAACCAACGCACCGACCACGGGCGCATTTGCAACCACAGCTGTCAAAGCAACCACGATGTTGCGGGCCCGCCGTACCACGAGTGGTGTTGCGCGCGGCTTTAAAAGCGCCCCCTATAGGCCGGAAGGGGAGTGTATAGTGTCAACCATGCAAACTTCTCTTTCTCTATCAAATTTAAATAACAACAACAAAAACCACAAACGTCTTTCGAACGCCTCTTCAACACCAGTACATACAGTGGTGGAAACGCCACGACAAACGATTTGAATCTGCAAACGGAAACTCGAACGAAAAATTTTGCGGAACTCCATGTTTTCGACTGCTTTGGACGAGGTTCCCTCACGGGGACATGTGCTGTATATTTTTTTCGCAAAAAGGAGTCTGAAAAAGAAAAAAAAAACATTAGTGCGACCATAAGGAATGAAAGGGTGATGATCGAGACACCATGAAGGTCCTGAAATGAGTTCTTGTTTAAGTCAATTGTTTTAGTACAGATTTTGTTTAGGGAAACATAGAAGAGAAATTTTTCTTTGCAATTTCGAATTCCTTAGTGCAAGGTCTAATTCAAGTAGCGAATCGCTAGCTGCGCGGGAATAGTTTGAATAAATAAAACGCACTGCACTATTTTGAACTGATTCAAAGATAGTTGATGTTTTTTGACCGGGGTTCCAAACAGAAGCAGGATACTTGAGTTTTGGTACAAATAGAGCTTTGCAGAATAACAATTTTAAATGACATAGAGCTTCGGAAAAGTATGTACCCGAGAGATCTGTTAGTGATGTGCTCATGCCATGATACGTGATGGGTGAGGTGAATTCCGAAATATTCACGTGATGTTACGTACTTGAGAGTTATGTTATCGACAGGATAACCGAAAGGTGTTGATAAGTGAGAGCGACGCGAGAAATGCATGATTTTACATTTTGTGGGATTTAAGAACATTGCCCGTTGCGGGCATCAGTTAAGCAAGTCTGATTGTAGAATAGAGTTATCATGCTGATTAGTTATTTCGCGGTATAAAACGCAATCGTCAGCAAATAGTTGCAATACGAAGAGTATATAGAGCTGTGCGCCGCCCGTTTTCGCTCATGCTGTTTGCGCCGCCGTCGAAGTCTCTATTGTCGCGACAACCTAAGAATAAATGTAGGCTCCACCCTCAGCGCTCACCGTAGTCCGAATAAACGTCTCACGTCATCGGTTATTTACCTGACGTCATGCATATCCCGCCTAGGCTCGTGCTCATTTCACTATTCTTCGTTCGAAACAGTTTACTTCTCAACGAATTTCATTAAATGTTCCTACTGCATTGCTTTGCCAAACATCACGTTTCAACAAAGGAACGATGAACATTCAGCTTATAGTATGTTTAGCATATGCATTAGCAGCGAAAACGTGCTTATGGTTGGAACGTAAATCATTGCTCTGTTGCACAGATGAATGACACACTCTAAAAAAAGAGTGAGTAAAAAGGGTGTCTTTTTGTCCCACAACAATAAGTTTCATCTATCTGGTGTTCCATCCTAGCACTATCACCCCGCGCCCGGTACATTCCGGTCACGATCGACATGCCCATTATCAGGGTTACATTGCATTCTCGATAGGAAAGTGGCCAGCGCCGAGTTTTCAAGAAAGGAAGCGCACGCAAGCCTGATGACGATTAATGTTCTGGGACGAAAAAACACCTTTTTTACTCGATATTTTTTTAGGGTGCAGGCGCGCTGTTGTACTGGTGGTATAGAGCGTGTATTTGTTCTCAGGTTGTAACCGACTACAGAGTGACCCCGCCGCTGCCGCGCAATAATTGCGGTGCGCCGCCGATTGGGGAGTGAATTTTTAATGGCGTGAAGTTCTTTTTTTATTGATGGGATGGCCACTACACCACTTTTCATTGCCCATGGTGAGCTGTGAAATTCAAGGTCAACTACAATAAGTTTGCTGATAATGACATTTCGATCGAGGTGAGTGAAAACAACGCGCACCTAATGAAGGCTGACAGTAAGAACACGAGGCACAGATGCTCAGCAACAACTGAAGTTTTATTTTTCATACACAGTAGCAAATATACAGGGAGTATGAACCACAACAACAAGGCGGAAATGCTGTAGCCCCGTGTGCTCAGATTTGGGTGCACGTTAAAGAACCCCTGGTGGCCGAAATTTCCGGAGCCCTCCACTACGGCGTTTCCCATAATCATATGGTGGTTTTTGGACGTTAAACCCTACAAATCAATCAATCAGTGGGGAGTCTGGTCATAAAATACATCACCATACCCTTTTTCTTTAGCAGCTTTCATTTTTTTTAGAGCGACGTTGGCGCTGTCTCAACTACTTTTTTGTTTCCGTGTTTGCGTGCATGCAATGTCAATATAAGGGCCCTAAAACAGCTTCTGATGATGCACGGTCGAGCGTTTTATTTTTTCTTGGCGTTTATCGTTTTTCTGGTGCTATTCGTGACGTCAGAAGGTTGATTTACGTGATACGATTAAGGCACGTTCTTTCGAATAGGAGATAAGTTGTGAGTGGTCTCCCACCCTGCTTCGCCATGCCTCCCGCTCATCTCGCATGATTATATGTCGCGTGCGATGAACTCGTGATTTCGCTGCATTTTGCGAGCTTACGATTGCTCAAGCGGAGATAGCCGACAAGCTCAGAATGGCGACTCCAACTGCCAACTGGGTCACCCTTGAAAAGAGATACGTCACCACGTTGCGCGTGATGAAGAGCGGCCGCACAGTTTCTTTTACTTCGCCATGCCGGACGCGCGAACCCGAAAAAAAAAATAAATAAAAAAAGCGATGCCCAAGATCCTTGCTGTGTGTCTGAATGCGTGGCATCGAGCTGAAAAGATGGCAGCGTATCGTTTCATCGCTTACCGAAGGACGCAGACGACGCGCGACGGAGAACGCCGCAAATCGGAAACTTACGCGTCGGAAAGAAAGTGACGGACGCTATGGTAGCTCGTTCTGATTGATTCGCTCACGACTACGTATTTCTTTTCTGTGAGCACACCATAATTACAGTGAAAGCTGGTATGAGAGCGAAACTCGGGTCACGCGTGGCGCCGTGGTTGTTCGCCACCGCAGGTGTCGTAACCGCTGTCGCACAAAAAAAAAAAGAAAGAAAACAAAACCTAATGACAAGGACACAATGGGACTCGAACCCGTTTCCGCTGCGTGCTAGCCCAGTATTCTACCACTGAGCCACGTCGGTTTTTTTTCTTTATTTCCGGTAAACTTCACAAACGTGTTGCTACGCTTAATATATTACAATTCACAACGAAAAATACAAAAAACTTGAAAATAACTAAGCCCGTCCAGCATTACTATAACACATCACGTTCTAGAATTCCTTCATTGTCAGTAAGGCTTCTACCCTTTCTACCCATAAAGGTACACATTCGTCTGTTCTTACTACCGCGAGTAATCTTGAGATGCTTTCTTTAAAATACTCTCTTGCTGGTCTTCTGTCTGGGTCACAATGAAATCCAGCCATTCTAGAGCGCCATATACTGTGCAAGGCAATCATCATGATAAAATCGAAAGGTAATCCATCCTCAATCTCTATTGCCAAATACTTGATCCCATGAGGGTCTAACGGGAACTCTTTTTTGATTGTCCTTTGTAATACGTCCCAAAAATAAACTACTTCCCAACAGTGTAGAAAAACATGGTCAATAGTTTCCGGTTTCTTACAGATTAGACAGTGAGATCCCCAAAGCATATAAAACCCACGCTCCTCTAGGAAGGTTCTTACAGGAAGTGTTTCAGTGTGTAATTTGAAAAAGAACGTTTTCGCACTTGGAGCTGCTGGCATTTTTTTAACTCGTTTAAGTACGTTCTGACCCTTGCTTGCGGTATATAGCGCTCTATACAATGGGATGGGAAGCATCGTGTCACATAAATCTTTGTACAGTTTTTTCTTTCCAACAGACCACAGGTAGTCAGTTGAAAACCGAACACACAAAAACCGCACGCTGGCCACAACTTCCTTCATGTATCCTTGCACAGCCCCTGTGGTAACATGAGTGCTCACAACAAATTCGGGCAACAGTCTACTTAGTCTTGTTTGACACACTGTTAGTAGGAAAGGATCTCTTGTCTCGCGAAAAAAGAAAAACCTATTTACTAACTGCTTGATAAACAGATGTCCTAGCCCAAGGCCTCCACACTTCACCCGTCTAAACAAATTCGTGCGACTGCACCTTTCCCAGTTAGAACCCCACACAAATACTGCAAACACCCGATGTAATTTTTGCACATTCACCCGGGAACAGTACAGCACTTGCATCACATACCACAGCCTAGACACAAAAAACCAGTTGCATGCAGTAGCCCTTGCAAACATGGACAGATAGGTTGCATTCCACCTATTCGCTTTCTCTTTAATTTCTTTCGTTTGCTGTGTCCAATATTCATCAGTACTTTTGTATGACTCGAGCGGTACTCCGAGATATTTAACTGGCGTTCTTGTCCATTTAATGGCTGCAAGAAATTCTGGTGTTGAAGGCCAATATCCATGCCGAAAGCCGAGGCATTTACCCCAGTTTATGTGGCTTCCTGTAACTTCGGCGAAAGATTTAGACACTCTGATTGATTCTTCAATACCTTCATAGGAAGTGCTACAAATCGCAGCATCATCAGCGTATGCGAGTAGTTTGACCTCTGAAGATTGTACTCTAAACCCATTAATGATGTCATTCTGCAATATAGACCGACATAAAGTTTCAATATAGATGCAAAACAAAAGTGGACTAACAGGGCAACCTTGACGCACTGAGCGCTCAATTCTAATGGGTGGGGGGGGGGGGGGCAATGTCTTGTTGATAATTAGTCTGGTACTACCATTCCGGTATGCCATGGCTACTCCGTCAATAATTATCTTACCAACATTAATGTGCTTCAATACTGCAAACAAAAGAGTGTGGGCAACGCAATCAAACGCTTTCTCCAGGTCCAGCTGAAGTATGGCCACACGAGCTTGACTGGTGTCAACACATTCGAGCACGGATCGCATTTTATCAACGTTTGTAGCTATGGACCGACCTTTTATTCCACACGTTTGGTGTGGACCGACGATGTCTTTTATTACTGACTGAAGTCTACCTGCCAAAATTTTCATTAATATTTTGTAGTCTACGTTTGTCAGTGCGATTGGCCTGTACGCTGTGACGTGCCTGAGCTTTTCAACCTCGTCTGTTTTCGGAATCAGAACGGTACGCGATTCACCAAAGGATGGTGGTAATTTCTTTTCCTCATATGCCTCATTAAAAACGCCCGCAAGTATTGAAGACAATTCGCTTTTAAAACATTTGTACCACTTGGCACAAAGACCATCTGGTCCTGGAGATTTCCCGGGATTTAACTTATCAATCGCCCGTTCAACTTCAGATGCAGATATAGATGATTCCAAAGCGTTTTTCACTTCCTCACTCACTTGCGGCATGCGTCCTAAATATTCTTCTTTGAATCTTTCTAGGTTTACCTGTCTACACGCAAAAAGGTTTTCAAAATGACTTGAAAATACGGATAAAATGCTGTCCGTATCGGTTACTTCGTGACCGTCCTTTTCTATTTTTTCGATATGATTCCGTCGAGCGTTCGTTTTCTCCACCCCTAACGCTCTTTTGGTTGGCGTCTCTCCAGCCGCTAAAGCCTCAGCCCTAGCACGGACGAGTGCACCGCGGTAGCGTTCCTCGTCAAACAGAGCAAGTTTCTGCTTAATATTGCGTATGTCAATTTTATACTCTCCCGGTTGTTTGCACTCCAAGTCTATTATATAGTCTTTCCAAAGTCTTTCGGAGTTCTTTTTCTTGCTTATTCCTTTCGTAACTCAATGCGCAAGAACGATCAATAGCTTTTATTTTTATTCGCTGCTTCAACTCTTCCCATTGTTCTGCAAGTTTAACTTCATCATCCATTTTTATTTCATTGATACAGTTCATTACCTGATCTAAGAAATATTCGTCAGTGATCAAAGTGGAATTCATCTTCGACAGCTCCCATGAGAAAGTTCCACCTTGTGTTTTCTCTCCCATATCACATTTAACTAAACAATGATCGCTAAAGTGTATTGGGTAAACAGCATATGTCTTACAGTGGGCTATTAATTCAAGCGACACGTAAATGCGATCAAGACGCGCATGGCTATTCCCCTGAAAAGGTGTGAAACGCACTTCCCGTGTTCCCTCCATACAGCTGCCCACGTCTTCTAACTCGAATTCAGTAACTACGTCCGCTAGCGTCCTACTACTTTTATCGTAAATGGCGCGTCCGTTTGCTCGATCTCGCCCATTGAGGACGCAGTTAAAATCACCCAGTAATACATATTTCCTTTCCAAAGTGAAGTGCTGCTTTAGGCTTGAAAAAAAAAAAAGTGATCGCTCCTCGCAAATGTTTGGTGCATAAATACACACTATACGCCACTGACGTTCATTGAATACAAAATCACAGGAAACCAATCTACCAGACTGGCAAGAGAAGGTATCTTGCACTACCAGACCCGGTAACTTCCTAATGAACAAAACACAGCCTGCAGAAGTGCCTATTGCTTGAGTTACAATTGCGTAGTAACGCGCCGTAAACCTCAGCACCATGCCCCGGGTCTCCTTCTCACCGTCTACTTTTGTTTCTTGTACAGCTAGTATATCTAGATCATGATCCACGAGCAGCCTGTAGACTTGGCTCTGTTTCCGCTTGGCGGCAAGTCCTCGAACATTTAACGTTGCCACTCTAAGTTTCGGTGAAAAAGCCATGTCTACACAATGAAGAAGTTAGCCCGGGGCATGATGCTTATTTTCAGCGTCTAGCATAGACGCTAGGCATCTTCGGAGCCTCCAGGTGGACCCGTGCCACTGGAGGACAAAGGTGGCCAGTGTTTGTCCAATGTCGGGTTGGGACGCAGCCTTGTGCTGCTGCGTCTGAACGAAGTCGCCTTCGCAGGTAGCCCCTCTTCATGCTTTTCACTGGACACCTCACGCCGTCCTGCAGACTGCTCGCGGGGTCTTTTGCTTGGCGCCCCACCACTGATACTCTCGCACGACACCGAAAGTTCGGTTAATTCCACCGGTTCAGGCTCCTTCGATGAGGTGCTTGTGAAGCCTTCTTCGATTTGGCCGGCTGGCTCTTGAGTAACCAGCTTCCCAGATGCTATGTCTGCTTTGGCTGTTGGTTCATCACCACCAGTCGGTGTAACTGTACCTGTTGAAGGTTCAGGGTTCACCGCGTCGCCTGCGCCTTTCGCCGCGTCTTCAGCCTCGGTCACGTCCATCACCAACTCTGCTGTGTCGTCACCTTCAGCTGATCCTACAGCCGATGCATACGTGCGCATGCACGCGTCTTCGCTGTGGTCAAACCACCGACAACGCGAGCATCGGGGTACCTTACACTCTCTTCTAACATGGCCGGTACCTTGGCAGCGCAGACACTGCATTGGCCGACCAGGTGCAACCACAAGTGCCAGTTCACCAGCCACCCTGATTTGATGCGGTAGATCTTCAACCTTCACGCCACTCTTGAGCTTAAGTAGCACAGTCCGTGTGGTTGACCCCTTGTCGCTGACTCCTTGAACACGCCAATTCTCCCTGGTGACTTGTATGACCTTCCCATAAGCCGCCAACGCCGTTCTCACTTCTTCATCGTTGACGCCATACAGCAGCCAGTGAAGACGCAGCCGCACCTGCTGATCTTGGGGGTCTACGATGATGCAGCGTCGACCCTTGACTTTCAGTTCTTTCACGTCCAGCAAGCGTCTCGTAGCGTCCGCGTTGTTCATGGTGACTGCCCAGACATGATTTATCTGGTAGGCCCCCAGTGCCAACACCTCCGGCAGTAGTCCTGTAGGTCCGAGCGCGTCTCGGAAATCTTCTACTCGATACGGTCTGCCACGCACATCACCGTGTAAAAACACGGTGTTTTGCGCGACGCGTCCCTTGGGCAGTGGTGGCAAAATAATCTCGTATCCTGCGTCTTGGTCTTCGGTCATCCTGTTACCGCGGCCAGTTTGTGCCGCAAATGCCGCTCCAACGGAGCACATGATTCTTGCGTCCGATGCGGGTGAGTGCCGACGAAAGAATGAACTGAGCCACGTCGGTGCTCGGGACTTGGCCGCTAACTTGCCTTAGGCAGGCTTGTCCGGAAAGCAATCGCGTTGATATGAGTAATAAAGCGTTTTAGAACAGCAATAAAACAACTAGGCGTCACAGAATGCGAATAGCGTAAAGAGTAGGTCGTCCAGTGCTCCAGATCATTGCAGAAGCTTTTTCTTGTTCACCTAATAAATGTGGCACATACCAAGGCTGGGCAGTATCGCGATACATGAGTACTCTATTCGTTGACTTTCGAACATTTCCTTATTATTATGTTGTGATATGTGTGTATAAGTGTGTCTTTGTATATCTGTGCCCGAGTCTTCTATTCTCCATGTACTGCTTTGTATGTTTTACTTCAAGATACGTGTTCAAGTTTCACTCAACGGGTAAGGAGTAGCCGGGGCCATAATGGTGCGCCAACATCTCCTTACATATCATATCAGTAAAAAAAACATGAGTACCGTGACAGTATTTCAGAGATAATTTTGAGTATCTGTATTTCTGTATCGAAATACTTTTCAACAATGTATTTGTATCTCAGAAGTGAATTTTTTTTGCGGTGCATCGGCCGTATGGCAATGCCACGGATATCTCGTTACTCTTTTTTTTTTCGGGAGTGAGCTGAGACGTGGTTACAATGAGAATTTTTTTTTCCCTGCTGTGACCTTGGCATTCCGCGGCGAGATATCCAGCCACCATTTCTACATTTCTGCTGAGGGCAAAACTGACTCCTATCTTCTTGAAAGCGAGCTAGTCGCTTTGCTACCCGCATCCCATTGTGCACCTTCAGGCAGAACAGGAATGTGATTGAATGATCGCCTGCTTGAGCTTGTCAACAATGTTATACTGCCATTTTGAATTCCAGCAGTGATATTTTCATTGTGAAGAGCATTGTACACTACACAATAGGCGCCAACCAACCGCGTCGTTTTAAAAACGTGTTCCTTTATGCTATTCGAACGAGCAGTGCATTTTATTCCCTTTTTTTTCTCTTTTTAATAATTTTTTTTCGGCGCCGATTTGAAAAACCGGAGCTTTTCGCGAAAGCCACAAACCAGCCAAAGAATTTAGCGTGTGGTGCCGTGTGCCATCAAGGATACTTCTTTCTCCAAAGCATTTCTGGGAGACGCCAGCGTGGCCACACGTACGGTGATTGGAAGGAGGTCTTATTGCTTTTCTTTTCGCATTCCTTGTTTTGTTCGTTCTTCTTTCTGCCTTTTCCATGTTTCTAGGAAACACTATACCTGCAACTGGAAGTAAGCGCTCGTCTTCATTGTTTATGTGTTCTCCTCCTGCTTCGCGCTAGGCCACTTTAGCAAAAGTGGAAACCAACTAGCCTGAAGAGCACGAATCTGCGCTCCTATGCAGCGGCAGGGTGACTTTTCTTGTTCGCGAGTCTTGTGTTGAGGCCCAAACGACGATGTCTAGATGACGGCCTGTTTGAGAAGCTACTGCTGCCTAATTGCGATTCACGCGTCAAACGTTGCAATGAAACAAATTTGTGGTAAATAATACAAGCATACCTTTTCTCAATTCGTTTGTTTGCGGTTGCAGCGCGTCGCTTGCACTATGCTATTTCTTGAGTAGTTAACACTGTTTCCGCCAAGAATCCCGATTTCGGCGTACAATGTGTGTGACTCTTGCTCTCATACAGCATAGTTTTTAATTGCGAGTGATATCTGTAAATATGTCGTTATTGACAATTATGTTTCAGTGTAAGCCTCCTTTGTAATACCTTAATGGCACTCAGGGTACGATGAAAAAATAATTAATAATTTTAATTGCAAGTTTCAATGTGCTGCACATTTTAAATAATATGCTGGATCAATCAATCAATCAATCAATCAATCAATCAATCAATCAATCAATTTATTTTCTTTAGATAAGGTGGAGGACAGGACTAAAAGCTCAAGAGCTTGACGAGGTCCTGACCCCGTTCACAAGTTGACAAAGCAGCAGGAATGGCAGTCAATCATACACAACAAATATGAAATAAACATATAGGTATAACATCTCAAAAAAGAAATACAAAAAGATGTCTCTACGGAGTATGACTATCCCCGAAATAGAGTATTTCAGTATCTGTACTGCTGTATCTGTATTCCGGAATACTTTTTTCGTCTTTTTGCAGAAGTATTTCTGAAATATCCCGTTACGTCAATTACAACGGTATCTCAGCATCTGTAGGTTAGGCTTCCAAACCGTGTATTTCAATATCTGTATTCCGGAATACTTTTTTGGGTATCTCTGCCCAGCCGTGGCGCATACCCACTTGAGGTACGATTCATCATCGTCATGAACAATTGGCACAAAATTCCTTGCAAGAGATCAGCGGATACCACACTTCTCTGAAGAATTAGAAAAAATAGCATAGCGAGTGCCAGCCTACTACATAAAAATGTTTATTATTAACGCCGTAGTGGGTATAAAACAAGTGCGCTTGCAGCAGTTATCTAACGAGTGTTTAGAAAAGGCCCTGAAAGGCCGCTCTTCTAGCTGTCGCTGTGAATGTGCTGCGCCTTCTGCGCAGGCCTGGCGTTTTTTAATGTGCGTGTATTTTTACTAATATTGGGGTTCTTTAAGCGCGGGTACATTCGCTGTGCCCACGGGCATTGCGAATATACCCGGCAATCAATGGCGCGCTGTGCAATTCAAGATTAGAGTTGCTGTATATGCTACCTTGAGGTAGCAGAGTTGCGCATACCTTTTCCTTCGCCGCTATTCGGCGAGCGCTGTCACGTGGTGCAAAGTGACGTGACATGTTCCATTTTTTTTTTTCGCGGCGAAGACAACTTTACGTGCACGATGGCGCGACGCCCGCGCGTTTTCTGCCCGCGCCGACTTCATGGTGACCGCCTTTAGGGGCTTTTAGCTTGTACGTATGCTTCTTTACGTTACCGTGCTTAGCTTGTTTAGGTGGGTCTTTAGCATGTTTGGGTGGGCCTTTAGAGAACGTAAATCTTTACGTAACGTAAACTACCCGCCGGATAGGCTTTACGTTGGCGGCGCTATCTCGCAAATCCCCCTTTGTTCGTAGAAACTCGCACTGCAGAGACTCCAGACACTCTGTCAAAATAAGCAGAAGTGTGAGCACCAATAGCAATTACATTGTTTCCGTCGTATTACCGAAGCTAGAATGGCAAGAACATCGAAGCCGCAAACGTGGTTCTCCCCGACAGAATGAATAGGTGGCGCCGTCTAGCGGGTTGAAAATGTACCGAACACTCAAAATTGTCATTTCGGAAACATTGTCCATCGTTTGTTCGGTGTAAAAACCGTGCAGCGGCGTTATTTCGAATTATTTGCCTTTTCAATCGTTCTCACTTAAATTATTTAATTGTTCAATTTAACGTCTTAGAACTAACACATCATAATGAAAGACGTTGTAGTGAAGGGCTCTAAAAATTTAGACCACATATTAACGTGCACATCAATCAAAGCACGCGGGTCTTAAGCATTTTCGCAACCTATCAACCGCCTCACTGCAACGGTGCAATCTTGCTCAGCGAATAAGTCTGCGGCACGCTTCCCCGCTGGAACATCACACTGCATTTTTCTCCTGCGCGCGCGACGAGTGCCTTCACTGCACACCTGCGGAAGATAATGGCGGACCTATGCGCAAGTCTGCTCCCGTAGTACCTCTATTCAATATTAGGGTTCGTCGATGCGCGCACCTCTTCACCGCTTTGGAGTGTGGAGACAATCGCGTCGTCTGCTACGGAGTCCGCCATTACGATGCCCTCTCCGCAAGCCGCCTACAGACGAAAGCACGCCTGCCTCGAACCCAGGCGCCTTCGGCGGTATACCCTCGCTCCCAGAGACACCATAATTTGTTTGCAACTGCCAAAGCGCGCCTCGCTAGCACGGAATGCAGTGGCTCTGGGAGTTGGCAATGCAGTGGCTCTGGCCTGTTCACGCTGCGCCTGCTTATAAAATGTCATCTGGGTACCACTTCACTGTCATCTGATGCGACAACAACCAGCGCAAGAGGAATAGATTGCTGAGCACTGCCTGTGAAGTTCAGTGCATCGTGTGGAGCGTGCCGGTGCAGGGTTTTGCGATTGCACAGATTTCCGTCCACAACAAAAAAACGCCGACTTCCACCGCCTTAGTATATAATCGCGATCATCAGGAAAAACTACGAGCCCTGTGAAGCGTACAAGTAAGTAAACTTATTGTGTTTATTCAAGCGTGACTCCAGCTGTTTCACTTTACAGCAGCGATTTGCGTGCAGTATACATGTAGCATGAAGCACAAAATATTGCCGTACTCGTTCGCAGGCCGCATGTCAATAATATGATTTACGCATTACGACTCACGCGTGAATGCATGCACCGCGCATGTTCAGTACAACCGTAACGGTCGACTATCGTGATGCGTAAATTGCGCGGAAAGTATGACTTTCGACCCAGTCGAACTGCGACATGCCTTGACTGTCACTAGGCGAATCTACATGCGCTTTCGACTGGCGTCACCGTAGCATTTTAAAATCTTGTTCTGGCTGGCACTTTTGGACCCTGCATGTCTTCCGAGGGCCCAGCAGGACTGGCAGTTGATTGATTGATTGATATGTGGGGTTCAACGTCCCAAAACCACCATATGACGTCCGTCCGTTCTTGCTTCCGTCCATCCGCGCGTCTGTCTGTCGTTCCACCTGGATGGATATGGCTGTACCCTTTAGATCGGGCGGTGGCTAGCGCCACCAAGCCGTAATACTTAATGAACCCAAATCTTTATTTATTTTTTCCCCTTAAAAAGTGAGTTTGAGGATTCGTACTTTGCAGTGAAGAGTTTAATTTTCACTCGTGCCTTGACTTTAGCCACCAATCAGATAACCTCCTTCTAGTTAAGTCTACTTGCTTAAAGTCTATTTTGCCCTCCCGGTCCCTAAACCCCAGTGCTTTGAAAAACTCTGCGCCATCATCCTGAACTATAGGGTGAAGCCCTTTACAGAACATTATCAAGTGTTCGGCAGTTTCTTCTTCCTCTCCACACGCACTGCATACTGTGTCTACCCCTTCGTATTTGGCCCGATATGTATTGGTTCGCAGTACTCCCGTCCTTGCCTCAAACAGTAGAGAACTACCCCGAGTATTATCATAGATCCTTTCTTTGGCAATTTCCTGCTTAAATGTTCGATAGATCTCTAGTGTGGACTTCTTAATCATGCCCATTTTCCACATGTCGGTCTCCGTTTCCTTCACTTTCTTCTTAACCGATAGTTCTTTTTGGTTTGGCCACCTGCTGTTTTCTAAGTATTTACCAGTCAACTTCCTGGTTCACTTCCTTTATTTTGTATCGACATTCTTCATGTACAAGTAGCTGAAAACCTTCCTAGCCCAACGCTCCTCCTGCATTTCACTCATTCGCTTCTCAAATTTTATCTTGCTGCTAGCTTCCCTGCCTTCAAATGATGTCCATCCCACATCACCTTGTACTCCCTGATTTGGTGTATTCCCGTGAGCTCCTAAAGAAAGCCTACCTATTCCACGTTGCTTAATTTCTAATCTTGCTTGAACTTCTGATCTCATGCACAAGACCGCATTGCCGAACGTCAGCCCAGGAACCATCACCCCTTTCCATATTCCTCTCACAACATCATACCTATTGTAATTCCACAGTGCCCTATTTTTCATCACTGCTGCATTCCTGTTACCTTTAGTCGTCACGTATATTTCGTGTTCCCTCAAGTACTCGGTCCTATTGCTTATCCATACGCCTAGATATTTGTATTTATCTGTTATCTCTAGAGTGACCTCCTGTATCCTAAGCTCACTACCTTCGTTGTCATTGAAAATCATGACTGCTGATTTTTCCTTACTGAATCTAAAATCTAACCTATCTCCCTCATTACCGCAGATGTCCATCAATCTCTGCAAATCTTCCTTGTTGTTGGCCATTAGAACTATATCATCTGCGTACATTAATGCTGGTAGTGCCTGATCAATAAGTTTTCCTTGTTTGACTAAAGAGAGCTTGAATCCCAACCCACTTCCCTCTAATTTTGCCTCTAATCCTTGTAGGTACATCATGAATAATAATGGTGACAGGGGGCACCCCTGCCTAAGCCCCCGTTTTACCTCTGCAGGCTTGGATACCCGTTTTTCCCACTTCATAACTACCTTGTTACCTTTATAGACACCCTTTAAAAGATTAGTGACTACATGTTCCACGCCTAGTGTGTCCAGTATTTTCCACAATTCCTCTTGAACCACGCTATCGTACGCTCCCTTGATATCCAAGAATGCTAGCCACAGGGGCCTGTGTTCCTTTTCTGCTATTTCGATGCACTGCGTCAGTGAGAACAGATTGTCTTCCAACCTCCTGTGTTTCCGAAACCCATTCTGCAGTTCCCCCAGCACCCCCTCATCTTCTATCTATGCCTGCAGTCTTTCCTTTATAATCTGCATAGCCAGCCTGTAGACCACTGATGTCACTGTTATAGGATGGTAGTTGTTTATGTCAGCTTTGTCCCCCTTTCCTTTATAGATCATGCTCATCCTGCTAAGTTTCCATCCATCGGGAACTTCACCATCCATTATTATTTTGCTCACTGCCTCTCTCAAAGCCTGCTTAGACTTCGGACCTAATGTCTTTATCAGCCTAATTGGAATGCCATCTGGGCCTGTTGATGTACTACTAGGAACCCTTTTCTCAGCCCTTTCCCACTCTCGTTGGGAAAGTGGAGCCATTGCGCCACTTGATTCGTCCTTGTCTATTGTGGTGCATAAAGTACTTCTTTGTTGAAATTTTTCTGTCACCCTTGTTCTTATATATTCAATAGATTCGTCCCCTTCTAGCCTGGCACCTTGGGCTGTAGTTATAAAACTCTGCTCTATGCTAGTCTCATTTCTTAGGGAGTTTAGATGGTTCCAAAATTTCGCAGCTGCCTTTCTATCTTTTTTATGTACTTCTGCCAGCCACTGAGCTCCCTTTCTTCTAATTTTTTCATTGATCAGAAGGGATGCAGCCCTTCTACAGCTTTAAAAGGTTTCCCATTTTCTTTCAACATCATCTGTCGGTTCACCCCGCTGCTTAGCATGTTTGTGTTCCCTAGAGGCTTCCTGACGTTTTGCTATGGCTTTCTTAACTTCCTCATCCCACCAATTTTTGGGTTTGTGTCTTCTTTTCCGGGGTGACTTGTTACGCGTCTTAGCATGCTCTAGCTCAGAGTCTAATTAGATTTGTGTATGTCCACACTGTCTTATTATCCTGCGTGATTACTTTCTCAATTTGTTTAGTGGCTATTTCAATTTGCCTTTCTGAATAAAAATTTTCCTGTAGTTGCTCATCTTGTCTCCTTCCCACTTTCACTGCTCTTCCAAAACTTAGCTTGATACGTTTGTGATCACTACCCAGACTTCTGGAGCCACCTTCATCTATGTGCATTCCCCTGAGCTTATCATACATCCTATGTGACATCAGTGCATAATCTATCGTCGACTGCAGCCTTCCTACCTCCCATGTTAATTGCCCTTCACACTTCTCGGTACTGTTGCAAATGATCAAAGCAAGCCTTTCACACATATCCATGATCATTTTGCCTGTCGGGTTGGTATACCCATCTATATCTTCTATGTGCGCATTCATGTCTCCTAGTATAATTATCTCGCACTCTCTTCCTAACTCCTGAATGTCCTTAGATATACACTCTACCATTGCCTGGTTTTCACCTCTGGCCTTTGCTCCCGTCCACAAGTAAACGAAACCAAGGAGTGTCATTTGACCTGCCACTTTCTCTTTTAGCCATAAATGTTCCTTGCACTCCTGCTTGACCCTTTGCCAGTCTGTAGTTTTATGAATGAATGCCCCAATACCACCCCCCTTTTTGCTGCCTTCTGTTCTATTACAATATTCTGACGCGTAGTCCGGATTGTTCGGAAGTTGTTCCATGTCCCTGAGATGTGTTTCTACAAAACCTTATACCATCGGCCTCTCTTCCCTTAGCTGTTCTTCTATCTTTTCCCACTTCAGCCTGTTCCTACCACCCTGCATGTTAATATACCCTATGTCTGAATGGGCTCGGCGCTCGTGGCTACGCCTATTTATGCCCCGGACTCTACCTATCTTAGACATTGGTGCCACTTTGAAATCGTATCTGTTCATAACACCTGTCGAAGAGTCTCCCTGGTTGTTTTCCTCGTTACTAGCTATCCTGCACCCCGAAGGGCTCGCTTGCCCCCCCAAAAAGCTACTGCGCGTCCTGCAAGTCGCCAACCCACCTCATGACCTAGCCGCCCATCGAAGTGAATTCTGTCTCGTTGAAAACCACCCCACCTATGCACCTCTCTGTTTATTTCCACCACCTCAAACCCTTTCTCTCGACTCATCCGCCATATCTCTTGGTTTGCGTTGACAACCGCTCTTTGCAGGTTGCTATCACGCACCGGTACCTCCGGTATCGTGCATATCACTACCTGTACCTTAGGAGAAGTGGCGCGCATGTCATCGACGCCTTTCGCCAGTGTGGCTGCTAGTCCTGCTGTATTTTTATTTAAGACATCATTTAAACCACCTGAAAATATCACGAGGTTTCGTCTATCAGCTGTAGTTTTGAGTTTTGCGCTCGCTTGCCTCATGACTGCTTCCAGCTTGCGTCCTGGGAACGCCCCTACTGCAACCCTCTTGTCACCTCTTACCCTGTCTTTGATGGCTTCTGTGCATCGATTTAAATTCGAGTCCCCGGCGATTATCACATGCTGTGACTTTTCAGCTGGAGCGTCCTGCACCTGGGGGCTACTTGCACCTGTGACGCCGGCTGCTTTGTCCCCTCCCAGCCCCACCACTACCTCGCTGAATCTTGGCCTTGCGACAGTTGAACCGGCTAAACCTGTTTTTTCCAAACTTGCTTGCTGTTCCTTTTCCACCGTTCTGGTTGCCGGTTCTCTACTGTTCTCTCCGTAGGCCGCTTCTCTGTTCAGCTTCGCTAGTGCTTCCTCCGCGGACTTCAGTCTTTCTCCCATTGCCCTCGTTTTCTCTTGCTCTGTCGCCAACGCAGTCTCGAGCTCATCGATTCTCACCAGCAGTTCACTTTGGGCAACCATCATTTTCTCCATTTTTTCCTCGACCTCACATTGCCTACACTTCGCGTCAGCCTCTTCTCCATCCGCTTCTACGCTTGGGTCCACTTTCAAACCCACTCCACATCCTGAACACTTTACAGTCTTTTTAGCCATGTCTTTCTGACACCAATTGTCCCTATACTCGATAATTACTAAACTGGAGCCGTGCACTACGAAAAAAAGAAAGTCTAAGCTCTACTACAAAAATTTGCGTTTTAAATGTACGCGCACCTCCCGCACGGTGTGGCAAAAAAAAAACAAAAAAAATTCAAACACACACACCCGCACTAACTAATAAATACCTGGTGACTGGCCCCCGAAAAAGCCGTACCATAAAATAAGTGCTACGAAGATTTCAACCGCTGCCTTATAATTATAAAGACAAGGTTAAAACATGCAAAAACACTTATCTGCGCAGTCGATCTGGAGCGCTCAAAAAACACGTCCATCCACCGTCCATCCACTAGCTGGATGGATGGATGGATATGGCTGTACCCTTTAGATCGGGCGGTGGCTAGCGCCACCAAGCCGTAATATATAATGAACCAAAAACTATATTTATTTTTTTTCTTAAAAAAGAGTTTGAGGATTCGTACTTTGCAGTGAAGAGTTTAATTTTCACTCGCGCCTTGACTTTAGCCACCAATCAGACAACCTCCTTCTAGTGAAGTCTACCCGCTTAAAGTTTATTTTGCCCTCCCGGTCCCTAAACCTCAGCTTGCACTGCGGTTAGCGCCGCCAAGCGTTGAAAATGATATTTTTCCTGCAGTTAACAATAGGTGGAGCGCGCGTTGGTTTCAGCGGTGATTTTTCGTTTGCAATCTGCCTGACCGGCGGGTCGAGTGCACTCACTTGGCGACCCGTTTTCGCCACGTTTCGCTCGTGGCGTCGTTATCGCGCGTGCCCATGGCGCTCGCTCTCGTCTACTTATCCCGACAATAAACCATTGCGTGCGACAACTTCCGCACCTTTCGAGTTTCAATTCGCAGCTGCTGCTCAAAAGAGATCACAGGAGAGCATGGTGTTTGCGAAACTTGCTCAATAAATACATCTGAAATGTGGTGGCATGGCTGATTGATTAATTTGCAGACAACGTGTATTGAACTGTTTTCGCTATTTATGGTGCATTCAGACGACGGACCGAATCCGGATTTGTCGTGGACGCGGACCGCTAATCCGCGGATGGTCCGCCTGCAGGCGCATCCACACGACGGATGGTGTCCTAGGGGAAAACAACCGGATTACCCTCGACAGCAGATTCGGCGCTCACCTGCGCCCGCTGGCAGCAGACCGGTTTGAGAGTATTCAACATGGATGCCCGCAAGAAGCGAAGCTTGGCTGCGATGTCTGTCGTGTTGTGACAAATGAACGAGTAGTGTTATTCTTTCAGGAGAAAAGGGAGTTGCTAGCAGGATATTCTTTCAACTACATTGTTCCCCACTTGTAGAACTTCTGAACGCGTCTCCCATCCTTTGTTTAGAAGCGGCACGTCGCCGGTTGCAGAAGTTGGAATATTTCACCACCATGACGGCTAAGAATCTCGCGTGTTAAGCGACGGCGGCGACATTTACCGAACCACCAAAAGTGATTTCTGCATATTTAATCACCTGAGAACAAAGTCTCCGGAAACTAAGTAAACAATGCTCAAGCGTAGATGATGCCGACCAGTCATGCAGCTGTCCGCGAGCCATGGAGGACATGCCGCGAGCAGACGAAAAGTGTACTGGTTGCCACCGACCCCAAGCTATTCCACTGAAGTACCGGCTCTCCCCCGCCAGAATCCCGATGTGAGAAACAGGTTGGGTTCATCCGTCCGCGAGCCGCGCGGACGAGGGGAATCGCTGATGTGAGGTCACGTGACGCGCCGTCCGTCGCGCCATATCGGGATTCGATCCGTCGTCTGAATGCACCATTAGAGTTCGGCTGCACGGACGATGTGGCCTTGGAGTGCGATGTTTGGGCGTATTCTCAGAAAATTGATTTCGCGAGTGTGCAACGAGTGTTCTATCGACATGTCTATGCGAAAAAAAGCTGAACACGGTACTGTCTGCACCTACAAGTAGAATTTATTCGTAAAAATGACTTAATTGTGTGATTTGTAGGCACTCGACCACCTCACAATTGCTTCTTTAGCACACGCTGCATCCACCGCAGACCGATTATTACAAGCTGTAGTAACTGAACTATAACGAGAAACCTAACAAGCCTGAAATATATATATTTTTTACTTAGAACATCAATACATATTGCCTTTGAAATGGGCGTACGGCCAAAAAATAAAAGAAAAGGCAGATCCCACGTGTAATGGAAATCGATGATATGCGAAGCACAAACGATTGATTTGATTTGTGGGGTTTAACGTCCCAATACCACTATATGATTATGAGAGACGCCGTAGTGGAGGGCTCCGAAAATATCGACCACCTGGGGTTCTTTAACGTGCACCCAAATCGGAACACACGGGCCTACAACATTTCCGCCTCCATCGGAAATGCAGCCGCCGCAGCCGGGATTGAAGCACAAACAAGGAAGGTTGATATACGCCAGTTTAAAATAAGGACAACGTTACGAGGCGGACGTTAATTATGCCGCACTTGACTTCCATATTTTGATTACCATGTTTGCGCCTGGCATGTGCTCGTCACTCATTTACGTCACGTAATACCAAATTTGGTATAGGTGAAGCTAGCGAAACGTCCACAAGCGCGCTATAAGCGTAGAATGTAGTCATGTATTACGTGACACACATACCATGATTATCATGTTTGGACACGCCGTTTACCTTCGTCATCCATTCACGTCACACAATACCAAATTTGGTATATGTGAAGCTAGCGAAACGGCTGTGAGCGCATCATGAGAGTGCTGTGTAGTCTAGTGTCGCGAACGCGCGCCTTCCCAAGCGGCGGCGGAGAAACCGGATTCTGTGCACCGCAACGCGGCGCTGTTTGTTGCTGGCGAGTTGTGTTACTGGATATTCTACCTTTGGGTAGCATATACAGTAACTCTACTGGCGAGTAACGAGGGAGGTAGACGTGCAACTGGCGGCAGTGTAACTGCGTCCCTGTCGCGAAACTGCTTCCCGAAGCACTTATTGAAACACCTTAATATTATCGCTAATTATATTCTCGAGTGGGATAGAAGGAAATAAAAATAATTTTTACTGTTCATATATCCTTCTACAGATGCACAAACTAGGCGATCGACGTTTTTTTGACGCGCGCACACAATTCTAGTTCTCTTAAGATGACATATACGTCACGATGCAGTTTGACCGGTGCTTTCCTCCCCAACCCCCCTTAATCAAGGAGGATGTTTCAGCTGATGAAGGCTGGAATGGACAACAAGTAACTTTCAGATTAATAAAGCACCAACGAAAAAAAATGCAACAGAGTAAGGGCCTTTTTTTTAAAGCTGTCTGTACCAATTGCTGTTAATTTGCTAATCACACCCTCTTATTGTGCTCTCTACGCATGCAGAAAGCAGCTGCGACTAAGTCCCTTGAAAATCAGCGTGTCATTTGTTTAGGCGTGTGCAGGTGGAAAGGGGGGGGGGGGACAGCAGCTCTCACAAAGAGGGGGTGGGCGCCAAATCTGTCCCATTAGATTACTAGGGAGCGATGCTGCTGCGATGAACATCCACCTTCCGCCAAGGCTGATTTTTGAGCTGGCAAAGGCTGGAGTGCTCATATATAGAAACTGCCGGATGGATAAAGCAACAAGGGAGAAAAAGTACACGTGCAACAGGCCGCACCTTTTTTCTATACGGAGTTCATTGCGTTTGCCAATTGTTCATTTGGGAAATGCACCCGCTATATTGTGCTCGTCTGCGCAAGCAGAAAAGAGCAGTGACGAAGCTCTTTGAAGACCAGTATGCGAAGCTTAGGCCGTACGTGGAAGGAGATTGGGACAGCCGCCATCGCTGGAGGAGGAGGGGGAGGGGGAGTCCTGTTGGACTTTTCTGTTTGTGTTTGCAGTCTCGTTTCAAATAGGTGCACAGAGAAATCGAAATTTGCGTTGATGTATTGCTTGGCTTTTACTTATTGTTCTTCCTTATTTATTATCTTAAAGTAAGTACATCTATTTCGTTTGTCCCAGCTTCTTAATATGTTCAATACTTATTCCTCATGTGTGCATTAACTTCAATTTATTGTCTGTTGATGCTCATTTTTTCGCGGATTTTTTATTATTTAGTGTTCATTTCATGGAGGTATACCTGTCTTTTTTTCATTCACTCACATTCTGCATCAAAACACTTGTCCTTGCGTCTGTCTATGGGGTTGTTGTACTTTGTTTTTATGTAACATCTATAAACATGTATTGATATTGATGTCTTTACACTCAAACGCAACTGTGCGGAAAAGAATGGTAATAAACTGGGTCTGAAGGGCCGAGTCTCCTACATCTCCGTTCCGTGTGCGCTATATATTCCGCTTGTATGTGCTGTTCAGATGTAGATAACCTGGAAGCGTACTATAAAGATCGTTTTTTTTTCTTCACTCGCAACTTATCGGCGCCCTGTGTGACGGGCACAGCGGCTTTGTGCTGTTACCACAAATCTTGTTCTAAACGAGAAACGCCTCAGAGCGCGCACTCGGACGCGTAAATGCCGCGCGGCAGCGAGCGGTTGCGCCCTCTAGAAGCGGTATCGTAAACTTTTTCGGCTTTGCAGTTTCGTTCACGACAATAGAAAAACCTTTCTAGCCACTATAGTCATACTCTTACATGACACACATTTCATGACTATATTGCTTGCGCCAGTCATATACCTTCGCCATCAATCCACGTCACGCAACACCTAAATTGCTATAATTGATTGATATGTGGGGTTTACCGTCCCGAAACCACCATATGATCATGAGAGACGCCGTAGTGGAGGGCTCCGGAAATTTCGACCACCTGGGGTTCTTTAACGTGCACCAAAATCTGAGCAAACGGGCCTACGACATTTCCGCCTCCATTGGAAATGCAGCCGCCACAGCCGGGATTCGATCCCGCGACCTGTGGGTCAGCAGCCGAGTACCTTAGCCACTAAACCACTGCGGCGGGCCAAGATTGCTAAATGTGTAGTTAGAAAAACGGCCGCGAGCGCACTATGAGCACAGCAGATAGTCATATTTTACATGACACGCATGTCATAAGTTATCATGTTTGGACGTGTCATTTAACTTTGTCGCCCGTTCGCGTGACGCAATGCCAAATTCGGTATATGTGAAGCTGGCGAAACGGCCACGAGCACACTATGAGCGTAGCGTGTTGTCATGTTATACATTACAGGCATACCATGATTATCATGTTTGGACGTGTCACTTACTTTCGTCGTCCGTTCGCGTCACGTAATACAAATTTGGTATATGTGAAGCTAGTGAAACGACCTCGAGTGCACCATGAGCGTGGCGTATCATGACTTACATGACATGCATGTCATGATTTCCACGTTGGGGCTTGTGATTCATGTTTGCTATGCAATCATGTCATACCATACCTATTTTGCAGTATGTTGAATGCGAAGCGTTTCTTAGCGAACTTCGTTGACTTTGACCCTATCTATCTATCTATCTATCTATCTATCTATCTATATATATATATATATATATATATATATATATATATATATATATATATATATATATATATATATATATATATATATATATATATATATATATATATATATATATATAGTCCAGTAGATCCTCCGTGAGCGGTCACAACGTGGTTTATTTCGACGTTTCGGCCTAGAGTCTGGCCTTGAAGGCCAGACTCTAGGCCGAAACGTCAAAATAAACCACGTTGTGACCGCTCACGGAGGATCTACTATATATATATGTGTGTGTGTGTCTGTCTGTCTGTCTGTCTGTGTAGTTGTTCTATGTAATTGTTAGCCTGCGCTCGTGCTAGGTATGCTGAGTTCGCGCGTGCTTGAGATGTGCGCTGCAAGTTTCGAGCTGTTCTTCGAATGGCATTGTAATTGGTTGCTGTAGCATTCATTCTTTCGCCCGTCTGACCAAATAATGCACAATAAACACTCAAGTACTTCTGCGAAAATGCGTTTCACTTCCGTGTTTTACCTTTCTATAGGATCAGCCACAAGCGCGTGCACCCAGGTGTCAAAACATGGCATTGCATCATTGAACGACTTCAGTGGGACGGTATCGTCCGAATAGTATTGCGCAAACCTGCATGCGCTTTTCACAAGAAAGTAAAGTGGTCTGCCTGCGCGGCTGGTGAAACATAAACGCCTAGACTAATCGGTATGGTTCGTTTCGCCTCATAAGAAGGCGTTCACCGATTGTTGAGCCCTCAAATAGACCAGAGTCGTGGCAAACAGATGCTTTTCCTTGATTAGCAATCCGACTGTCTTTGTATGGAAAGATGGGATATAATTTTACACACACAACTATTCAGCTTCTGAAATGCACTTTGAACGTTGAATGACCAAGTTTGAAAGGAGTCTCAAGCAGTGCAATTATGGCGTAAATAAACAACCCCGGAAAAGCAGTGCTTTGGCTGAGCAAGCTTCAGGAGGATACGCATTCGACTGCACTCTAAGAAGTAAAGGAGGAAAAAGGGTGTGGAGGTTGCTCCTTTAGAGGAGGAACTGCGCAGGAGTAACCACGCTCTCGCGGTTACTCCTCAAAGGAGCAACATATAGCAAAAGAAAAATCAGGGTCTGGTTGGCTTAACAAGCCTTTCGAAGTGCGTGCAGGAATTTGAATAGAAGTAAATCGATGTGTATGCATCAAATTCAGAAATAAATTTTGGAAAATGTGCAGCAAACACATGGGATTCCAACTCACTACCACTCAGTCAACATGCACGTACACTAACCACTACACCACATCACGCTACGGCACCGTCTGAAAAGAAACATGCTTGTGTAGGCGCCGATGGGTCATGTGCACACGACGCGAACATTCCTGCAGTTACTCCAAAAAACGGGCGCTTTACTCCAAAAGGAGGAAAGCGCCCTCCTGGACGCTGCGTGTGGAATCTTTGCGCGCATGGCGTCTTTGAGAGGAGCAAAGAGCCTTTTTCGGGGCTAACTGCGAAGTTGCTCCACAAAACTTTTGAAAGTGTGGGGGGAGGCACGCTCTTGCATGAGCCGCTCGCAACCACTCTCAACAGGAGCGATGGCAATGAGTGTATGCCTACGTGATGCCATTTTACGGTGCACATGTGCCTTGAACTTTCACTCTGGTCGGCGTCCTTACCGTGCGTCTCACCTTAAAGGTCGACCGGTCGCTGCGCTTTCCCAGGTCCTTGAGGATTTTGTCGTTTGCCTGGATCTTGTTCTTGATGCTGCGCTCAATGATGTCCTGCATCATTTTGTCACGCAGCACGTCCAGCGGCGAGACGATAGACAGCGAAGGCATGTGGTCCCGATTGTGCATGCTCAGCGACGGCAGCGGACGGCTGCGCAGGGCCAGCGGGCCCCGCTTCCACAGGTCGGACAAGTCTAGGCCCCCGACGCGCGCGCCCAGTGCTGCCTCGCTCGCGAGAAGAACCAGCACCAGCCATGGGCCCACCGGGTGCATCCTGCAGCGCAACACAAGGCGTTGTTTCGTGCGGTCACTTCGGATACGTGCAATGTTCCTCCACGTTTGGCGCAGCAAGCCAAGGAGGCGTTAATCAGTGATTGTGGTATATAAGAAAAGTGAGCCTCAGCGGCTGGTCGACTAATCTACCGAAATTCTACGATTTTCACGCCACTAGTGACACGGCTTGAATGGAATTACGTGAACTGCGTAAATAACATATTATCGTGGAGAGTAAAAAAACCAAGAGCCGGCTTGTGTTGCGTATACACTCGGCTGTCGAAATCTGGGCTCGTGAAACAATGTTGCCACCGAAGTCCCGCTAGTGAAACTTGCCTCAGTCGTGTATAGTTCCTACTTTGATCGAAGATTCGCCGACACACGTCGGATCTGTCTCCGACAAAGCGCATCACATCGAACCGCCGTTGACCGCGTGGTGACGCTCACGCAGCAGTTATCGTGCGACACGGAAGTTGTCATCCCCGAAACAAGAGCGCTTATCACGAAACTGCCTTGATGCACATCAGCATTACTGCAAAAAAAGAAAAAAAAACTGAACGTAAGTAAGTCGCCACCCTTCAAACTGATGCACTTCAGTTAAGAAATGTGGATGAATTCTAAAAGCGTACACGCAGTCAGAATTGTGACGCCGAAAAATTGCGTCTCTACGTGGTCACGCTCAAAGCTGCCGTTCTTTATCCCGACTGCCCTCAAAGCAAAAATGACGGATAAAATAATTCTCCTTTTCGCGACATCAGCAGTTTTTCGTTGTTTGCGCAAAAGCTCGCCTCTGCTGAACGAACGGGTATTTTTCTAATGAAGAATTTTCCGATTAATTGCTAATTGATTAGCCTCTGCAATCAATTATGATAATTAAAAACGATGAATATATAGGTTCTGAGATTTTATTTGAAATGCAACCTCCTAAAATAATAAATTTTTCGGCTTTAGGGTAAATTATGTTAATGAAAGCCCCACGTGCATAGCCGCGATGCGACAAAGACATTTCATTCTTGTATAGTAGGATTGATTGGTTGACGTGGTGGGCGTATTTTGGATGAATTTGGCAATTGTATTAGGAATATTTCATGTTTTTATCGTGACACACTGTTACTGTCTTTATGAACTATCCTTCCTATGATTTACAGAAAGAAAAAAAATTATTTGAGTTCGAATATAGAGAAATTTTTCTAAAGGTGATGAAATCTTAGTTATTCGTAAACTTGTTGCAATTTTTTTCATGGGAATGCACGAAATGGACGTTTCGTGGTTGCTTTGTGATAGTTTTGCTTTTCCGGCAACGAATATTTTGCGCAGAAGGGCTACAACAGCAACAGCTTGCTTCATGTTTCGTTGACCATTTGCGGAAAGATGTGTCCTTTCTTGTTACGGCGAATGGTCGCTAATTATGCGGAACTCCGTTAATTATCGCTGCGGTTTTTGCCGCTCGGAAAAACTCACCGTTGCTGGCCACTGTGACGTCATAAATGCCAGAAGTTAGGAGAAAACCGAGAAGATCGCCTCGAAGTTAAAAAAAAAAAGAGGGTCGAAACCTGCAGACGGCGGCTGCACAGGACGCTGACTTAGAGAGCGCTTGCCTTTTGGAGTAGGAACCGAGGCAGGGCATTTCTTCACTCGTCGAACGGCTTTCGAGAAGCAATCGATCAAATGTTGGCTTCCCCGTGAAGAGAAATAGGCCAACAAGGCAGCTGCCGCTAAAAGGTTCCGAAACGGCGGGCGCCCTTGTGGTTCGCACCTGTCGGGGGCGCGAGTGAACGTCCTCTCGCCTCAAGAAGTCTCTCACTGTCATTTCTTGCCATTTCATCCGCACAAAGGTGGAATTCCACACATCGACAAAAGAAGGCGTTCTTGCGGCGCCACTGAGGGCCAGAGACGTTCATTCGGGCGGACGCGTTCATTCCGCGCGGTCCCCACTTTGCGAAAGCCTTGGGCGTTTTACTTGGTTAAACACGCGCGCATACTTCAGTGAAAACGCTTGCGTAGCGATATTTTTTTCAACTAAAAGCACTGGCAGCTCGGGAAATCATTGAAATGACATGTACCACTTACTAATGTAAACTTTCGTGCTTCATGACGAACACGAATAAGACTCGAGGGAAAACTTGCGTGATGTCTCACAGTTGCAAACTTGCTGTATGGTCGTTCACGCTAGTGAATACTTTCTTTGTTTATATAGCTTAAGGCCCTGCTGAAACGGACTGAGTCTCACCATCCGATTTGAATGTTAATGTGCTCTAGTTTTCATATACAGAATCTGCAGCACAATCTAATGCAGTGAAGGAAGGAAGGGTCACCTTCCGTTTGTGTCAGTGGTCTTGTGTGTTGTGTAGGCAACAGCGTTGTATGTGTACGAACTGCTGGCAGCATTCAAAGTGTACATAACCGTAATAAGGCTTATTGTTGCTTATAACCTATATTGCAATTTTTTTCTAATATTGCTTTCTCTGTGATTATGCACATGAGGTCCCATTTCAGTTTGTTACTACGGGACCTCCAACTGTACAGATGTATATGACATTTTATTTGTCGTGAATAAAAGGATTCTCAAGGTACCAAGTCGGGCTAGTTTGTTAACATTCATGTTAAAGGCCCATTAAATGCACTAATATATACAGGCAACAGCGAGGGAAGACGTGCGCAGACTCGCAATGATGAAATAAACATTTATTTTTCGCGACAGTGTTGCCGAGTTTGTGAGCTCGGGGTCACACTAGGTGGGAGGGTCCATTATTCCAGGAATCCTCTGGCCGCAATCACCTCCCCGGCCCTGGCGACAACTCCTCGTTGGTCGTCTAGGTCGCGTGCGGCAATCTTGGCCTCCCACGTCTCAGCTAGGGTTGTTGCGGGCATGGTATTGGAATCTTCGTGGCGCCACGGACATTCGAGTAGTAGGTGGGCCAGAGTGTCTGGCACGTCGCATAATGGTCAGTTGTAGGCGTATAGCGTTGGGTATACTCTATGCAGTAGGGTGCCGTGTGTATAGGTGTTAGCTTGAAGTCTCCAAAATGCTGCGACCTCTTCTTTAGTAAGCTTGGGGTGAGGTGGCGGGTACACCCTGCGAGCTAGACGATAGTGTTGTAGGATGGCGTTGTATGTCGGTGGTAAGGTCTCCACTTCTGCAGCGCTGGCTAACCGCGGGTCAAGCAAGGCGCTGAGGAAGGCCCGGTCGACGTGATTGCGGGTCGTGGCATGAGCCGCTGCATTTCCATCGTGCCCCGGCACCCATACCACGCTGGTGTAAGGAAGCGGAGTTCGGCTCTTTCTCGGACTTTTGAGAGCTTCGATGGAGATTCGGCCTCGCGTGTTATTGCGGACAGCGGATTGGAAATCTGTGAGAACTACGACCGCGTCCTTACCAGTCGTAGTGACAAGGGCGATCGTTGCTTCCACGGCAGACTCGGAGCTCCGCACCCGGTGGGTGGCGGATGCCAGCTCTTGTCCTTCTGCGTCGACCACACTTAAAGCGAAGGCGTTTTTGCCCGATTGCCAGCCGCGTCGACGTAGCGAGCGTCTGGATCGTGCTGGTGTCTTCTGCGGATGGTGTCGACTCCAGCGATTCGTCTTTCCCGATGGTACTCGGGTTCCATGTTACGCGGTATTTGGGCGATGCTGAATGATTCTCGCAGGCACGGCGGTATCTTCTCTTTGCGGTCTGCCTGGCAGATGTAGCGCTCGCCGTATGCCAGACGCTCAAGAACCGATTCTGCCCGTCGACGTGAGCTTAAGCCTCTCGAGTTGGCTGGTCCGTTGTGCTTCTACCAGCTCTTGCCACGTGTTGCGTGGAGCCGTTCTTAGGAGTCTGGTGGTCGATGCCATTAAAGGTAGCCCTATGGCGAGCTTGGTAGCTTTGCGGATGAGCACATTCATCCTGTCGACTTCAGATGTCTTGAGTGCGAGGTTCCATAGATGATTCGGCTATTTAGAAAAGCCTGGACAACTCTTAGGATATCACTTTCCTCCAGGCCACTGCATCGGTTTGCGACTCTCCTTACGAGATGCGTGAGCTGGAAGACTGTGCGTTGAAGTCTAGGAAGCATGGCGGTGCGTGATCCGTCGTGGTGCAGGTGCAAGCCGAGCACGCGAAGCGAGATGCCTTCGGTATTTGGACGCCGAGAAGAATGGTGCATGGGTCTGGCGCTTCGCAGGTTGGAGGTCTTCCTCGCGTACGGGCCTTCATCATCATCATCATCATCATCATCATCATCATCATCATCATCATCATCAGCCTGACTACGTCCACTGCAGCACAAAGGCCTCTCCCATGTTCCGCCAGTTAACCCGGTCCTGTGCTTGCTGCTGCCAATTTATACCCGCAAACTTCTTAATCTCATCTGCCTACCTAACCTTCTGTCTCCCCCTAACCCGCTTGCCTTCTCTGGGAATCCAGTTAATTACCCTTAACGAACAGCGGTTATCCTGTGTACGCGCTACATGCCTGGCCAATGTCCGTTTCTTCTTGATTTCAGCTATGATATCCTTAACCCCCGTTTGTTCCCTAATCCACTCTGCTCTCTTCTTGTCTCTTAATGTTACACCTACCATTTTTCTTTCCATTGCTCGCTACGTCGTGCTCAATTTAAGCTGAACCCTCTTTGTAAGTCTCCAGGTTTCTGCTCCGTAGCTAAGTACCGGCAAGATACAGTTGTTATATACCTTCCTCTTGAGTGATAGTGGCAATCTACCTGTCATAATTTGAGTGTGCTTGCCGAATGTGCTCCACCCGATTCTTATTCTTCTATTTACTTCAATCTCGAGGTTCGGCTCTGATGTTATTACCTGCCCCAAGTAGACATAGTCTTTTACAACTTCA
This sequence comes from Rhipicephalus microplus, assembly GCF_043290135.1. Taxonomy (NCBI): domain Eukaryota; kingdom Metazoa; phylum Arthropoda; class Arachnida; order Ixodida; family Ixodidae; genus Rhipicephalus; species Rhipicephalus microplus. Next base: position 5,288,801 of record NC_134704.1, on the reverse strand, counting down.
AGTGCACCATTACCTATCTCGAAGCGCTGCTCCTTTCCCAGGTTGTTGTACATTACTTTCGTTTTCTGCATATTGATTTTAAGACCCACCTTTCTACTCTCCTTGTCTAACACCGTAATCATGAGTTGCAATTCGTCCCCCCCTGAGTTACTCAGCATTGCAATGTCATCAGCGAAGCGCAGGTTACTAAGGTATTCTCCATTAACTCTTATCCCTAACTGTTCACATTCTAGGCTTCTGAAAACCTCCTGTAAGCACGTGAAAACCTCCTACGGGCCTTGAGTACCACTAATTTCGATTTTTCAGGTGCACAATGGAGGCCGCAGCGTTCGAGGTAGTTTTAGATGACATTGACGACCGCCTCCTGAAGGCAGCTTTCTAGCTCTCCAGTGCTCTTGCCTCGCGTCCAAAGCGTAATATCGTCAGCGTAGATGGCGTGACGTTGGCCCTGTATTGTTTCGAGAAGCTGGGGGAGCTTAAGGAGTGTCACGTTAAAAATGAGTGGTGACGCAACAGAGCATTGATGTGTACCATTGTTTGGCAGCTCAAAATTTTCGCTCCGTATGTTCTATATTCCCACAGTGGCCGTACGACCGGTGATGAAGCTTCGAACATAGCCATAAATCTTGGAACTGCAGCCGGTATCTTCGAGACTTTGTAGTATTGCTTTATGGCTAACATTGTCGAAGGCACTCTTGGAATCAATGGAAAGTAGGGACGACTTGCTATTCTTGCTCAAGTGATGAACTAGATCTTTCTTGAGGAGTAAAATGATGTCCTGCGTGGAAAGCAGCTGGCGGAAGCCGTACATGGTGTCTGCGAAGTACCCGTTGTCCGCAAGGTGCGACGTGAGCCGGTCATGGATCATATGCTCAAACAGCTTGCCAACGCATGAAGTCAGAGAAATGAGATTAAGGTTGTCAACGGCTATGGACTTGTTGGGCCTAGGCATTATGATAACCTCCGAATGCGTCCACGCGGCTGGAAGCTCTCCTTTGCACAGCAGTCATTGCAGTACCGCCGACTCGCAAGTGATATTTTTTATTGTAAGCTCTGGGTGACAAAAGGCGTTGAAACAACACCATCAAGAGCTGGACGGGCAGCGTCGCAGCAGCAGCCAGATTGTGCCGCGCACAAAGCTTTTTCGATGTCACTGCAGCGGGGGGGGGGGGGGGGGGCATTATTATTCACTACGTTTTATGACAGCGAAAGCTGTATGTGGCTAAGAAACATAAAAAAAAATCGGCAGATCTCTGGGAAGGAAGGAAGGAAGGAAAATAGAGGGAAAAAAAGGCAAGGAGGTTAACCAGCCTATAGGCAGCCGGTTTGCTACCCTGCGCATGGGAGAGGGATGGGGGAGATGAAAGAGAGCAGAGGGGGAAGATAGAAACAGCACATTCGGCAGCACATGCGCGCACACTCAGTCATAGTCCAGTCTTGTCTTTCGCGGAGTGTGACATTGTTGTTACAGTCGCTTGTTCAAGTCGGTGTCGCGTAGGAATTTCAACAGAGCTTTCGTCGCCTTCTGTTGCAGTGTCTTCTCTCGGGCACTTGACAGAATAGTGTCCACAGACATTTGGCTGTTGTCGATGCGCGCAAAAGCAGACGCCAGTGACTGTCTCTGGATTTCATACAATGGACAGTCACACAGGATGTGGTGTAGCGTCTCTTCGCAATGACAGGCATCGCAGAGAGCGTTGTCGGCCATTCCTAAGACAAAGGAGTAAGATTTTGTAAATGCCACTCCTAGCCATACGCGATGAAGTAGGGTGGCTTCTTTTCGGTCGAGTCCAGTGGACATGCGGAAAGCCATCAAAGAGGACAGGTGGTGTTGACGATTCGTATCGATGCTTGGTGGGCACCATAGTGAAAACGTGATTTCACGCGCAAGTCGTCGAAGATTACTGGCAGCATCAGTCCTCGAAAGTGGTATGGCTTCTTCTCGTGTTCCTTCAAGGGCTGCCCGCGCGGCAGTATCGGCATGTTCATTCCCTATGATGCCGCAATGACTTGGCAGCCATTGAAGCGTCACATGATGCCCTTTCTCGAGTAAAGTGTGGAGAAAGCATCGAATTTCGAAAACAAGCTGTTCGTACCTGGGAGTCGACGTTATGAAAAGCATGCTGAGGTTACCGTGTTGCAGTTTTTTTATTAAGTGACAGGTCATGAAATGACGCTAAATATATGCACAAATGTTGTACGCACAAACATATGTTGAAGAGTAGCAGATATATAAGCAGTTTGCACTTGCACAACAATGTCAACTGCAACATGGCTGTTAGCAACACGAGAAGCAGATATGAAGCGCTGATGCTCGCGAAGGTGCTGGCCTTGGACACTGCTACAAAAATCAATTTCAGCGCATGGCAACTAACCAAAATCGATGTTAACCCGACATGACGGCTACATTAAAGGAGTACATTTGTAATATTCATAAAAAATGGGTAGTCAGCACAAGATTAGCGTCTATTTGAAAAGCGGTTCCGAAACCTAGTGTAACTCTGTGATAAAGTGCTTCATTGCCACGCAGAATGCTTGGGTTTGATTCCAACTGGGACCCTTACATTTATTCTTTGCATTCTTAAGATCGACGCTACCAATGTCGGTTATTTCTGAACGCTTGTGCGCTAAGATTGCCCAGGTGTGTTCTCGTCGTTCCTAGGTAGATACTAAGTGTCAATAACCTGTGGCACATACCCGCACACCAGCGGCACATACCCGCCCGTGTATATGTGCCAGTGTCTGACGGGAAGTGTTTGACGACGTACGCGACGGGATTCTGAAATTATTAATGTCTTGGCCAGCGCGTCATATTCGGCAAACCATCGTGCCCTCCCACGCTAATTTTGGTTCACGCCAAGTTAAGGGGGTGAGAACGAGAGCACCTAAACCTAAGCGGCTAGATAGATAGATAGATAGATAGATAGATAGATAGATAGATAGATAGATAGATAGATAGATAGATAGATAGATAGATAGATAGATAGATAGATAGATAGATAGATAGATAGATAGATAGATAGATAGATAGATAGATAGATAGATAGATAGATAGATAGATAGATAGATAGATAGATAGATAGATACGCTCAATGTCGCCAAAGTTCGCTAAAGGCTGTTTTACATGCCGCGATTGCAGTGAAAAAAAATTCGGCAGATCCCACGTATGTGGGAATCCACGTTATGCGAAGCATGCGGGGGAAAGGTGAGACTGTGTTGCAATTTTATGATTGAGCGACATGTCATTAAATGACGTTCAATATATGTACAAATGTTGCACGCACAGACATATGTTAAGAGTTGCATATGTTCATATAACCAGTTGTCTGCAGCGCAACGATGTCAACTGGAACATGCGTATTAGCAACAACAGAAGCTTATATGAAGCGCTTATACTCGCGAAGATGCTGGCCCTGGACACTGCTACAACCACTAACTTCAGCGCATGGCACCTAACCACGATTGACGTTAACCCAACGTGACGGCTGTATCGAAGGAGAACGTATGTATTGTTTATAAAATTGGGTACAACACTGCAACCACTATTGACGTTTCCCGAATCTTAGCGTCTATCTGAAAAGTAGTTTCGAGACGTGGCGTTGCTTTGTGGTAGAATGCTTGACTGCCACGCCGAATGCTTGGGTTTGATTCCTGCTGGGACCCTGGCATTTATTATTTGCATTCGTCGGGGGGGCCAACGCTGCCTATATCAGATGTTTTTCAACATTGACGTTTATTCTATGCCTTCGTTGGGTCGACGCTACCGATGTCGGTTGCTTAACGTTCACGCGTTAAAATCGCCGATGTGTGTTCCTATCATTCCTAGGTAGATACTAAGTGTCAATAACCTGTGGCACATACCCGCATACCAGCGGTACATACCCGCCCCTGTATATGTGCCAGTGTCTGACGGGAAGTGTTTGACGACGTACGCGGCGAGATAGCGACATTATTCATGTCTTGACCAGCCGGTCATATTTGTCAAACCATCTTACCCTCCCATGCTAATTTTGGTTCTCGCCCAGTTGATGGAGGGGGGGGGGGGCACGAGAGCACACGAACGTAAGCGGCTAGATAGATAGATAGATACGCTCTTAAGTCGCCGAAGTTCTCTAAGAATTGCTTCGCATTTAATATCGTTCCGCTCGCTCCAATCCTTCTGCTCGTTACCACCGCTAATGGCGGTTTCGTTTCACATGGGCCGCGAATGGTCCGCGATTTTCGCTCTGCGACTGGAGCAGCGATCAACGTTTCTTTCCGCCGTTCGTTGCGGCAGCCACTGTAGAATTTTTAAAAATATAATGTAACAATCTTTGCATTATGATATTATTAGGTTTAATGAACGGTAACGAAGGGCACTTGTGTTTCGTCATTTATTACACTTTCCAATCTAACCACACTTTAAAATGCATAGGATCGGTCATAAACAAAAAACCGCCGTGATCACAGCGAAAATTTCCAACACGTCGGAAGCTTGGCGCGGACCGCTGCGGCGGGAGCGACCTGGCCTTTTTAGGCGCGAAGCTCCTTAAAGCGGCACCCGTTCGTCCCTCGTAGTAGTGCGTAAAATGTTTTACGCTATGACCGGTAAGGTGGGAGATTTCTCCTGTGCGTTGTTCAACAATAAAAAATTCTCAGCGTACGCGTTAACTAAAAGCCGAATTCTTTTGTCTCTCATTCCCCATTAGCAGCCATTGGCATGTACATTGAGCACTATCTGACAAGAAAGGGTTGCTAGGTTATACTCCCTGGGCGTAACCTCCTTGGTTTTAGAAAGGTTTAGCGAGCGTTGGGCCGCAGTGCCATGAATACAGTGAACTAGTATATACCATGAACTCGAGGTGGTTAAAGGTGGGAAGTAGACACGAAGCGCAAGCCGTAAGAAAGTGTGCGTGTGCCACCTCTCGTTTAGTCCTTGGAACGTCTGCCGGATGGCCCTGCTTCTATATGCGGGATATACGATGAAAAGATGCGAGATAGTGGTACTTGGAGTGTTGACTAGATCGAAGAATGGACACACAGACAGATGCATGGACGGACGCACGAATGGCTGCACGGACGGATGTACGCATGGACGGATGAAGGGGTGGATGCATGGACTAATGCAGAGACGGGCGCACGAACAGACGCACGCACGGTCGGGCGGATGGACGCATAGACGGTCACACAGACGCACGCATGGACGGACGGATGCTTTGCCCCGCTCTCCATCATTCACCCCGTGGATATGCTGCCATTTTTTTTTTCGCTGCGAGCGAATTCGCAGACTGAAAATCTCTACTTTTTGTGTCATGTGAAACGGCCTCAAGCCCTAGTTCACACTGAAGCATCCGCTTTTTACAGCGGCCGGAATTCGCCTGCCGCTGAAACGCAGTGTCGTCGGCACGGGACGCACCCCGCGCCGCCGAATATGCCATCTTTAAGACACTCGGAACTTTAAATATCAACGTTCTTAGGGTCTGTGTAGTGATGATATAGGCGAATACCAACTTTTCAATCGGTCACGATGAAAACTCATTGCAAACAGCCGTGACATTTTCCTCGTATTGATATTCATGTTTTTCGCTACGACCATCGCACACGGGCGATGCTGCCGTAAACCTACATTACAGCTAAAGTGAAGTATGGATGGCGGCTTTAGTCGGAGAACGTGAACAAGAATGTTCGAAAATATCTCCAGGAGGAGGCGGGGGGGGGGGGGGGGGGGTAAAAACTACATCGATTAGTGTACACTTCGGATGCACGATGCTTCGTAGGCAGAAATGACTAACCAGTCAGGGAAAACGACGTTCATATTGTTACGTAAAAATGACTGAAATATAATCGGTTGCGCTAATCTTCCCTTTTCAATGGTAAAAAAAACGTGTCGGGTAGATGTTTTGATCTCACTAACCACAAAACAAACACAGTAAAGCTACAGTCAGGCTGGTTTGGAGAAGCACGGATACACCCAAATCTACAGATATAAACAGGAAAATACAGTAATATCACGAATGTTACTTGTATATAAACACCCCTCGCGTTTCCTGGTTTCCATTTTGTGGTGTAGTGATTAGCGTGTAGCGCTCGAAATTCGTTACGCATCCAGAGGTCGAAGGTTCGAGCCCTACTTGATCAAGTTGTTGTCACTTTTTTTTTGTCGTAGTGCTCGTATTTAGCCATCCTCACGGTCTGCGCATGAGGCAATCCGTCAAAAACAATGAAAGATCCCAATTGCGGCCCTAGTCCAGCTTTTTCTTCCCCGTGAAGTGTGCTGCTACTCTTTTCGGTGGGACCATGCTTGTCTCCTTCGGGCAGCGTCATGTTACTCTGTTGAGGGGGAGTGCTTTAACCCGTTATAGGGGAATCGCTGGACTCTGCTTCAACGAGAGGTGATTTACTCTGGAAAAGAGAGAGAAATATGGGACAAGAAAGTACTCTCCCAAAGAAAGTGCCCAGCACCCTCTTAGTTTTTAGTTATTGGCCATCAAACCGGCGGTTATTTTAATGAGGAAAAACGAATATTTAAATGCTGATAAAAATACTTATTCGGTCGTCTAGGGAATATAAGAGTGAATAACTATAAGGTGTTTTACGAATAAAAAAGTTAAATAAATAATAGTTGAAGGGAATAAATGGATGGTGATTCTAAAGAACTAGAATTTCATTAGTTAAAAAAATTAACAAGCAAAATTTTTTGTGTCTTTGAGAAACAAAAGCTTGTTCTTCATCACCTAATAACGGTGGCACATACACACTTCAGAAGTAATTCTTCATCTTCGTCAGCCACTGAATGCAACACAAAATGCATTACAAGTGGTTAGCTGATACCACGCTTCTCCGAAAAATGACGAAGTATAGCACAGTCAATACTATGCATAAATTATGAATAACTATGGCATAGTGGGCACCCAGCAAGTGTGCTTCTAGCATTTACCTGAAGGGCGTTTAGAAAAGCTTCCGAAGGGCCGCTGTTCATGCTTTCGCTGTGACTATGCTGCGCCTTCCTAGCAGGCTTTGTGTTACTTAGGCGTGCTTGGTTGAAGCGTGGTATAGGCGCGGTAACGTGTGGGTCTTTTGTAGTGGATGACCAGCTTGAAATCATGAAGACATAAGAATATTCACATTATATTTCGCCAAATGGCAATGTACACGCTTGTACCACGCATTATTACTGCACTATTTCGTGTCGCATTATGAGGCATGTGTACGGGACGCCTGCGTTTGTAAAGTACGAAACTTACTTTTACTGCAATTCGAAGGAGAAGAAGTCATTTCACTGTATTCACAAGCAGAAGCGTGGCTGTGTAATAGAGCAGCCACTCACTACTCGTACACTCGGATCTAAAAGTTTTAGTTATTTATTTTATCTGCATCTTCCTCAACCATTCGGTCACGTACAAGATGATGACCAACGACGCCAACGCCGGAATTTCCGCGGAACGAGCTATTTAACGCTATCGAGCTAATAATTCTTATCGAAAGCTGTCATTGTTCGCTGAAATTTCCTAACAGAATATAGATATCAAGCAGAAGCGCCAAGCGCTCGCACGTTCAATTTCATAAAAATGGCGGATACATGACGCGCACCGGGCAATAGCGTCGCATTCAATCCTTGGTATTTTTTGCATTATTTTATGCCTATCGGTTACGCCTCCGACGGCAACGGTGGCACCGCTCAGTGCAGCAACGGGCGCGGGAGAACTTCGCTCTAAAACCGTTGAGACTGGCCGATTCGCTTTGGCTCACCTTGTTCATTCTCAGCTGCGGAGCCTTCGCTTCCATCCCGACCGAGAATCTTGACGCCTGCTCCCGCGATCGAACGCGTCTGCCCTTGAACTATCGCGGAGCATCTTCAGCTCTTGCCGGCTAGACGAAGCCGCATGGCTGGGCCTCATGCTTAGACTCTCGCCGTCCTCTCCTTGGGAGCAGCTGCGGAAACGACTCGAGAGGAGGGGACTGTCCATCAACTTGGATGCTTCAGCTGCTGCTGCCTGGAAGACACCGAAGACCCGGCTTCCTCGACGTCCGGAGCGTTGAAGGAGAGCGCCTTTAGTCGCATTGCGCGTGCGCAAATCGCCATGTGCCTGGCGCATCCCTTCCTCCGCAACGAGAACATTCGCTGCTGCTCATGCCCCACCTGCTTCTGGCGTCACTGCCTATCGCGCCACTGATTTATGAGCACTGCATAGCTCCGCCAGTGCTCGCTCTACCGGGGGCCGTATTCAGATGCCACCGCCTTTTGTTGGGCTTCCACGAAGGCTAACTCGGAGCGAAGCCATCGTTGCAAAACGTCATCAACCTGCAGCCACGCAGAGTATCTTCTAATGTATGCAGAGCTCCGGTAGTCGGCGATGCTTCAGGCTTGCCGAAACGGCATTGTTGCATTGTGACAGCTTGCTACGGTTTGCAATCTGTCGACAGTTTATGAATAACCGCTTCTCAACAAAATCAAGATTTTGTATCGTCACAGGGACACGACAGTTGCTCGAATACATGGGTGTGTGGTATATCTTGCTCAATGTGAGATTAAACTATTTTTATATACTACCAAAGCCCTTCAATTGAAGCACTCCAATGCTTAGCAGCGTGAGCGTATCATTGTTCAACGATTTGATTACCCACATGATCCCTGTGTATATACGGTATATTATAAGTATGGGGTGCATAGCAAGTGTGAAAAGATTTCATGCATTAAGTGTTTGAATTATGCACTATAGAGACTGGATATCGCTATCGCGTTCAACTCCTAAAAGAGAAGCTTAAAGATCACTCAATTTTCAATACGAGACCTTCGTCTGGCATAACAACATAAAGTGATTAAAAAAAATCTGCCCGTATCTTCCCACGGGGGGACTCGAGTAAGTGCGTCGCAGAGTGGTGGGGATATCGCGGGAATGTTGCGTATGGTCACTGACCCAGTGGGTATGGTTTGCGAATGCTTAATTGTTATTTCGGCTTTAATATTCTGATTTATTTGATGAAGCATTGCCTTCGACGTCAAGCGAAAGCCAATACGCTTTTGACTGAATATTTAAGGCGTGATACAATGCCTGTGGCCGGTTGTGTTGCGCGAGCAGTCGTTTTCCTTTAGAAGTTGGAGTGGCGCCCCCTGGTGGGAGGCTTGCATGACGTCACGGCACGGACTCCTCGAATCTTGCTGCGGCGCGCGTATACACAACATGCGCTCGCTTCGTACGCCGTTGCGCTGCCGGCGTTCACGCTTTGCTTGTCTCAGGCTTAAAATGATAGCCGAAAGCAACATCCATGTTGCTCCTGCTAAACCAAAGATTGACTGATATGTGGGGTTTAACGTCCAAAAACCACCATATGATTATGAGGGACGCCGTAGTGGAGGGCTCCGGAAAGTTCGACCACTTGGGGTTCTTTAACGTGCGCCCAAATCTGAGCACACGGGCCTACAACATTTCCGCCTCCATCGGAAATGCAGCCACCGGGATTCGATCCCACGAGGTCAGCAGCCGAGTACCTTAGCCACTAGATCACCTCGGCGGGGCAATGGTAAACCAAGGAAAAACTAATTTTTTTTTTTTTCAGTATATAGAATCGCCCACGGTGCCTGCGCTCCACACTTTCATAAGGTTTCTCATGCTGTCGCGCTGCTTACTTCGAAGATAGGCTCGATTCTGCAGCTGCACTCCGACAGCGGTGAACAGCAAGAAAATGCACGTACACCAGGTTAAAAACTGCGAACGGGCCACAATTACTCTGCAGCGTGCCTTGGAATCAGGTGCGTTGTCCACGGGCGATTTCTTTAAAAAGATGTGATTGTTGTTGTTGTTCTCCTATTGTTAGTGGCGCATACCCATTATGGGGGATTGGCGAAGAATTGAGTGGTTTTAAATTTTACGGTTCAGATTTAGAATGATGGAGGTATAACAGAAAGATTACCGATAGCCTAGGAAAGTGTGGTGCTTAATGTAATGCATACAAATATTTACATAAACGAACTTATTCTTAGAATAGAGCAATAATCTGATTTTATACGTATATAATTATGTGGACATGTTAGAATAATGAAACTGGTTATTTACGCAACCTATTAGTCTCATCAATACAGTCCCGGATGGCCGCGCATACTGTCGCATTAGAGAAACCAGAAATGGAAGTTTCGCTTCCACAATTGTATTTGTATCGGACGCATCGCAGTAACTGCTGGCACCTTTTTTTTTTTTTCTGTGGGTGCGTGTTTAGGTTAGTATCGAGTGTCGCAAAATATCTCGATTGCGCTCGCCCGAGAATACCGCCGCAGCTGACGACTTAGATTTTCTTTTGTGTAGTTGCTCATATTTCATCACGTTAGTTAGCTTCACGCTTTTGTTAATAACTTCAGTGCTCCGTTTTACTACAAAGACAAGTTGAGGTTCATTGCGGAAAATGCTACTGATTTTAGACAGTGTCTATGTGCAACATCGTAGCAACTGTGCTGTCACGCTTGTAAGTACTTGTAAGTACTAGTTTAGATGACGTGTTGATAGACCGAGTTAGCTGTTCGCATAAATCAGGGTATGCGACTACATAAACCTGACGACTGTTGAGAAGAAATCTGTGCATGAGATCCCAGTATACCAACGTCTCAGAAATCCAGAAAGCATTGTGTGGGTCGCAGCGTTACTTTTTTCGCACTATTATAAGTGATTGTGTTTGACCGAAGGATTCATCTAAAGTCTCCTACATCCTGAAGCGTAATTCTGTAAAATGACCTACATTATTAGCAGATGCAGACATCACTTGTACGGTAAATTGCAATGCAAACTGAAAACGTCGTAACTTCGTTTGTAATACTTCGACACAAGTGTTCAATCGCGTAGTCTATGTGAAGTTGTAATGAAGTAACACCATTTTAGCACAAACGTTTTCTTAGCATTGATTTCGTCGAGTACGTTTATGGTGAAAACAAGTAATGTCTCGCAACTAATCCTTCATTTTATTTATTTATTTATTTATTTATTATATACTGCAGACCCTTAGGTCCAAGCAGGTGGGCGGTTTCAAGAGGACATAGTTGAAACAATAAGTGGCATAAAAATTGTTTTGGGTGACCGTTTTTTACACTCATAGCGAACACAAAGAGCGACATAGAAAATTATTTCATAATAACGCATGTACCGGACAAAAGAGATCAAAGGACACCACAAATTCATACTTCATATGTTGTGCGAATAAAGTAAAAAATAAATACATCTTAAATGCGAAACAATAAAAACAATAATTTTCACTGTTCAAGCCAACAAAGCAATGAATTCTAAAAGAACTTGTTGTTGGGATAGTTGGTAGAGCATTTAGAAAAGTTAATTCGAGGGCGAAAACTTGACACGGTCACTCACACACGCACACACCCATGCATCAAACACTTACAGCGCCCACTTCCAACTCATTTATTCATAGCTCGAAGGCTTGAATATATACAGGACACATTCTGCGCACACACATCATATAAGGCCAACAGCATACATTATAAAACGTACAGTTAATCAATGTCATAGCCTCAGAGCGATAAACTGAAGTTTGTTTGGTAACAACGAAATCGAAGGGGCGCTTACACAGTGACCTTTATTTTTTTCAATGAAAAAGGCCTCTAACACTTCACGTGCAGTTTTACTAGCGCTTCTGCCTAGAATCTTCGTCTCAGAAAATGGTGCGTTACAACCACACGAGATGACATGCGCAACCAGGTGCGCATACTTGTTCTGAGGCTATGACATTAACTGTGCGTTTGATAATGTATGCTGTTGGCCTTCTATGGTGTGTGTGCGCACAATGTGTCCTGTATATATTCAAGCCTTCGAGCTATGAATAAATCAGTTGGAAGTGGGCGCTGTGTGTGTTTGATGCATGGGTGTGTGCGTGTGTGGGAGATCGTGTCAAGTTTTCGCGCTCGAATTAACTTTTCGGAAAGTAATGAATACATATGTATACAATAAGTACATCACATACAAGAAGAAAAAGTAAAAGAAAAGAAAAACTCTGTAATACAAGATCGGAAACCTGGATTTGCAAGACAATGCTATTTATGCTATTTAGAGCGAAGGAGAAATAGATTCTATTAGAATGATCGAGTTGTTTCGCTCCAGTCCGTGCTCGGAAAATATGAGTACATATAAGCAAGCGTCTGTCCTGCAGAAATAGGGTGTTCGAGATTTGGCGTGATGATGCCTTGTGGGTCTGGTTGATAACGATCTCAGGTACGGCGATGGGTCAATCGCAAGTTTGTCGTTCAGAAGAAGAGAAAGAAGGTCAATTCTCATCTGTTTTCGACGTGTGCTAAGAATGGAAATGCTATTGGCCTTCATTATTTCAGGAGAGTTGACTCGTGAGAACTTGTTAAAAATGAAGCGGACGGCTTTTTGCTGTATTCTTTCCAGGCACTTGATGTTAGTTTGAGTGTATAGGCCCCATACTGCACTCGCGTATTCTAATTTAGGTCATATTGAAGAATATTAGGGCAGTAATTTAACATTGTTTAAGGTATTAAGAAGCTTATATTTTAGAAAGCAGAGGAGGAAATAATATTTATATGTTTATTCCACGATAAGGTAGTTGTTATTGTAACACCTAAGTATTTATAGCTATCGACTTGCCTAAGTGGCGAAGAACTAAGCTGGTAAGTAAAAGACGGGTGTTTCTTTTACGCCTTATAGAGAGCAGTACGGTTTTATCGGCGTTCAAAACCATTCCCCATTTTCCGCACCACTGCAATACGTTATTTAGACTGCTATTTAACTTAACCTGATCATCGACATGAAAAATTTCTTTGAATAATACGCAGTCGTCTGCTAATAATCTAACTTGAACACCAGGGCTTACTACGTTAACAATATCATTAATATAAACTAAGAAGTGGATCCATACTTTTTGCAGCTTGGTTAGCTTTTAACAGCAATAAATACATTTACCCACAGAGACATGCTATTCAATTTGAGAAGAAATCACCACCGTATCGCTGAAGTGCGCGTGCATGGCCGGCTTGGAAAGAAGCGACCGTCGGAGCAGGCGAGTCCTTGCCGTGACGTCACTTCGCCGCGACTGCAGCGACGCCAGTGCTCGTTCTCGGGGCTAACAGCGCTGCCTGCGTCGGTCTTGCGAGGCGTGAGAAGGGGAGCGAAAGTTTTGCGGGTGTCTTCCTGGGCCGGCACCAGACGAAGTCATGCACAATATGGGTGTGCACCAGTGGTGTGGATGGCGCCACCGCCGAAGCGCGACATCGTGTGACTACGAAATGCTCCGCGTTTAGAAGAACGAAAATTGCAAGAAGGGGTGCAGGCGATCAACGGGAATCTGTCTTTTTATGTTCAAATTTGAAACCGCCCTAAATGACATTTGTCTCGTGCTGGCGTGTTCTGTTCCGTGAAAATCACTGTTGTGCGTACTGTACCGTCAACAGTTGCCAAGTGTCACTGGGTCTTGACGTGGACGATGGAAGGAGACTCTATGCTAAGGTGAAACTGCTTATTCGGCGGAACTTGTGGCCAGGAAACTGAAGGTCAGAATACTGCAATGCGCGGGCGCTGATAGTAGCAGACAGAGCGTCGCCGTCGATCAGCTGACAAGCGGCGAAGCGCGGTAACATTTATACATGGGCCGTCGAATGTTCCTGCCCTATCACTGGTCTTCGCGCAAGATCTGGAATAATGTCGAGTGTTCGCGCCTTGCGGACACTCTTAAAAGAACGATCTACAATGATCGCAAGCCTTCCCGAACAATGCGGCTAAAATACTCGGCGGCTACATTTTCGACGAAGGCGATAATGCTGTATACGTTCGTGTACTCAGACTCAGACTTGGATGCATGTTAGAGGGCACCAGTGGGTCGAAATTGCCGGAGCCCTCCACTACGGCGTCTCTCATAATCGTATGGTGGTTTTGGGACGTTAAACCCCGCATTCCCGAACAATGAGGCGCACTTTGCGCTGAGAATTCCTGACCCAGGCACTGTGGGCGAAAACCTAATAAAACAAATGTGAAAGAAACGCGCGTCGCATAGGCCCCTTTGAAAGCGCATCGTCCTGATGCTTAAAACTGAAGACGGGGGAAAATAAAAAAAAGCAATAATAGACTAACAAAGTGCAGTCCACAAACGCAACAACAAATACAGCCCTCAGGCTCTTGAATGCGCGTGATGCGGCTAGAGGCACATGGCATGAACGACTTCAGGCCGTGAGCGACGCCATTGACAGTTCGTGATGTCGTCGGGTACAACCTCGTAGTCGAGTAGGCCAAGATGTCGAACTATTCGGTATGGTCCGAAGTACCAGTGCAGAAGTTTTAAATGCGAATGCATGTTTTTTTGTCGTGGCATGTCAGTCGTCCGTCCGTGTCCACGCGCCGGCGGGTATCACCTCTCCGCTCTCACTCCCCTTCCCGTAGCACCAGCTGCGGGACCGCGCGCTTATCCTCGCCCCTAGCAACCGGAGCAGGTGGTGCGGGGGGAGTAGCGGAGAGGGAGTGGAGAGAAGGAGCTCGCTCTGGGGGCGCTCGCATCGCGGGATCTCGGCGGAGCCTCCCAACACCACCTAGACTTTCAAGGCCGAAGGGCTCTTCGCATTCCGACGGCTGAACTCGGCGACCGGCGGTGGCGGGAGAAACCGGCTTTCACGGCGAGTCGCTTTCAGAGAAAGCGGCTAAGCGCGGATGGATGCGAAGGGGAACACGTGCTCTAGTTATCATTCATTCAACTCGCTACATTTCTCTGAATGATCAAAGACAAAAACGCGAACAAAGCTGCATGTTAATCACACTAAAGTTATGTTGTAGTGTGATTACAACAATGAAACGCTCAGAAGGGCTCTATTTTCGTTGGCCGAGGCAGTGTGGTGGCACGGCGTGCACATCGGTGTCGCACAAGGCCCCGCCTTTGCGATATTGCGAAGACGTCATGCATCATCCCCAATAAGTGTTGCGTTCTTCAATGGCGTGGAAATTAGAACTTAACGAGAGAGGTGCGCGTTTTGAGATATCCGCAAGACAACGAGCTGCGCAGAAAACGGCTGTGTGCAATTTCACGAGCCGAATTCATTCCTTCGCAGTACTCCTAGTGGAGTTGTCTTGAAGAATGTTCTTATATTTCACAGCGCGTTTACACGTGCGTGGTGTTTCAGCTTCGAATAGTACACAATATTGGTCGTGTTGTAGAGAGGTTGCGGATAGACGACTGTTATCTGTTTATTTTTATTTTCCTACCTATTTATATTATTTATTTATTTATTCATTCATTTATTGTGTAGGTGTTCGAGCTGCACTTCGCGCCCGAAGACATAACACATGTGGCTTCGTACTCGGATAGGTTTCAGCGTGATTTGGACGAATACCAAGGAGACACACAGAACACGCAACGCTCATCTGTGATCCTCGTTGGTCTTCGTCGAAGTTGCGCTGAAGCCTATCCGAGTATGTACGAACTCTCCCAAGTCAAAGTGCTCCGTACATTGACGAAGAAACATGGCGCAAGGTGACCCCACCAGTGCTCAGTGCGCGAAATTTTCCATGTGTAATTCTATGAAGATATCCGAGTTTCCCAGCTTACTTTTCGAAAGAGTGCGCGAAGAGAGAAAGCCCCTACTCCTAGCGAAAACGGCGGGAAACGGCAGCTATCGATGCACCACTTGCGGAAACATCTCGCCTGAACAAGAGGCAGACAGTGCATTACAGCATGTTAGCTTTCCACATCAGAAGCAGAAAGTCAAATTTTTCGCCCTGCATTGGAAGCGTTGTAGTGGAGCAACTATCAAAACAAGAAGTGTTCTTACAGCTCTCAGCGCCAAGTGGTACGTAACAGACCTCACCGTGGAGCAACGACGAGTCGCCCGACTTCGATGCCTGCGACGACGGACACTGGTGCTGAAGTACGTGGTATGGTGCAGCACTAACATTCTAGCAGAAATAAGGGCGGAATTTCGATCGCTCATTCTTAGGCTCGAAACGCTGAGGAAGAATGCGGAGTCGCCACTGCGGAATCGCAATGAGCGCATTTTCGCGACTCTTGCAGTGGAATGGGGACGATGCTTGCATGAATGGAATGGAAATTGAATTACGTGTTTTTACTAAAAACAAAGCACGTTCTCGCCTATGAGCTGTTTTTTGAACTTCAAACATTAGTGAATCAGAGCCTTGAGTTTTACTACAAAGCAGCATTTATAAAGTGGCGTAGCTGATTGCAAGCACGGCACATCAGCGCGACAACTCTCTCCGTATGTCGATTGTGTTCCTCCAAAGTTTGTCTCTATTATTCGCGTAACCGCTGTCGAGCGAAACTACGGCCGCAGCATTTCCCCCTCCTGGACGCCTTGCGATTTCATTTTCTTCGGAGGAGCCCCATGCCGCCTGCTGACTCCCCGCCCTTCGCTTCTTTGCGTTATGTCGCCATGACCGACTCGGATGCATATTCGTCGAAAAAAAAAAGCGCTCTCCTAAGTTGCGATGCGTATAAACGCTGGCGTGATGCTCTTCTTCAATGCAGGCTTTCGTATATACAAGCCTGCGCGCCCTCTCACCTCATAACCCCCTCATCAATAATGCCCCCTCTGTCTGGACACATGGGAGCCTCCCTATCCTTTCTTCTCCACCTTCGTCCGAAATTCTGTCGGCGAAGGTCTGTTCGGGAGATTAGACGCTCCTGAATCTCGAGCTGAGTGCAGGTCCTTCCAGTGCTCCGGGGTGGGATCATTTCGTTGTTTTTGCAATGACTCGGCATAGCATCGCCAGGCAAAGAGGAGGAACGTACTGCAGTATCAAACTGTTATGGAAGTCTGAGTATTGTAGTTGAACACCACAACGGTCCACCGTTAGTGAAAGGTTGGCGTGCCCCGCCGCGGTGGTCCAGTGGCTAAGGTACTCGGCTGCTGACCCGCAGGTCGCGGGTTCTTATCCCGGCTGCGGCGGCTGCATTTCCGATGGAGGCGGAAATGTTGTAGGCCCGTGTACTCAGATTTGGGTGCACGTTAAAGAACCCCAGGTGATCAAAATTTCCGGAGCCCTCCACTACGGCTTCTCATAATCATATGGTGGTTTTAAGACGTTAAACCCCACAAATCTATCTATCAAAGGTTGGCGTGGTGTAAAAGCGCCAACAATCTGCCAATGTTTCTGCGCGATACCGAGGCATAAGTTAGTGTACAAAGAATTGCATTATCGCAACAAATACTGAAGGAAGAGACAAATTATCCCTGCACGTTGCTACCCCTGCACCAAAGCGGGGAATACGCTATGCGCAGCCTGTTATTTATCTCTAGCGCAGCTTAGTACCTGGCACACGTAATGAACCTTTGTGACAAAGAAGACATTGCATAGCTGTGCACAAGCGACACCGCAAGATCTCGCCCCTTTTATGCTTGCTCCTGACAAGCGGGAGTGCTGACGAGCAGTACGGCTTAGTGTTCGATGCAAAGCCACAAGGTGTCTGGGCGGCAATGCACTGTCCTACTTATACTTTCAGATCTAGAGGGTTTCGTACCCCCTTAATGAAACTTTAGTGAATCCTACTTTTCTCCATATTGACGACCGCTTCATAGGCGTGACGAAACAGGTTAGTCTTCTTCAACGTTACTTTTGTCAGCATTATTATAAGCCATGTCGTTATTTTAGCATTAACACATTTAAGCTTAAACAATATCAAAACATCACATTCGTTCAAGTATACTCGCCATGTAGATACTGTATATAGCGGGAGAACTGCTTCTATCGAAATTTTTTTGTGCTCAGATTTGGGTGCACGTTAAAGAACCCCAGGTGGTCGAAATTTCCGGAGCCCTCCACTACGGCGTCTCTCATAATCATATGGTGGTTTTCGGACGTTAAACCCCACATATCAATCAATCAGCTTCTATCGAAATTAGTGCGGTGGTTTTACCGCACGAGATATGCTAGCAAGCTACTATCCCTTAACCTTAGTAACGCATTTTGCTTAGACTTTTGCAGTACTTAGTGCCTCTCTTGACACCAGCTTTATAGGGGTGTTCATTTTCTTAGCTCAATAAAACTATGAAGACATATTTTACACATTGAAGAATTACGGGAATGTAATTGAACTGCCCGGCCATTCTCGGTGTGGGAATGGGCTTTTTAGTTCCGAGGAATTCAAATGAATGGCATGTAATGGAGGACCCTATTCCGCAACACTGGTAAGAAGTGCCATATGACGTGGTTTTCCTCTAAATAAAGTTCTTCTGAAAGCATGCCATCAGTCTCCTATCCTCACTTCTAGAACGCGAGCTTTGTCACACGAGTTCCTCTCTTTTGTTTATTAAATATCTTCCGATTAGGTACTTTCCTGACAGCAAAATATCTGTGGAAACAAAAGAGTACGTGTTTCCGCCCTAACGTTAACTATAAGTGGAAGAAACAGGAACGCGGAGCTGTGCTTGTGTACTTTGTGCTTTTACAGCGAAAGCTGTTATGAGATCACTACTCGGGTCATGCGCAGTTGTCCGCCGCCGGTGTCCGTAACCTCATCGCGCGAAATTAGAAAAAAAAAAATACCTAGCACCAATGACACAGTGGGGCTCGAGCCCGGGTCCGCTGGGTACCAGCCTTCCGCGCTGGCGTTTTCGTGAAGTCGCATATATCGGACTCGGACGTATCGCTCACGGATGACTCGGCATTTGCCGCGACACGAGAACGACATCGCGGGGTAAGGCAATGCCCCCTTCCCGGCCCCCAATTTTGGAATTGCTCTCTGAGTTCAGATGTTTCGCAAACTAAATAGACGACAAAGTGGTGGGTGCCAATCGAAGACGTAAATTTAATTGCGAATTCGCTGTCCGCGTTGGCTGCCAGCAATACCTGAGTCACGGAACCTTCATGCCGTTGCTGCTTTCTAAATCCGGTAATTAAGGGCCCGCAAAAACAAGTAATACCAAGTGTCCGAATAAAGAGAAAAATTGAAAACCGCCAGAAGACGTCATTAAGGCTCACCTTAAGCGCCCCCTTGCGAGCTTAATGAGCGAACGATTACTCGCAAGAGCGGCGCGAAACTCAATTTTCATCATTGAAGTTTTTATGCTTGCGAAAAGTGTTTTGGGCACGTTGTTTACCGAAGCGAGCAATTTACAATTATCGAACGACGCGGCCGTAGTTGGGGACGCTTCGTTAGTGATTTCTCTCCCTTCTCAGAAAGACGACAAAAAAAAAAAAAATGGAGGAATAGCGAAGTATATTCACTTCTCCAGAATTTTCGCTGTCGAGCGTCGTCACCGTGCTCGCAAATTATCGCATCACCGCTCCACGTTTCAAGCTTTCTTATATCTTACTTCATCGAAGACTCGCGCTATTAAAGATGTTGTTTTCTTTTATTCGGCGTCAAATGAATACTGACACAGTTTCCTTGGCGTACGTTGAGAAGCCAGCTGTACCGCAATGGACATTATCGTGAAGACTCCACAATGCTCGTTGCGGGAGTCGTTGCGGCAATGCAGCTTATTCACGATGCTATGGAAAACACAAAAGGCTGCTTGTAGACCTTGTTCTTTCTTTGGTTTTGTTTTTCTTTTCTTCTTTTTCTCTTTTACTTTTGTGTCTCTCTTTATCTCTCTTTCTGTGTATTTCTGTTTTTTTTTTGTTTCTCTTTATTTCGGCTTCCTTATTTTTTCTACTTTTATGCGCGGTTTTTCCTGTGTTACGTCAAGAGCACTAGTATTTTGTTGATTATGTTAAGGATTATGTTAACAAGTGATCAACATCAGTACGCTTGAAGAACAAAGGGAAGAAAACCTCCTTGTTATGCTATACATAAAGCGTTGCGGCACTAGTTTTATTGTTGGTTATAATAAGTGATCATCATCGATGTGCTCGAAGAAAAAGGGGAAGAAGACTTTTTCTTGGCATGCTACGTACTGCATGACAGCGTTGAGCATGCAGTTTTAGTTAAGCAGTTGCACAACATGAGGCTCCCAAATTACATTACAGCATGGATTGAGGAATTTTTGTGCAATCGGACATTATTTTGTTCCCAGAGCGGACATTATTTTGTTCCCAGAACTGGCTGCTTCCCCAAATTGTTGGTTTTGTGGAGTCCCTGAGATTGCATTGTGCAAAATCGCATTAGATGCCGACGCCCCACCGCGGTGTTGTAGTGGCTAAGGTACTCGGCTGCTGACCCGCAGGTCGCGGGATCAAATCCCGGCTGCGGCGACTGCATTTCCGATGGAGGCGGAAATGTTGTAGGCCCGTGCGCTCAGATTTGGGCGCACGTTAAAGAACCTAAGGTTGTCGAAATTTCCGGGGCCCTCCACTACGGCGTCTCTCATAATCATATAGTGGTTTTGGGACGTTAAACCCCACAAATCAATCAACATTAGATGCCGTCGTCTGTCTCGTAGGGTTGAAGTTGACCACTCCAAATGTACTTTCTTTGGGGGCTTTGTTCCTGGGGTTCACTGACGGGAAAGTTGCCGATGCCTTGCAGGAGTTCATTAAAGCTTCAAAAAGATTCAGACTGTAGAACCTATTATTACTCCTAAATTACCTTTTTTTCAAACTGCTTTATTCATTTATTTACTTATTGTTGTAGTTGAAACCATATGATTTATTTTGTGTATTCGTTACTTCTAATTGTATATTTCTCATTTATTTCCGCCTTTTTCTATAGTTTAAAAACCGTCAGCTAACAAATGAAGAGTATTTAGTCAAAACTACCAGGTTCTTGGCCGATCCTCCAGCGTGGGTGTGTGCCACAGTTTCCAGGCCCTCCCTCCCTCCTTTCCTTCCTTCCTTCCTTCCTTCCTTCCTTCCTTCCTTCCTTCCTTCCTTCCTTCCTTCCTTCCTTCCTTCCTTCCTTCCTTCCTTCCTTCCTTCCTTCCTTCCTTCCTTCCTTCCTGTAATGATAATGATAAAATAAACATTTATTTTTTGAGACAGTGTTCCCGAGTTTGTGAGCTCGGGGTCACACTAGGTGGGAGGTTCCCTTATTCAAGGAATCCTCTGGCCGCAATCGCCTCCCCGGCCCTGGCGACAACTCCTCGTTGGTCGTCTAGGTCACGTGCCGCAATCTTGGCCTCCCACGTCTCAGCTAGGGGGTCTATACATGCAATTAATGCGGGCTTGGTATTGGAATCTTCGTGGCGCCATGGACATTCGAGCAGTGGGTGGGCCAGAGTGTCTGGCACGTCGCATATTGGGCAGTTGTAGGCGTATAGCGTTGGAGAGACTCTATGCAGTAGGCTGCCGTGTGTATAGGTGTTAGCTTGAAGTCTCCAAAATGCTGCGGCCTCTTCTTTAGTCAGCTTGGGATGAGGTGGCGGGTACACCCTGCAAGTTAGACGATAATGTTGTAGGATGGTGTTGTATGTCGGTTGTACGGTCTCCACTTCTTCTGCAGCGCTGGCTAACCGCGAGTCAAGCGAGGCGCTGAGGAAGGCCTGGTTGACGTGATTGCGGGTCGCGGCATGAGCCGCTGCATTTCCCTCGTGCCCCGGCACCCATACCATGCAGGTGTAAGGAAGCGGAGTTCGGCTCCTTATTAAAATGACAGCCACGAAAAAGGATCAAGCAAGCAAGCAATAACCCATGAACATGTTTTAGGAAGAAGTTCCGTCACGTCCTGGTGACCGGCCTTCTACGAAAGCTGAGTGAGCACTCGGGGGTTTCATCTAAGGGTCGGGCGGATCTAAACAATGGAGGTTGTTAGACCATTTACAGTTTATTTTGCTAGCTGACCTGATGTTGACAAATTCTCCAGGAGGTGGCCTGGGGCGGTCTCCGCCTTGGTCGGCCTCTCTTTCACCTGATCAAATGGCACTTGAAGCAATCTTTCGCAGTGATGTAAAAAGTATTGTTGTAGCTCTAGTGCCCCTGCATGGAGCATCCATTCGGCTTACCAACACGAAAGCTGTACAAGCTGAGCTCCAGTCGGCCACGCGCCACTAGCTCCGTATTACTGATGTTCGGCAGTTTGCAAAGGTGGGATAATTTGTATATCACCTGACCAAGCTTGTGTGCATGATCTTCTGAAATGCTCGACATTTGCATCGATGAAAGTGAATGCTTTCATTCCGCCACACCTTGCATGCACCAAGGGGGCTGTTCGCGGCGTAGATACTAGCTTAAGCCCAGAAAAGAGACTCGAGAAGCTTTCCGCGACTGATGCGATAGTTATATCCCGGTGCTACAGAACAGTCGACAACAAACGAGTCCCGACTGAGTCGGTGATAGCCACATTTGCCGGTATATCATGCCCTTCGGAAGTCAAAGTGTGGCCTTTGATTTCTAGAGTAGACCCACTTGCCTCACGTCCATTACAATGTCGCAACTGCTGGCGATATGGCCGTAGTATGGGAGGTTGCAAATCTGCTTTGAGCTGTTGTTCTTGTGATGAGGGTCACTCTCTGGATGACTGCTCTGCTGAAGTCCTCAAGTGCTGCCTGTGTGGAGGTACACAAAAGGCTGGTAACCGTACATGCCCAGCTAGAAACCAAGAGATACAAGTCTTATACATAATGGACAAAAGGCGATGCTCACGCAGGGAGGCTATTTCAGTGATGAAATAAAGAGAACATGGTTATGCTAGCGTAACTGCACGTCACTAGGCATTGATTGAGGCGAATATTTCGCAAGTTATTGCAGAATTGGTCGAGAAATCTATGGCGAAAATGGTGGAGCGTGTCATAGAGACTGTGTCCGAATGCCTTAATGGGTTATTAGCGTCAGCAATTGGGCTAATGGCACAAGTGGGCAGTGTTCCGACAGTGGGTCACAGCTAAGGAAGTGTTTCCTCACAAGTAGATGGTGTTCAGAGGATGCCCTCAAATGAGGACCCTAGTTCTAGCTTGTCTGCAACGAGTGGTAGCTTTTCAGACTCACAAATCTACCATGCAGACTTACAGGAATGTGCAAGCATGGATGTTGACCCGCGTGCAAAGAAGCGAAGGGGGCCTCCAATAAAGGTTTCCGATACCTTTAATAACCATAAATCAAAGAAAGTTATGCCTCAGGTCAAGGGTACAGCTAACATTTTAGATGAGGCTGTAGCCTCTACGGTGGTTTTGTCACCGAAAAGTAGATGAGAATGCTGCAGTGGAACTGTCGATCCGTATTCGCTGCTTTTACTGATTTCAACTTTTTAATTTCTCAGACTCATCCAGATGTTATCATATCACAAGAAACTTGGGTGTCTCCTGCTAAATTTCTTAGTCTGCGTAATTACCGTCCATTTCGATTAAATCATCCATCCAGAGAAGGTGGTTTACTCACTCTTCTGTCTAATACATTCTGTCATAAAGCGAGAGTGTCCTTTTAGCTAATTTTTAAATAGAGCGAAATATTAGCAGTAGAACTAACTATTCCTGGAGGTCTCAAATTTTCTCTGGTTAATGCATATTTTTCTTTCGGTGTGCTAAATACTCAGTCAGTAGATTCAGATCTTCTAAACTGTGAAAAAAAGGTACGCCTAGCTGTAGATTTCAACTCTCAGCATATATCATAGGGGTTTAGAACAGATCAGAAAGAAAAACGTCTATGGAACTGAATGGAATTGAACGATTTCTTCTGTCATAAAACTGGATCATTACCATTTTTACGGGGCCAGTCCCGATCGGTGCTGGATCTTACGTTTTCGGGTCCAGGACTTTCGGTGTTATCCTGGGAGACTGTTGACACTGGTTCTATAAGCGACCACATTCCCGTGATATCTGAGATCCACGGGTCGCAGTATAATGCATAGCGTCTCGTTCATTTGTATATTGATCACAATAGGTTTAAAATGAATTTGCGGACAATTTTTACATCGTTGGCTGAAAATCCACGCAGCGCAGGTAATGTTTGCGATATTCTTGACTTTGCTCGTAATAGGTCGGAGTTCGAGATACAATGAAGGAAAGACCCTATAGCTAATATTTGTTGGAATGACGACTGCTCAAGAGACTATAAACGAGGGAAAGCAGCGTGGAAGCAACTAATGCATAATCAGTCTCCTAGTAGCTGGAACAGCTACAAGTTTATAGCAGCGAGTTTTAAGCGTACAATCGCGAAAGCAAAAGATGAATATATTGTTTGCCATTTCGAGTTTCTTTCAAAGTCAAACAATAAGAGCGCATTGTTCCGGTATCTCAGATCTATCAAATTAATTCCACGTCCCTTATGTGCAGAATAAATACTGTATACTACCAAAAAAAATAGAAGACTCACTAGGTGCAATGGCGGGAGGTTTGGAGGCTAGACTTTCTACCTGCATTCCTTCACCTCTTGTGAGACAAGACATTCTCGAGAATACGACTGAAGATATATCATTGTCGGACTTCTCGTCAGTTTTAGCACGTTTACCAGCGGCAGCACCAGGCCTTGATGGTATTGCTACGAAGATGCTGAAAATCTCCTTGGATGTTGCTCTGAATAGGTTATTGCATACCGTAAATCATTTTATGAAACACCCTTGGATTCCTTCAGTGTGGAAGGTAGCTAAAGTGATACCCCTGCTCAAAGATAAGAACAGTTAAGGGACTTACTTTAGATAACATTCGACTGATTTTGTTTACATCCAATTTTGCAAAGTTATTTGAGAGAGTATTACATGCTCAGATAACTAAATTTGTTACTGTTAATAAATCACGAAGTCCCTGTCAAATCTGTTTTAGAACAGGAATGTCTATCTGGTGTGCCCACGTTGATTTGGAGAGCAGAATCCAGCTAGCACGGCGACAGAAAAACTATGCAGCATTAGTTACAGTAGATATCTCTAAAGCCTACGATAGTGTCGAATACCCAATTTTTACTAAAAATGATGAGAGAGATTGGCTTGCCTGACTTTTTTATTGCGTGGACCACTGAGTTCTTGCTGGACAGAGAGTTTTACTGTGTACAAAGTGGGATATCAACAAAGAAATTCAGACAAACAAGAGGTGTTCCCCAAGGAGCGGTTTTGTTCCCGCTATTTAATATCTTGTTTAACTTCATTCTTCGACATCAAAGAGTGAACACATATGTTTACGCAGATGACATAACATTCTTTGCATCTGCATGCTTATGAGCTTCAATAGCTACTTATCTACTTTGGAAGCTTGGCTAGACAGCATTCGTTTGACTCTTAGTGTGCAGAAAAGTGCAGCTCTAGCGTTTTCCCCACAAGACAGTAGAAATATATCACTCTCATTCTACCAAGCAGATATTCCCCAAGTGTAAACACTTAATAATCTTGGAATCATCTATGATGGAAAGCTCAACTGGCGTGTGCATATTGAACACACTGTGACCAAAGCATCACGAGTGTTAGGCCTACTCAGAAGGATTAGTAATAGTTCATGGGGCATGCCAAAAGACACCTTAATGACGATTTATCGGATGTACATACGACCTATACAGAAGTTTGGGTGTGTCGTATTTTCTGGCGTACCAGCATGAAAGATACGTCCGTTACTTTTAATACAGCGCCAAACACTTCGCTGGTGCCTGGGTTTACCCGAATATGTAGCAAACTGTGTTTTATATAAGAAATCACGAATTTCCGCTTGACCTGTTAGATTCAAATTATTAACAATTCGAACATTTTTAAGAGTCTATGACTCGCCGATAAGACGAGAAGAATATATTTATCAGTGATCCAGCTCTGTTTCTTTAGTGTAACATGGCCTCGCTTTCAAACCCCTCGGGTAATCGTTACCCAGAAGCTGTTGGACCGATTGCAGATAAGGGTGAATGTTATAGTGCCTGTGAGTTCAGGTTCAGTGAATTAGCCATATCATATGACGATATATTCCCTAAAAATACGAAATTACTACCTAGTAATCTTCTGAATGGCATTTTTCAAGATCACCTAAATCAAATTGATTCTACGGTCGTGACAGCAACTGATGCTTCGCAATGTGAAGAAAAGGCCGGGGTGAGAATTTTTGTCTACACAACTAGACTAGTCGTTTTCTGTTAGACTTCCTGATTACACTCAAATATTTTTTACCGAGCTCTTAGCTGTTATTTTAGCCCCACATGAAATTCTTTTAACTCTAACTTCTGTGGTTATAATTGCAGATTCGTTGTCGTTGTGTTCAGCACTAATTGCTACAACGTATTCGGATATTCTAAGATTATTGCGATTACTTGTTCGCCATCCTCTGCGAAATCTGGGATTATTTTGGGTGCCGGGACACAAAGGAATTGTACTGAATGGAGTTGCGGACTCTCTGGCGAAAGCTTCTCTGGCAGGTCCAGTTCTCTCTCTCTCTCCTTCCTGTTACGGCGTTTGTTGCTGCTGCAAGGTTCAGAAAGTATGCATTATCTGTGCTTACTCCAAGTCTCGATTCATCACCGGACGTTCTGCACCTACAGTTCCCTTTGAGCAGGAAATGGTGTGCAGCGACACGAACTAAAGTTGTAATAAGCAGAAAACGTTGTTTTTCAAATCCTAATTTTTACATGCACAAAGTGGATTTGGCAATCTCTTCTTTTTGCTCTTAATGCAATGGAATCGATACTATCGAACACTTCTTGTTGAGCTGCCGACGTATTTCCTTACACAGAAAATGAAATATCGAAGTTATATTGCGGAAATGTGGTCTACCGGTTACGTCGGCCGTTCTGTTATCATTTGGGGGCCTCTGCGCTGGGCACTCGGACAAGAATGTTTTAAAAGCAGTCCAAAAGATTTGGTAGGTGTATCAACAACTAACAATTCTTTATTCAGCCTTCCTAGTTAAAGGATTCTCAGTCTCTGGGAGATTACACAAAATAGTTCCACAAATTATATTAGCTTTTTTAAATATTAATCATAAATCCAGCATGTATGGTCCGCCTGGCTCATGGCCGATCTCCCAGAGTTGATAGGTGCCAATGATCCAAGGAGCATTATGATCATCATCAGTAACAAAAAACGTTGCACCAAGCGCACTAGTATTTTATTGTTTATGATAAGTGGTCATCATCAGTGCGCTGGAAGAACACGGGGAAGAAGAGCTCTCCTTGGCGCTGCTCCAAGCGACAACAACAGCGTACCACAGCGTACGTGCTCCGCACTTAATTTTTTTTTCGTTAGCCTATAGCGAATAATAGCGCTTTTTTCAGGGGAGATCAGAGCAGCTTTTTTCTGACGCACCCGATGTGGTTCAAATGTCGCCGGAACTTTGAAAAAAAAAAACTCTTTCAGTGTTTAGTGATGCTGCAGTTCTGTATCAATATTCAATTCAGTTGGTTGTCCAAGAAGTGCCTTTAACCGCTTTCAGGTGTGCCGGCCTTTGAACCAAATTTCGTGGCTGTGGCCCGCCAGCTAAGGCTAATCTGATACCCTTCACTGTTATAACTATTATGCAGCGATAACTTTTTTTATTCTGTACGTTTCAGGAGTTTATCAGCAGTCACTGAAATATTTCATGCTGTCTTTGTTGCGCACGTCTATCGTGTTCCTACGTTCGCTTCATTGCCAGAGTGCCACATGCTGTTAGAAATGAACTACTTCTGTATATTTGCTTCTTTTTTTATTGGACAATCTTATTATTCTAGTAGAGAAGATTGGCGGACCCATGTTCGAGTCATTGGCTTTCCTAACGAGAGGCGTAGTCGACTGTTCGCGTTGGGTATCAAGCCGATGCTGAGAGCGTGGACGCGCCCTCGCTGAGCAAAACGCAGTCAACCTGCATGGCGTTGATACGGACAATTAATTAAATGCACTGAGTCAAACGAGAGAGTTTCGACGCGTTTAATCCGATGCGACCCGAACTCTCAGTCGATACGAAAAGTTATTACGGGGCCGTGGAGAGGATTGTGAGCGCATTAAAAAGGACGACTCGTTATGGAACTGTGCGGTCAACTCGCGCTCCCGCGCGTGCTTCTCTTGAAGACAGAGTCACCGCAGTGATCATCAAAATAAGTTTAGTGTACCGTATTCTGACACCTTCCGCAATTTATCTATAGGCATCAGGAATGATATATTGCGAGTGCATTCATTAAATCAGACAACTTGGCGGACGCTTGAGCTTGGCTTTCAAAAGTGCAGAACTCGACAGCGTGCCTTCAAGCATGCCGTTGGAAAGAACTTTTGTGAGCGTATAACACAAGCTCGTTTCAAAATATATCCTAGAAAGTGAATACTACATGGATGCACTATGCCCACTTTGCCATTTAATGGTGAAGTCGCCCCCTGCGTTTGCTTTTAGCACTTTTTTTTTTTGCTATCAGCTCTCTTTTCGCGGCAATGGGCATTGAGAAAGAATAATATACCGATGAAAAAAAAAACGCCAGCACAGTTACAGCGAAAGCTCGAAAAGCAGCCTTTCAGAGACTATTGTTGAGAAAAGGGCGAGCCACCGTCCCCATGGCGAAGGCTACCACGACCTTCTTTTACATTTATGGTGCCGAAAACATCATTCGGAACGTACCCCCTTCTACGCACGGCTCAAGAGATCTTCTACTCGTCCACGTTGCGTCGCTGGTGGTGAGGATTGACTGACCAGCTAGCGCTCCACTGATCGTTACTGGAGAAGCCGGACGCCTGCCTACTCACAGCTGAAAAGCTTGCATCATGAATCGTCTCGAGATAAAGCGGCCAGCTCGGCGTGCACAGAACACCAAGGAGGCTCGATCAACGATCCCAATGCCAAGATCGCCAAACTCACAGGTATTCTCGACCGCCTCAGCACGAGTAATTGTGAACTATCAATGCCGCTCTCGAAGAGCACACTCCTTTTGACGAGCTTGAGGTAGGGTATAACGACCAGGTGATAGGCATGCTCGCTGACGCTGTCAGATCGCCGCGTGTTAGAACCCAGCCGCAAGCAGCAGTATATCAGCTCAAACTACCACTATGATTGAAACTATAATGCTCAACCAACGACAGCACAGCCAGGATTTAACGCGCGAACTTCTTGCGGCTTATGGCTGCCTAAGCTCAGCCTACCGACATTCAACGACGATATTCACAATTGGACAGAATTTTGGGAACAGGTTGGAGGATACGGTTCATCGCTACGA
The DNA here is from genome assembly GCF_043290135.1 of Rhipicephalus microplus. NCBI lineage: Eukaryota > Metazoa > Arthropoda > Arachnida > Ixodida > Ixodidae > Rhipicephalus > Rhipicephalus microplus. Next base: position 5,259,924 of record NC_134704.1, on the reverse strand, counting down.
GACATTGTCTCCGGCAACAAAGCTTCACCACTAACGTTTTTGCCTTGCGGAACAAGCGTCGGCATCTATCGCGGTGCTAGCAACCTCAGAATCATTCTGTGCGCAAGCCGTCAAAACTCTGAAGGAAAGATTCGGGGACCAGAACAAAATAGAACCACCTGTCAGCTTTAAGAAATCTTCCTCACGTGATTTCGGGAGGCGATGCAAGAGGTCTTTGGAAGTTGTAGTACGACGCACAACTGAACATTCGTTGCCTGAAAGCTTTAAACGTACCGGCACTAAGCTTTTCTGCAATGCTTATCATTATCCTGCGCAACGCCTTACCGGGAGACATTGTCCTGGCGTTCGTTCGCGAAAAACGGAGAGAGACACTAACAAGTACTCCTATTGCAGAACCAGTGGGTAATGTGTCGCAACAGGCACTCGTGATAGCGTATTCAGAAGGCGAGCTGAATTATCAGCTCCATTTCACAAGGGCAGAATTTGAAAGCCGAGAGCATTGCTTTACGACGCCAAGAGAACGAAAGGAAAATGCTTAAAAGAGACAGCAGTACTTAGTCAGTGTTGCACAACACTACTGGGGCAAAACGTGGAGAATGCTTCTTTTGCGGATCAGATAAGCATAACACCCGTACTTGTGACTCATACATTTCTCTCGAGTCGAAGAAGCAACAGCTAAGAGAGGACAATCGTTGCTTCAGGTGTACATCTCGAAGTCATCAGGCACGGTCCTACCATGTGACGCTCACTTTGTTCGCGTGGCCATGGCAGACACGCCTTAAGCATGTGTGAGCCAAACTATAGGAGGGGCGAAGGTACAATACTTTGTTTCAGCCTGAGCTGTACTCCGACATGATGAGTCATCGTATACAACGGAGTATACCTTCAAACATTCCGTGCTAGGGCTGGTCACGATGATCACCGTAGATACATTAGGCGTATCCTGGGTGATTTATGAAGGGAGGTCTCGCCACTAAGCTCTGACTCAAAATAGTTTGCGAGACCTGGGTCACACTCAACGTTTTTTAGAAGAGCTTCCAGAGCTCAAAAGCTGAAAGTTGCGGTAGTGCCCCTTCGTAGCCAGCATAACTCGGAAGTCTGCATTGTACTAACCGTCACAGTGGCGTTTATTTTCCACGAAGTTTTTACACCGTCCGAAAATAACTAATTCATGGGACAGCTGCGACGGCAAGGGAAATTCATCGCTGACAAACGATGCTTCCCTGGAGCAGATGCAGAACAAGAACTGTTTTTACTGATCGGGTCAGATGACGTTAGGAAGATATTGACTGGCGAATTCTTGCACAGCAGATATATACATGATTTGGTCGCTATGCATTCATTACTTTGATGGGATATCGAAGCACCAACCTAGCATGCGACATCGCAGAGGTCACGGCTATTTGGGAAACTCGAAACAAAAGTTATGATGAACCAAAATGGCTCCACCTTATTCAGGAGTCGTGACTCCCTGCGCGATACAGGAAGCAATTCGCATGAGAAGTGTATAGTTGAACCACCGCTGAATAGCTATGATAAACTCGACTAATGAAGCAAGGTAAAAGGCTTTTGCTAAATGGACAGCCCCAGCGATACGACGCAGTCATAACACGACATGCTCGGACACGCGGAGTTAGTACTCGAAGATGTTCCTGAGAGCCGACATGCCACAGACACGAGAGAGAAAAAGAGAGAGAGAAACGTCTTTATTCACAAAAGCATGGAGAAAGGGGGCGTGGGAGGAACCCCTAGTCCGGGGCCCTTAAGACGACTCCAGCGGCGAGCCGGGCCCGCTGTATCAGAGCTCGGAGGACGTCAGGAGATGCATCGCGGAGAGCATCGTCCCACAGCTTCTCGTTACGTAAAGGGTGAAGGAAAGCAGGTAAGGGAGGAAAGATGTTCGCACTGCACTCGATCGAGACATGGAAGGTCGTGGGCGAGTTTCCACAGCCGGGGCTACGTTCTGCATAGCAGTGCGGGTAGAATTTCCGAAGTGATACTAGATTGTGAAATGTTTTAGTCTGTAGCTGGCGTAACGCTACTGCCTCCTCTCGCGAGAAAACTGGCTGTGAGGCGCTCCGAGTGCGACGGACGTTCCTGTAGTGAAGAAGGATGTCTTAGTAAGTGAGAAGAGGATCCCCCCACTCCGACATGGTCGCCTCGCCTGGCCGGGCCACCCGGAGGGAAATTTCGCGGGCAACAGCGTGTGCACGTTCATTTCCCGGCAGAGAGGCATGACCAGGAGTCCAGAGTAAGTGGATGCGAAAAGTACTGTTTGACTTAGTTAGTGGAGCTTGATTGAGGATTTGGTGGGCCGCTCTTGGGATGGCAGGTCCTAATAGAAATGCCCGACATGTCCGTTGCGAGTCTGTTAATATAGACCTCAATGTGAACACGGATAGCGTATCGTATCGCTAGAGCGACTCCGAGAATTTCGCCGTGAGCTGCATGTGTCCTACGCATTGCAGCCGAGTCCTGCAGAGAATTGGTGCCATCTGACACTACCGAGGTGTAACCTTCGCGAGTTCGGGCTGTGTCCGTGTAAAGAGTATGCGATTCCGGGATGTCTTCGAGCATACGGCTGAGGTATCGTACGCGGGATTTGCGCCGGCCCTTTTCATGCTGGGGGTGCATGCTACGTGGTAAGGGATGAACAGTTAGTATTTTACGTATCGCAGGTGATAAGTACGTGAAACGGGTTTCAATCTCAAGTGGTGGGACGAGATATCCGAGACGAGAGAGGATATCGCGGCCAGTAGGGGTGAGTAGGCGTTGGCGCTGACTGACCCAATCTGCCTCGAGCAGCTCGCTTAGTGTGTTGTGTCCCCCCAACTTAATGAGAAGACGTGTGGAAGTGTAGTTCGAAACACCGTGGGCCAGCTTTGTCGCTTTGCGGATCATGGCTTCTATGCGTAGTTGTTGCTATTGGGTCAACCGCTGGAAGAGAAAGGGATATGTCAGCCGGCTGATCACGCAGGCCTACACCAAGCGCAGCAGGTCTTTTTCTTTAAGCCCTGAGCGCCGATTTGAAACCCGCCGGATCATGTACAGTATTTGGTCAACCTGTCGAGATAAAAGACCAACGGAGTAGTAAGCTTTGCCATCCGCTTGAAAATGTAGTCCAAGGATACGGGCACGAGGGACATGTGGCATGAGTATGTCATCCACATGCACAATAACTGTGGGAGGAGGGCTACAACTTCGGGAGCGAATGTCGATGAGCTCTTAGTTTTGAGGAGCATATTGCAAGCCTCCTTCTTTAGCGTACTCAACGACAGTATACACTGCTTTCTGCAGTCGGTTCTGGATGGCTTCATCAGAGCCCTGTGTCGACCAGATAGTGATGTCATCCGCATAAATAGCATGGGCAACATCGGGGATCTGGTTGAGCAAACGGGGAAGCCCTGGCAGTGCGATAATAAATAATGTAGGGGAAAGATCAGAGCCCTGTGGTGTCCCATGTCCTGTAAGGTGGATCGCACCAGACTGATGCGGTCCCATTCCCTCAGTGGCCGTACGATCCCGAAGAAATGAGCGGATGTAGTTATACATTCGAGTTCCACAATGCGACTCGGCTAGATCGGCTAGACCATTAAGTGATGGAATGGTCGCCACAATAAAGTGGTCGCTGCCAAGGTGCTCTTCTAGAGGACCATGCGCTACCACCGGGCTCGTATTTCGTACAAAGGTGAGGTCAGGGCAGGTGTCACGTGGTATACTGTTGCCAATGCGGGTGCGGCGCTCTGGGTCATGTTACAAATATCATTCCACAAGCGTGTTCCTTTGGCCTGCGATTTGCCGTAACCCCAAACTGTATGGGGAGCATTAAAATCCCCGCACACCACACGAACCCGTCCAAAATTTCCAAATTGCGTGAAAAGGTGGTGAAAGCAGTGCGTACGCGAACGGGGAGGAACCGTCCACATTTAGTAAAAAGAAGCTTTCACTGTTTGAGCTCTGCGTAAATATTTCGATTAATTGGTGAGGGATGTCACTTCTAGTGGTATGCATGCGACATGTGACATGTTTCGAAACTAGGGCTCTCACAAGAGGACAAGAGGAGAGGCGCCCAAGAGCGTGTTGTAGCCTGATAAAGAAGGCAGACAACTTGGTTCTTGTAAGAGGATAACATCAGGAGCGTCAGTGGATGCGGGTACGTATTGCTGCAGGGAACTCCGCTTTTGGCGGAATCTCCTGCAGTTCCATTGCCACACCACTAGTCGTGGCGCGTCACGCGACGCCATCTTCATCGAGGGAGGAAACGGAAGGGGGTGTGTAAGGTTGTGAGCGCCGTGCACTCACATTGGATCTTGACGGCCGAGAGATTTTATCATGTTTAGTCTCGGTTGCTGGCGGTGGTACGTGCGAGAATGCGTTCTATACATGACTGGAGGCGCTCCATCATCTCAATTTGAAGGATTTAGATGCGGCGTTCTATCCTGTCGAGTGCTGCCTGCATACTGATGCCCATTTCTGCTACCAGCGCGTCCATTTGCTTTTCCAGGCGTTCGCAACGTGCCTCCATGTCTCGACGTAGGCGTGCTATTTCCGCGAGAGGATCAGGGGTTGAGGATTTAGTGATCTGAGGGGACGTGGTGGGGAGTGATTGGCGGGACGGAGCAAGCTATGGGGGACCATCTACCTGACCTACCTCCCGAGGAGCCACCTATGTTGTGTTCCCTTCCGGGGCCCGCTGCCGCTCGGAAAAAGCGTGTACCTCCTTGCAACAGGCTCGCTCTGCAAAGCCTTCTTGTAGGGTTGTAGTGTAGATGGCGAAGGAGCGTGCGTCTCCGATGGATGCCGTGATTCCTCGCAGGAGGAAGTTGAGGCGAGTCCGGGATTGGGAGTTGGTTCGGGCCTTGAAGTGGGTCCGGGCTTAGAGCACGTCTTTGACTTGCGGATCGGCTCTTGGAGTGCGACTCTTCTGCCTTCGTCGGGGTGCGTGAATGGTGGGTCTCGGCTGCCTTGCTTGGCACGGTATGGTCACTGGAGGGTTGGAGTTCACGCAGTTCACTTTCGAGGGCTTTCCGCACCCATGCTTTGTTGAGCGCCTGCCTCCCACGCCGAGGGCAGTTTAGATCCGCCATAGGGTGATGCACGTCACAGGATTTGCAGTGGGGAGTGCACGGATGCGATGGGGTGGGGTTGTTGGTGCCGCACGTCAGGCATATGAAAACGTCTGGCGTAGGGCGATGGTCATCGCGATGGCCCAGCTTAAGGCAAATCTTGCAAACCACTTGTCGGGGGCGATGGGGGTAACAACGCAGTTCAGCCCCGTAGAAGGGTACATAGCGAGGGACCTTCAATCCTTCGAAAGTGACCAACGCGATGTTGGTCTGACCCATCATGCGTGCTTGAAGTATTTGGGTTGCAGGAGTCACAAGTTGATCTACTAGCGTGGAAGATGACGTACCGGGCACGATGCCAGGAACAATATTCATGCATGAGTTGTCCGGAGCGGCGTGTGGGGTGATGGGATGATGGGAAGTGTGGGGTGATGGGATAAACACCCTCACCGAGTCTCAGCTCACGCACCCTGTATAACGCGTCGGCCACGTGGGACCGGGACGTGCTGATGATCGCTAGGTTTTGGAGTGGTCGCAGTCGGAATATGATGTCCTCGTGGTTTTTGGTAGTCATACCAGCAGCGCTCTAGAGAGCACCAGTGAGTTCAGGGCGCGTCCACCTATCCAGGCAAAGCCCTCCATGAGGGCGTAGTATGATCGTGTAGAGGAAGTCGAGGTAGATGCTGGTTCCCACTCTGCTAGCGTACATTGGGCAGAGAGACGCACGAGATGCTCTCGCTTGGTTGGGTTTCCTTGTGGGTGTTGATTTTGCGGGCGCGTCCCTTCTTGATGACGGTCTTCCAACAGCCACCTCCTTCGTTGTCATCGGTGTTGTCAGTAGGACAGTTTGAGGCAGCATCCTCCTTGATTCTTTCCCCAGTCAAAATGTCATTTTGTTGTCCGGAAAGAGAACTGGTGAAAGCTGGATCAGATGTCGGCCCCACGGTGTGCGTCTCGGCTGTCGTTACTGCCGCGTGATGCCCGGCGACGTTCTCCGTCGCCGACGACGAACCATGCTCATCGGAACACGGCGTTAAGGTGGTTGAATGCTCTATCGACACAGTGTCGTGAGTTGGCTGAGAGCCCTTCGCACTGATGCCGGCTTCGGGCCCGTAGTATGGGACGCGGGAATCACGCCGCAGTAGCAGCAGCAGCGTAGGGGCCGTCTCAGAGCGTCGGTGTCCCACGCATTGATAGACGAAAGATCAACTCACTGCAACAAGCTTGGCCTCGGTGAAGTCACGGCCACTTGCTGAGTTGAAAGGTACCACCAGCACTTAGGCGAAAAATCTCACAGTCGAAAAATGCACATGACGAAGGCGAAGAAACGGGGAGCGTTGCACGAGACGCCGTGGCGCGTCTTCCGCAAACACACGAGCTCCGAACAGCACGTCCGCTCTCCATGAACGCTAGAGCCTGACTCCAGACACGAGGAGAATTGCTGACTGCAAAACTGAGCGCAGTCGACGCATCGTCTCATACGCGAGCTTTACCATCTTTTAATGACCGTCAGGACAAAAGGTATAAGGCCCTAGATGGCTGGATCAGTCAAGATCGACGTGGCCTAAATAATCACAAGGATTTCCTACTTCCAAAAAAATGGCAGCATATCCACGGAGTGAATGATGGAGAGTGGGGCGAAGAATTCGTCCGTCCATTCGTTCTTGCTACCGTACGTCCATGCGTCCGTCAGTGTGACCGTCCATGCGTCCATCAGCCTGTCTGTGCGTGCGTCTGTTCGTGCGTCCGTCCCTGCGTTCGCCCATGCAGCCTCCCCTGCGTCCGTTCATGCGTCCATCCATGTATCTGTCTATGTGTCAGTTCGTCCATCTATTCAACACTTCAAGTACCACCATCTCGCATCTTTTCATCATATATTCCCCATATAGAAGCACCGCCATTCAGCGGACATTCCAAGGACTGAACGAGAGGTGGCACACGCACACTTTCTTAAGGCTTGCGTTTCGGGTCCACTTCCCACCTTTAACCACCTCAAGTTCATGGTATATACTAGTTAACTGTATTCATGGCACTGCGGCCGAACGCTCGCTAAACCTTTCGAAAACCAAGGAGGTTACGCCTAGCGAGTATGACGTAGCCAACTTTTTCAATCAGATAGTGCTCAATGTACATGGCTGCTAATGGGAAATGAGAGGCGGAGAATTCGGCTTTTACTTTTTTACGGCTTGCGTTTCGTATCTACTTCCCATTTTTAACCACCTCGAGTTCATTCATGGTATATACAAGTTCATTGTATTCATGGCACTGCGGCTCAACGCTCGCTAAACCTTTCTAAAGCTAAGGAGGTTACACCCAGCGAGTATAACGTAGCAACCCTTTCTTGTCAGATAGTGCTCAATGTATATGCCAATAGCTGCTAATGGTGATCGTAGCCTGCGCGTTAACTAAAAGCCGAACACTTCTGTCTCTCATTCCCCATTAGCAGCCATTGGCATGTACATTGAGCACTAGGTTTTATTGTTCAACAACGCACAGAAGTCTCTCACCGGCACCACCTTGGAGGTCAAAATGTTATACTTGTTACATACTACAGGGAACGAACGGGTGCCGCTATAAGGAGTTTCGCCCCTAAAAACGTGACATCATCGGGCGAACCGACCAACGTTATTCTTCACTGCTGTGCGTTCAATGGAGGCGTTTCGAGTACCATATGCTACAAGTTCGCCAGCGCTTCTCGCTCATTCGTGCTCGTCAAAAAATTAAACCAATTATAAACACCTGTTTTCCGGGCATCGCATCAATCCAACAAAAGTGCTGCCCGCTCCGCTGCCACTCGAATGACTTATATCCTCGAGGTCGTTCGAAGTAACGAGAATTGACTTCATAACGTGACTTGGGACGATTGAATGCCGGCTCAGCGCCCTGCCTGAGTGGCTGGGCAGAACTAGCTAATTAACAAAACGACGTTGATCCACCTCTTCGCCCAGAGACAGAGATGCTTCGCCTCCTGCATTGCGTATGGTCGGCACATTTTTGGGGTGGATTGTGACTGGCGTCGTCGGCAAGAGATGAAATACCACGCGTAGATAGACAGCGATCTTTTTTTTTTTTGGCTGACCAGCAATTTAGCATTGCCCGTAAATTGTCCTTGATCTGCTTCACCGACGAGCCTCCCTGTCATTTCCTTCACGTACACATTATCCTCTGAACGATGCACCATATCTGTGCTCATTGGAAGCACCTAAGAGCAGAAAAAAGTTTCTCTCAATAAAGGTGGCACTTTTCGTTTCCTTGGTGCGCCCGTAAAACTTCGTGGCACCCCTGAAAAATCCGGTGCGCTCGATTCAACGTTTTTACATGTTTTCATCGAGATATCCTTCAGCGCTTATTTATCCCTATCCTCCACTGTGGGGCCCTCCTTTATACGGTTTGGAGGGTCACAAGGATATACGCATGGTAGCAACAACGAAGTCAGTTCTGGTCGGGACTTGTCGGCACGCCCTTCCTGCCATTTTTCGGAACCCCTATGCACCGCAGTAAGAGACATCCATGAATTCAGGCGCGAGGATCGTTTTCAGTCATCGAGACTCGCTGGTCGTGGCAAGCTGGACAAGCGAGGTCCGATCGCTCTTGAAGGGGGAGAGTTCCAAGGAGACGAAGCGCCCTCGGGATCGATATTAAACGCAATGATTACAGCAGAGACCTGCGCGTTCAACATACAAAAAACTGTGATTTGAGAGGCGAACTCTAATTGAGCCCACTGGGTTCAGCACACAATGGCGCAGTAATCTTGCTCGTCCTTTGTCGAGCCTCGGCCTACAAAGAGATCCATGCCTGATGACGCCATTGACATCGTGCGAACTCAGTTCCTGCTCAGTTCCCGTTGTCCTCTTAATGCCTTTCTCTCTATATGCTCGCGTGTTTTGAAAGGTTGGTTTCTCGACTAATACACCTCACTGAGCTTGACTGGTACCTTTGATCAGTCCAGAACCTGATAGTTGCGAGAGTGTCATCGGGCTCTAGAAAAGATCGGCCGTAAAGCATCGACATTTTTTGAGCGTCCAACCAGCCCTGAAAGTTTTACATTTTGTGTATACGTCTTTTTTACAAGAAGATAAATGCAGCTTGGGGTCATCGCAACCCTCAAAGAAAAAGCTTTTGGCCATGTCCCTGTGCCGAAACGCGATTTTTTCGTTTCTGTATATTTCGTTAACTGCTTCTAACCAGTGCACTCTTCATGCAAATTGCATTAACTGCAATATTAATCAAAAAAGGAAAGAAGTGAAAGGCTCGTTTTTTTTGTGACCAAATAAGTCAAAACGATGACCAAAGAAGTAAAAAAACACGGAAACGGAACACTCGCGAGTACACAAAATAAAGTTTATCCAATCCAACCTGTACATAGCCAAAACAAAACTTACCGTAGATCAGTCTAAATCTGTCTTTAGCCGTGGTTAATATGGCGTCGAAACTGGAACGTTCTTACGGCTAGTCGCGTTAAGAATCGTTGCCCCTTGCCGTGTCGACGTTTTGTCGAGACTTCCGTCGTTGACGGGCTTCTCTGATTCTTTACGATCGCCATCGGTTGCTCCCGCCGCACGAACTGCTCTTCCTCATCGCCGGTGTCCCAGTCTTCGTCTCAGTCGTCGGCCTCTCAAGGCCCCGCTCGCCAGGAACTCTCCCGCTGACGCGTCCAATCTGCTAACTAGTGTGCGCTGCTCCCGTTTTAGTGCGGTGTGGGGAAGCTGCACGCCCACCGGGAACTGCTGGGCCAGGTTGTGGCAAGTCCGGGCAGCCTAACTCGGGACCGCTTCTCGGGTTCCTCGCGCCGACATCCTTCAGAACCAGGCTGCTCCCGTCGCCGTAGCGACGCTCATTTCCCACGTCTTCGGTGTCCCAACACATGGGGCCAGCTAATCCTCTGGGATTTTTTTTTCCTTCTCGTCGCGTGTCAGAAGCCTTTCTCCGGCCTCTATACATGTATGTGCCTGGTGCGCGCGTCCTCGGGTGACTCTTTTCTCCTCGTGGGTGACTCTTCGGGTGACTCTTTTCTCCGCGTTCAGTACGTGCCCCTCATTTACTCATGACAATATCAAAGTGAAACATAAGCCAGCAACAGATATGGGCAATGACTAATAGTTGTCGGATGAGGCCAGATGATGGGCGCTTCAGTCAAATGTAGTGATCCGAAGGTACGTTGGCTACTCGAAATAGTAGCCATAGTCGCCAATATGCTTTTCTCAAGGAAAGCAAGCTTGCAATATTTAGTCTGCTTCTGAAGTTTAGAACGTTATGTGTAGGAGATTATTCCACGTATAAACGAACACGCAGCTCGCCTGCTTCAACCTTTCCACTTGTGCTTGAAGTATCTAAAGGAACCGCTCGCGCAGGTGGCGCTGCTATGCAGTAAAAACCGGCACAACATCTGTATTTTGGACTTGATTCGGGCTTTTCATCTGACATGGCCCGCCTGGCAAAAAAAAACTAAGCATATCAACGAGGCGAATGATGACGAGTGGGGCGAAGCGGACGGACGAATGGTTGGACGGACGCAGGGAAGCACGGACGTACTGACGCACGCTTCGCCCCACTCCTCATCATTCACCCCGTGGATATGTTGCGACACCGTTTTTTATTGACATGCAATGCAATGCAACGGGCTACTACACCGACTACAATGACACGAGACATACGACCCATGGCGTAAGGGGCTTCGCCCCAAAAACAATGTAGCCCGGCCCGGGCCTCAAGTGAGAGGCGAGCCGGCCGACGGGCCGGGTTCGCGCTTTTCGGCTACCCGGAGCCCGTGTACATCTCTAATAGAAAGTGCGGGGAACACGTAATTCCAGTTCGTTAATTTTGATTCGGTTAATTCGAGCTGATGCCCTCGTCCCGGCAGAGCATGGGGGAGTTCCCGATAGTTTTAACGCGCCCAATCGCCAACGGTTAGTTCGAACTGAGAGCAGCTGGATTTTATTGCTCCTCGCCCGCAGAGGGAATCACTAAAGCAAACCAATTTTTTATATATGTGGAACGGCGAAACAGCAGCATTTCTATAGGCAGATGAGAACTGGGCTTTTTGGCAAGCTGCAAACATAGGATCGCGACAGGTGAAAGAAGGAAATGCGAATTATTGATTATTTTATGTTGACTTTTACTTTGATTAGGCTAATGTTTTCTCGCAACAGCTTCCGATAAAAAAAGAGCGGGGCCTGCTTTTTTTCGCGAGCCGTACGATTGGATCAGTCAGTGTCACAAGTCCGCTTTGTTAGTTCGGCGCCCGCCCGAGAAAGAAAGGGCTGGATGCTGTAAATGCCAGCGCGGCAATTGTTCAAACTTTTGTGCCCGACTCACGTAGTCCAGTGCCGCACTTTTCTTCAACACCGGCATCGCACAAGTGCGAGTACATTCTCGTGACTGAAGAACGCAAGCCAATCCTATGGAGAAACTTTTGTTTGCCTGACGTCGCAATTTTCGCTCCGCTCTAGATACGAACCATCCACGTCGTGTGTTTTTCACCGAGTGGAAACTTCACGCTTGCCCTGGTCTTGCCGACATTTCGCACAAAGCTCGTGCACTAACACGAAAACGCTTCAGGGTCACGCTCGGCGCAACTCTCTGGCTAGTTTTGAGAAAATAAAAGCTCTTCAGGAAAAAAAAAATGCCGCCAGATGCCGCGCACTTTGGGAATCGATGCATATGGACTTTGCGCCTTGAGTCACGATGCGTACCGACGAATTCAGCGGCGCTCGCCAGGCATGTCAAGTGATACACATGTGGTGCGATTATCGAGAAGAAAGATGTACTCTCTATGTAAGCAGCCTTCGTTAGCCAAGATTGACGCTCGTGTGCAACTGCAGTACACATGTTATATTTAATGCATCGTTATTAGAGAGAATAGCCAACGGGACATCATTTACTGGGAGTTGGCTAGCACGAGACAAGCGTATACCCGGCAGTTTGCTGACAGCGATCCAACAAGCATTAGCCATCAGTTTACCAACAGTAGCAGCCTACGCTAAATGTCATTTTGATGCCACATTATGCAGTGCTACAAACCGTGACTTCGCCGCACACGCTAGCCAACATTTGGAAGCACTTAGCCAGCATTACACATTGCTAGTTTGGCTGCACCATTACGCAGAACGAGCTAACATTTGGACGGGGTCAGATACGTGCAAGCAAGGACTCGAGAAAGAAACATTAAGGCGTGTCATGCCAGTCAATGTGAAAAAAATTTCGCCAGGTCCTATGTACCTTAAGAGTCGATGTCATGCGGAGGGATGGCGACTGCGTTTACTTTTTTTATTGAGCGAAACGTTACGACGTGGCGCTATGTACAAAGCACATGCGTTAAAAAGCCACATATGTTTTATATAACCAGTTGTGTATCAGAGACATTAATATTAGCAGCACCAGAAGTGGTAAGCTGATAAGGATGCTACAAAAATCAACTTCGGAGGGTGACACCCAACTACAATTGACATTAACCTGACGTGACGGCTTTAGTAGAAATTGAACGGCAACCTCAGTTGGCGCTGCACAAACATAAAGATATACTTGGCGTGGCTCCTGATTGCTACGCATAATGCTGAGGTTCAATTCCTGCTGGTACCCTGACAGTTATTATTCTTTTTTTGCATTTGTTGAGCAAACGCTGTCGATGGCAGCTTTTTTTTTTTTTACGCTTTCCTGTGAGAACTACACATCTGTGTTCTCGCAGTTCCTGGGTAGATAATGACTGTCAATCACCTGTGGCACATACCAGCTCGTAGGTATGTGCCTCTCACCCTTGGCGAGAAGGGTTTGACGACGTGCGCGACGGGATTGTGACATTATAAAGCGAGATTAGAGCTCAATCAACCTAAGGACCAATCGGGATTTCGTGCAGGCTATGCTCCACAATAGACCATATTCATAATATCTACCAGGCCATATAGAGAAATGTACGGAATACAACCAACCCCTATAACTAGCCCTCATATATTACAAGAAGGGGTTCGGCTCTGTCGAGACATCAGCAGTGATGCAGGCACTACTGAATCAGGGAATCGACGAATGTCGCATAAACATACTGGAAGAAATCTACAGCGGATCCACAGCCACCATAGTTCTCTATAAAGGTAGGGACAGAAGCCATAGTTCTCCATGTTTCTCCACCATTGTTCTCCATAAGCAAGCGACAGAAGCGACGTCGCCCATGACGCATGTGAAACTCAGCGTGTCTGGTATCAAAAAGTTATTGGAGCAATCGGGCGAAACCAAGGCAGTTGGCCCTGACAATATTTTACCTCGCGTGTTAAAGCACTGCGTTTCGACCGTCTCCCTTTATCTTTTCGTTATCTTTACGCTGTCGCTTCGTGCTAGTGAATTGCCTCACGACTGGAAGATAGCCCATGTTGATTTGATATGTGTGGTTTAACGTAACAAAACCACGATATGATTATGAGACGCCGTAGTGGAGGGCTCTGGAAATTTCGACCACCCGGGGTTCTTTAACGTGCGCCCAAATCTGAGCACACGGTCCTACAACATTTCCGCCTCCATCCAAAATGCAGCCGCCGCAGCCGGGATTTGATCTCGTGACTTGCGGGTCAGCAGCCGAGTACCTTAGCCACTAGACCACCGCGGCGGGGCAGATAGCCCACGTTGTGCCAATTCATAAAGTGGGTTCGAAAAAAGATGTCCAGAATAATAGGCCCGTCTCCCTGACATGTATCGTATGCAAATTATTGGAACATATAATTTCCTCTGCCATCATGAGTCACCTCACGGAGAATAATATTCTAAATAAAGTACAGCATAGTTTCCGTAAGGGCTTGTCCTGCACTACACAACTTGTAAAATTCTATCACATTTTAGGAAGTGAAATTGATGCTGAGGGCCAAACAGATTGTTTGTTTTTAGATTTTCGAAAAACTTTCGACGTGGTAACGCATTCACTTCTTATTTACAAGCTACGGCAAATAGTTATACATAGAGATGTTGTTAAACGAATTGAAAATTTCTTATTGGAGTGCAGCCAGTGTGTTGTTATTAATCGCAAAAAAAAACTGAGTTACGTAAACGTCACCTCAGGACTCCCTCAGGGCTCTGTATTAGGGCCTATGTTATTTTTGATATAAATAAATTATATGAATTTGGAGATTACGTCCTCCTTGCGACTGTTCGCAGCTGACTGCGTAGTGTACCGAGGTATATCTTGTGATCAAGATGCGACAGCATTACAAGGAGCCTCGAACAGAATGTATGATTGGTGTAAACGGTGGAACATGTGTTCAAACGCGAAAAAGTTTATCCACATGTGTTTTACTATAAAGAAAAAACCACTGATAAATAACTATTGTATAAAGAGTTCCTTACCTTAGTTAATGTCTCTAAGTACCTAAGCGTCGTGTTTTCTGCTGAGTGCTCATGGAATGCGCACGTCAGTGAGACAGTTGGTAAGGCTGGACGGGCGCTTAACTTTGTTCAACGAAACCTAAGATGTCGCGAAGTTTAATTAAAACGGAATGCATTTACTAAATGTGTTAGACCTATATTAGAGTACGCCTGCCAACTATGGGATCCATCGGAAGCCAGTCTTATTTCTCAAATAGACGGTGTGCAAAACAGAGCAGCCAAATACGTACTGGGCAGGTACCGTAGAACGGACAGTGTCACAATAATGAAAGAAGAATTGAATAGGGAATTGGTGTTTTCACGACGACGGAAGTTAAGGCTAAAACAGTTTTTTTTTCAAATGTATAACAAGAAGGTAGGTATAAGAAAAGGTAAATATTGAAATACACCTTATTGTGTTTTTATACGTAATGATCACAAACACAAAATCCGTGAATACCGGCCCAGGACGTGCATGTTTGGGAATTCTTTTCTTTTTTTCTGAAGTGTGTAGCCGAATGGAACAAGCTCTCTGAAGAACAAGTATGTTGTGTGAATGAAGACCTATGAAATGCGAAGCATTTCTTAGCGAACTTCGGCAACTTTGAGCGTATCTATCTATCTATCTATCTATCTATCTATCTATCTATCTATCTATCTATCTATCTATCTATCTATCTATCTATCTATCTATCTATCTATCTATCTATCTATCTATCTATCTATCTATCTATCTATCTATCTATCTATCTATCTATCTATCTATCTATCTATCTATCTATCTATCTATCTATCTATCTATCTATCTATCTATCTATCTATCTATCTATCTATCTATCTATCTATCTATCTATCTATCTATCTATCTATCCGCCTATGCTTGTGTGCTCTCGTGGTCACCCCCTTAACTTGGCTTGAACATAAATTAGAATGGGAGGGTAAGATGGTTTGACGAATTTGACGCGCTGGTCAAGACATGAATAATGTGAATAATGTCGCAATCACGTCACGTACGTTGTCAAACACTTCCCGCCAGACAGTGGCACGCACTTATGAGCGGGTATGCGCCGCTGGTAAGTGGGTATGTGCCACAGGTGATTGAAAATTACCATCTACCCAGGAACGACGAGAACATAGACGGGCAATTTTAACGCGTGAGCTTTAAACAATATCCAACATCGGCAGCGTCGACTCAACGAAAGCATAAAACAAATGTCAGTTTTAGAAAAAACCTGACATAGGCAGTGTTGGCCACTCGACGAATGCAAATTATAAATCACAGCGTCCCAGACGCAATCGAACCCAAGCATTCTGCGTCGCAATGAAGCATTTTACGCCTGGTCTCGGAACTACTTTTTTGAAATAGACGCTAATCTTCGTGAAACGTCAATAGTTGTTGCAGTGCTACGTACCCAATTTTATAAACATTGCATATGTACTCCTTTCATACAGCTGTCACGTCGGGTTAACGTCAATTGGGGCGAGGTGCCATGCGTTGAAAGTGATTTAAGTAGCAGTGCCAAAGGCCAGCATCTTCGCGAGCATCAGCCAATCATATCAGCTTCTGGGGTTGCTAACTCGCATGTTTCTCTTGGCATCATAGCGCAAGTGCAAACAACTGGTTATATAAGCATCTGTAACTCTTCAACACACATATTCTTTTCAACATGTCTCTGCGTGCAACATTTGTACATATATTTACCGTCATTTTATGACGTGTCGTTCAATAAAAAAATGCTACACGGTCACCTTCCCTCCGCGTGCTCCGCATAAAGTTGATTCCCAGGTACGTGGGATCTGCCGATTTTTTTTGTATCTCTGTTGTAAACCCCCCTGCTGTAACGCCCAAGGGCAATGCGGCGTAACTCATAAAGAAAAACAAAAGGGGTGTAAGGCACGCAGGGAGAGACGATCTCTCCAATGCTATTCACCGTGTGTTTACAGGAGGTTTTCAGAAGTATAGATTGGGAAGAGTTAGAAATAAGAGTTAATCGAGTGTACCTTTGTAACCTGCGATTCGCTGATGACATTGCCTTGACGAGGAACTCGGGGTAAGCATTACAGCTCATGATTACTGACTGAACACAAAAAACAGAGCAGTAAGTCTGAAAATTAATATGCACAAAACTTAAGTAACTTTCAACAGTCACGACAAAAATCTGCGCTTTGCGACCGGTGGAGAGGCGCTGGAAGTTGTAAAGGAATATGTCTCCTTAGGTAACCGCGAAGCCTACGGGAACATGTACCAAAAGGTAGCAGTGACCGCCGCAGAGCGCAGGCCACGCGTTCGCGTTTTCCCTTTCACAAAGGATGGCAGTGTACATCGTGTGCACGTCGCTTGTTACTTTAATCACGGTCTGCCGTGAAAATGTCGCAACCCTTTTCTCGCGCTTTTCGTCGCCTGATGCAGAGTAAGATTGCCTGAAGCTCATCACACAAGCCGACTAGAAGTTTTTTGGTCTGTCATGTATATAGGCTGCTGTGCAACGAGTTACGTCCGCTGTGGAAGCAAGTTATTGAAATTAATGACAGAGAATCTCCGCCCACTAACGTTAACGACTAGTCTTCGAGGGACTTGAACCACGGCCCACCGACTACAACATAAACTTGGTCACTGCATGCATTAAATAACACAGGATCTGCCGAAACGAGTATTTAAGCAATTTCTGACGCATTTGCAGTGGCAGGCCTTGAAGCGGAGGCTTTTTTCTCTGTTTTGCTCGTCTTTCTTTTTGGTACGCCGATAACAATGAGGCTTTCGTTGCATGGAAAAAAATGTAGCGCATTTTTTCTCGGCACATGGTCGTGAAGAGAATTCAGAGCTGAGTGTATAAACGGCGTTTCTGCTTCGCAGGAGCGAGCGGCATTCGAGGCACGTCGTTCGACGAGAGAATTTTCCCGGAGTGCGTTCTGCTTCCGCCACACAAAGCAGGCATTCATCTTCCGCTCCTGTGTTTTTCTAAAGAGGCCTGCACCTATGCACACCGAGAAACCGCAATTTTCGCATCGCGGCATGACGACCCAGCATCCGCACTTTCGTGGAAATAATAATAATACTGACGATTTGCCACGTATGAAGACAACACACGGCCGGCAGTCCTAATTCATCAAGTACGAAGCACTTGCGTACTGCAAGAACTTTTGGCGTGTCTATCTATCTATCTATCTATCTATCTATCTATCTATCTATCTATCTATCTATCTATCTATCTATCTATCTATCTATCTATCTATCTATCTATCTATCTATCTATCTATCTATCTATCTATCTATCTATCTATCTATCTATCTATCTATCTATCTATCCGCCTACGACTTGTAGCTCTCCTGGTCATTTCGATAATGGCATCGATACTACACTTGGTATGACACAACATGACTGTAGGACGACCATATTTGACTAGTCATAACATGAAAATCATCCTAGGTATGTCATGTATGTCATGGTTTACATTTCATGGTCCTGCTGCTCTAGCGGTAGTTCGTTCACATGACATGTGGAAAAACTGGTATGCTACGACATGATTGCATGGCGAACGCAAGCGACAGACCCTAACATGAAAATCATGACTTGCGTATCATGTAACAACATGTCTACATGCCACACTCATGATGTGCTCGTGGCAGTTTCACTAGCGTCACACATACCAAATTTGGTATTGCGGTACGTGAATGGATGACGAAGGTATGTGACTGATGCAGACACTCATGAGATGCGTGTCATGTAACAGCATGAATGCACGTCACGCTCATGATGCGCTCGCGGCCATTTCGCTAGCTTCACATGTACCATATTCGGTATTACGTGACGTCAATGGATGATGGAGGTATGTGACTCGTGCGAAGATGATAATCATAAAATACATGTAATGTAAGAACATGACTACATGCCGCGGTCAAGGCACCAATACATTTCGACGGGACCCGGTGCGCGTGCGCACCGGCGTTCTTTTTGTCGCGTCCCGCCGGCGTTGCCTAGCCGGGCGCAGGTCCTGCCATATACTCGCAGGCGCGCGCCGCGTTGCGTTGCCTTGACGCATGCGCGTTTCAGCGCGTGCGGCGTCGCTCCGTCACGAAAAGAGGCAGACGCAGTGCTGTCTGGGTAATGGATGGATGGAAAAACTTTATTTCGTCAGAAAGCAACTGAGGATGATTCCGTGTTAGGTGGCCATCAACCCAAGGTTGGCGGCGACTTGTGTGGCCCACTCCACGACCCTTAACTGGACGACTGGGTCTGAGCTGGTCAACACGGCCTCCCAGTGCTCAAGAGAGGGATCACGCATAATATCCACCGGCGGCGGCACTATGCTACATTCCCAAAGTATGTGATCATATGTTGCCACAGCCTGACACCATTTGCATTGCGGCTTAATCTCCTCCGGGTACATTTTGTTCAACACGTAAGGGTTGGGAAAAGATCGCGTCTGCAGTTTTCTCCAGACGCATTCCTACGCCTTAGTCAACCGCTTGTGTGGGGGCGGATAAAACCTCCGCTCTAGTTTATAATGATTCGTTATGTCATGAAAGGACACCAGCCCATCTCTCGCGGACCTCCCCGGAACTGGCGGCTCACCCACCCGGCTGACGAAACCTCGAGCATTCAGGTGAGCCGCCTCGTTCCCAGGGTTCCCAGAGTGTGCTGGTACCCAGACAATTTCTATTTCTCTAATTTCTCGTCTTGTGGCCCCATGCAGAAATCGTGCGGCGGTCGCCGATATTCTGCCCCTCGCCACATTTCGGATGGCTGTCTTTGAATCACTGAAAATCAAATCTGACTGCGAATTAGTTATAGCTAGCGCTATTGCCGCTTCCTCTGCAGTTTCCGAGGAACGGGTTTTGACCGATCCAGAGGCGACCAAGCGCCCCAGCCTATCCACCACCACAATCACAAAAGCATCTTTGTCCTTATATTCCGCGACATCTGTATAGACTGCCGCTTTGTACTCGCCGTACTCAACGTGTAAAGCTCTGGCTCTTGCCTGCCTGCGCTGCGTATGGTGAATCGGATGCATATTTTTGGGCAACGGTTTTATGTACAGAACCTTATGTAACTCTCGCCGTACCTGAATTTTAGTGTCCCCAGTGGGAGCCTCTGCTCCAATGCCAATCCTTTCCAATATGATCCTGCCCGCTTTGGTTGTCGAAAGCCTAGCGTGCTGCATCACCAGATGCGCCTCCCATAATTCATCCAGGGTGTTGTGTACCCCTAGTTTTAATAGCCTTTCTGTAGGCGCGTTGTTAGGCAACCCAAGCGCTGCCTTGTAAGCTTGCCGGATCATAGCCTCGACCTTACCTTTTTCTGCGGCATCCAACTTCATATAAGGTGTCGCGTAAGTAATCCTGCTGAGCACAAACGCCTGTACCAGCTTACAGAGTTCTTTTTCTTTAACCCCGCTTTTACGGTTAGCGATTCTTCTGATTAGCCTGATAGTAGCATTGACCATGGTCTTAAGTTTTTCAAGGGCCACCCTATTCTTCTTGTTAGTTTGCAGATATAGGCCAAGAATTCTAATCGTTTGAGCTTCAGCTACCGGCCTACCCCCTACCTTTACCTCTAACGGCGGTGGCGGAATATAGTGTCTTGCATGTAGCCCTCCGGGTTTGTCCCGAACCACAAAGAGCTCGGACTTGGGCTGAGAGCATGAAAGTCCCGCCTCCCCTGCCAACTCTTCGACAATATTAACTGCCTGTTGCAGTGTTTCTTCCAGATGCGCGTCACTACCCCTGGTTACCCATAGAGTAATATCATCTGCATAAAATGTGTGTTTGAGTCCCGGTATCCCCTCCAGCCTCGGCGGTATTTTAATTAAGGCGATGTTAAACAGGAACGGTGACAAAACTGAACCCTGCGGCGTCCCTTTGCCTCCCAACGCGAATGAGGCCGAATTGATATCTCCTATTGAAATTTCTGCGGTTCGGCCCTCCAAGAATTATCTGATGTAGCGAAATGTCCTGACCCCTGGGCCAATTTCCGA
Organism: Rhipicephalus microplus; assembly: GCF_043290135.1. Lineage (NCBI taxonomy): Eukaryota > Metazoa > Arthropoda > Arachnida > Ixodida > Ixodidae > Rhipicephalus > Rhipicephalus microplus. Next base: position 5,239,540 of record NC_134704.1, on the reverse strand, counting down.
TAGGTTATTCAATATTGCCTCATGCGAAACATTGTCGAAAGCTTTATTCAGGTCAAGCCCCAATACAGCTTTGGTGCCCGTGCCATGCCCGGGATTGACTACATCATGTTTTAACTGTATCATGACATCCTGTGTGGACAAATTGGCCCTGAAACCTATCATGGTTGGGGGAAAGATGGCCTTGTCCTCTGCATAATTCTGAAGCCTGTTGAGAACCACGTGCTCCATCAATTTGCCCACGCATGATGTCAGCGATATGGGGCGCAGGTTTTCCAAGCAGAGTTTCTTGCCTGGCTTCGGAATAAATATAATCCTAGCATGCTTCCATTGTGCTGGGATCTCCCCGGCCACCCAATACTCATTTATCAAGTCAGTGATCGCCCCGACCGATTTGAAGTCTAGGTTTCTCAGCATTTTATTAGTAACTCCGTCTGGACCTGCGGCAGACGTAGTACGCAGCTGCCCCATGGCAAACTCCACCTCCGCAATTGTGAACTCTTCATCTAGGTCTGAGTTTTCCACCCCCGAGTAGTGTGGTAAGCAACCGTCTACTCCACCAGTTATGTACCGATTCCGGAGTTCCTGTATAAACTCTCCAATTGTGCCTTCATATTGATGCATTAACCGAGTCATTTTCCCCCGTTGCGCCGATTTTGTTGCTGCCGGATCCAAAAGATGCCTTAACAGCTGCCATGTCTTTTTGCATCCAAACTGTTCATTCATGCGATCACAAATCTAGCCCCACTGCTTGGCTTGCAACTCAATTGTATAATTTTCGATTTTACGTTCTAACTTGGCAGTCCTTCTGCGAAGGACGCCATGATTTTTTTGCTTCTTCCACCTTCTCAAGAGACTCGCGTGCGCTTCCCACATGTGTAATAGTCTCGAGTCAGTGGTAAACTCCTCCTGCTCGACTGGCACTTCTACTGTGGTATTATTTACATCCTCCTTGAGCGCCTGTACCCATGCATCCAGGTCATTAATTTTCCCTTTTACAGTGTCTGCTCTGTTTTTCCTAAATCTGTCCCAATCTGTAATTCTATGCCCCCTCACTTTGTCTTTATGCTTCGCAGCGCTAAAGGTCGTGGAAAGGATATAGTGATCACTTCCTAGGGCTTTTCCCGTGTTAATCCACTTTGCATTACTGATGCCTCTAAAGAACGTAAGATCTGGGGAGGTATCCATGCTTATGCTGTTGCCTATCCTCGTATGATCTTGTGGATTGTTTAACAGCGTCCATCGCAGATCCCGGGCAATTTGCCAAAGCCGATTGCCCTTTGGGCTGGCTCGAATATAACCCCACTCCGGGTGAGGCGCATTGAAATCTCCTACCGCTATAAGCGGAGCACGAGCTGCTATCCGTTGAGTTTGAATCAGGAGTTGTGGCAAGCCCAATCCCTTATCTTTTGGAGAACTATACACATTAAGTAAAAACAGACTCTTCTCATACTTTCGTTTAGGCAAAATCTCTAGCAGGACATAGTCTTCCCTGCTGCTATCTACGGAATGCTGAATGGCAGTGATGTTGCGATGGACTAGCACGGCTGTGAAGACGCGTGATACGCCCCTTGAATCAGTTCCTGGCGCTGTAAATGCCTTAAATCCAGGTAATTTTACGGAACCACTAGCCTCCCGTAAGGCTATTATGTCTGGTTTACTGTCCAGATTTTGTACGTTCAACTGCAGGTTACCCCACTTTTGACGAAAGGCCCTGCAGTTCCACTGCCAAACGTCAAGTTGCTGGCGAGGCGCCATGATGAGCCACCAGGTTGACTAATGGCGCTTGGCCACCCACGGGAGGCAGTCTTGCCTCCAATAGAGTATGAAGCTGCTGAAACATGCCCATGACCGGGGTTTGGAAATCCCTAAATTCAGTGGAGAGCATGCCGAGACGCTCCTCTATTGTGTCTAATCTGGCTTTGATCTTTTCGACTCGAGCCTCCAACCTATCCTGTCTTTTCCCTTGTTTGCCTACTTTATCCGCAAGTGTTGTTACATCCGACTTAAGACTAATGACCTTAAAAACAGGCTGTGGCATGTCTACTGGTGACGTTTCGGCTAATCGTTTTGCGTTAGCTACCTCATCCCCCGACAGTGGTCTCTTCACTGTCCCCCGATTCTCCACTTCCATAGCTGCACTCTCCTGTACGCGAGCAGACGCCTCTTGCGTCGCTTTCTGTAGGCCTTGCACTGCTGGTGCCTGTGTTCCATGCCGTTGGTCGTTTCTAAGTGCGCATTCCATCTCTGCAATTCTCTTTTGCATTCTTTTAATCAAGTGTCCCTGTCGCTGAACCAGCGCTGCTAACCCCCTCTCTCGAGCGGTTTCGTTCTGGGAGGCCGTGCTTGACAAGCTCACCTTTTTGTTGGTGTCGCGTGCGTAGCTGTTGGTACTGGATGCTCGTCCACCATCTTGGCCGCCCCCGCGCCCTGGCAATGGCGGGAAGGAACTCGACCGGTCCCTGCTTTTGCTTGTGCCTTCTTTACCCCTAGGTGACCGCTCCGTGGCCCTCGAGGACCGCTTATCGTTGCCAGCTTTGCTCTCTCTTTCGATGCTCTGCTGCCGGCCTGTCGGTGGCTTGCGAGCCAGGCGAAACTTGCAGTTCCGGCTCCCTGTGTGATGCGCACCATGGCACACGATGCAGTCCGGCGTGCACGTAGGTGGCTCTCCTTCTGGCGGGGCAGGATGGTCCGTCCCGCAACGGTGACATAGGTTGCTCTTCGGACGCTAGCAAACGTCCGCTCGATGTCCAACTCGTCTGCAGTTGTAGCAGGTCTCGACTAAATTTCTGTACGGGATCACAGCGTACAGACAGTTCCAGTAAGTAATCTGCCGGGGTATGCGTTTTCCCCCGAACGTAATCTGAATCGCCTTTGACTTTCCCAGAGGTCTCGCGTCCAGAATGCCTATGCCTTCATTCTTCTTCAGGAATCCCGCCCGAACTTCTTCCACTGGGCATCCATCATAAGCATTGTATATCACTCCCCGCACGGAGTTCTCCAAAGGCGCCACGAACGCCGAAACCTGCAGGTCATGATCACCCAGCTTGAGCGTCTTCACAGTCGCATATGCCCCACTGCGATTTATGCACGGTGTGCTCACCGTCAACGTGTTGTTTGTGCCATTAACCCGCACAATGTCTTCTTACGTGGCAATCGCACTCGTTAGACGCGCTGCTGCTCTCAGTGCACATCCGAGTTCTCTCGCGGTCACAACACTCAAGTCCCAGTTCTCAAGTCCCAGTGTACACAATCTTGAAATCCGTGGCTGGCAACTTGAGAAACGGTCCGCGTTTCTTCCATACCGGCGCTTTCCCCCGCTTGACTTGCTGCGCTCCGTGCGTCTTGCGCCCGTCACTGCCGGCCTGCGTCTCGCAAGGCTTACTCTTGGCGTTGTCGCCATGCTGAGTCTTCTTAAATCGGTCCTGTGCCTTCTGGAGCCCACTCTCCCGCTTCAAAATCTTCGGGTGTTATAGTCTCCCCTTCGACGTAGTACTCCATCTTCAGCCCAACAAGACCCACGGTCACCGGGCGCAAGTCAGACGCCGGGCGACGCGGCCCAGGCCAGGCTTGGCCTAGGAGATAGGCCTAGCCTTGCCACCGCGGGGTTGATAGGAAAATCTCAGAAACTCCAAAAACGGGGACAAACTTGCCTAAACGAGTGAAGTCCGTAGGTACAGGGCAACCTCCTGCAGACGAGCCCACTGACAGCAAGTCTAGAACACAGCGCGTCCGCCGATAGTCGGTCACCGGGCCGGAGCTCATGCGAAACACGTCCGCACAGCGTCTCACTGCAGCCGCGTCTCTGTCTGGGTAAAGCATCGGCGCGAAATGCAGGATGTCGCATTTGGCGCCGGTTGCCGTCGGGCTGCGCCGACGGACGCTGGTCGCGTCGGTCGCACCTGGCGTCAGACTATAGAGTGCTCGTGTTTTGCTAACATAGCATCGCTGTGCCCAGCGTGCGCGCGCGTCAGCTTTACGTCGGAGTATATTGGACCCTTCATGATGCGCTTGCGGCCGTTTTGTTTGCTCCTCATATAGCAAGTTCAGTGTTACGTGACGTCAACGAATGACGAAGGTATATGACAGGTGCAAACATGATAATCCTTGCACGCGTGTCATGTAAGAACATGGCAACATACCACGCTCATAGCGTGCTCGCGGCCATTTCGCTAGCTCCACATATACTAAATTTGGTATCACGTGACGTCAATAGATGAAGAAGATAAACGACACATCCAAACACCATGACACGGAAGTCATGTACGGCATCATTGACATCCACCTCGTAACGTTGAGCTGATGTGGAAGTGAGATATAAAGCTTTCTCATTTGTGCTTCGCATATCATCGATTCCCACTGTACGTGGGATCTGCGAATTTTTATTGCGAGAGAGCCCGAGAGCAGCCACTGAGACGTCAGCTTGGCTAGGGACAGATTAAGGTTTAAGACTGGACTTGTCTAGAATGGAAGTTCGTTACGATTTCCTTGTATAGCCGATTATTGTGTACATACTTGTTTCATTTTGGGGAGTGAATTTTGAGCGTCAGATTTTCGCCGTTTTGTGTAGTAATAAAAAAGGGTTTGTCATGTCACCGCCGACTTGCGTCCCTTTCTCAATTCAACATTTCGTAAGTGCTCCCTAAAGTCCGTGACACAAACCAAGGGCAACATACACTCTCGTTATAGTCAGATGGCGGTTAATACATGGAAGATTTTTTTAATATCAAATGACTCGTGTGCAACCAGCAGCGAGCAGCTCCTATTAAACTTACCTGCGGCGCCATCTATCCTACACAACGCCAACTGCGTCAGAGGAGTGGCCGAGTAAGCTCACTGCCTTCTTCTAGTACACTGCAGCCTGGGTGGCCGAGTTTTTCAATGGATCGCTAGCTACTTTACATCATTCTTCCACAACCAGCAGGGACGTTCCCCAAGGGGAAGTACTAAGCCCCGTTGAACCTCGCCCCCATTTAACTGATCCTTGCCAAGTACGATATTCATATACGCAGATGACATATGTGTCTCAGACGTACTAGCCTTCAGATACGAGCGAGGCTTCAAAAAGCTCCTACCACGACAAACAAGGCCTCAAAATATGCCCGGAAAAATGCACATTAGTGGCACTTACACGTAAACCAAGGACGCGCTATGCCATTTCTATTGAAGGGTGGACCATTTCTGATGCCCACAAATTTCTGGTTGTAATCATACACAGAGACCTTCGTTGGAGCCTACGTGTTTTCTGTTGGCTCAGTGCTAGAACTCTACAGATCTCTGTTTCCCGGTTTTTAGGGGCAAAGCTCCTAAAGGCGTGGTTCTAAAGCTCCTAAAGCTCCTAAAGGCGTGGTTCAACGAGCAGGGCTACCAGATGGATTTTTCAGTGACGGCAACCAAGATAAGGCATGATGGTCTGTAACTACAGCAAACGTGCGGCCATATAAATATGGGTGAAACTTGACGATCGCCCAAAGTATGGCCAAGCACTCTTTTTCGGTAACACTGTAGTTAACCTCAGCCTTGTTGAGCGTTCTTCTGGCGTAGGTGACGACATACTCAGGGGATCCAGGCTTGCGTTGTGTGAGAATCGCACCGAGACCGACACCACTAGCGTATGTATGGATCTCAGTTGCAGCCGTGGGATCATAGTGGCGCAATATAGGCGGTGATGTCAGGAGACAGTGAAGAGTGGTAAATGCGTGATCACACTCGGAAGATCATGACGAGATGTCGTTGGCACTGCTGAAAAGTGTGGTCAAAGGAGCAATTATGGAGGCAAAGTTGCGCACAAACCGACGAAAGTAGGAGCACAATTCTACGAAGCTGCATAACTGTTTTACAGTCGTCGGTTTAAGGAATTCAGCGACAGCGCGTAGTTTAGCCGGGTCGGAAACAACGCCATCCTTTAATACGACGTGACCGAGAATGGTGAGCTTCCGAGCAGCGAAGTGGCATTGCTTGAGATTCAGTTGGAGCTGCGCATTCTTCAGACTCGTGAGGACATGTTTCAGGCGTACAAGATGTGTTGCGCAATCGGGTGCAAAGACGACGATATCATCAAGGTAGCAGAGGCATATGTTCCATTTCAAACCCCGCAGAACCGAGTCCATCATGCACTAGAATGTGGCAGGTGCATTGCAGAGGCCGAAGGGTATGACATTGAACTCATATAGCCCGTCCGGTGTCACGAAGGCTATTTTAGGACGATCGGCATCTGCTAAAGGCACCTGCCAATACCCCGAACGCAAATATGACGACGAAAAAAACTCGGCACCTTGTAAGCAATCAAGGGCGTGATCAATCCTGGGCATGCAGAAGGTATACATCTTTGCGAGTGATCTTATTTAAGCACATGTAATCAACGCATAAGTGAATTGTACCATCCTTCTTCTTAACAAGAACGACAGGTGATGCCCATGAACTTTGGGAAGGTCGAATAACGTCGCGCTTGAGCATATCGTCAACCTGTTCGGTAATAACCTGACGTTCCGCGGTGGAAACATGGTATGACCGCTGTCGTACTGGCGCGTTGGAACCTGTGTCGATGCGGTGAAAAAAACTGGTAGTTCGGCCAAGGGTAGGTTGAGTAACGTCAAAGGATTCACGGAACTGGTAGAGCAGCTGAGAAGCTCAGAGCGTTCAATTGGCGATAGTCCGTCGGCGATCGATTAATCGAAAAGCTTGGAAGGTGGTACATTGGAAAGGTTTAGGGCACTGATGGCGTCGTAGTCTGTGTCCGGGCGTCTGTGTATCCTGGCACGGGACGACGGCAGTATCGGGCGATATGGCCAGGACCGCCACATGCAAAACAGATGGGCCGGTTATCGCGCGTTCTCCAAGTATTGGCGACGAGTGGAGCAGCCCATGCGGCGGACGGGTTAATTGAGGTTGTGTTAGCAATGGGAGGAACCCAGGCGGTGGGTGGCTGAGTCGGGGCTGAGGTATGCGGCAGTCCCTGAAACGGTGGGGGCTGGTGTAGCTGCTGCCGCTTTAGTGCCTTAGCGTAAGTAAGAGGCGCGGTGACGGGGGACAGCTGCAAGGGCACCGGTATAGCCCCGAAAATCTGCTCCTGGACCACATGTCGGAGCATGGAAGCCAATGGTGGTAGGTGTCGCAGTGGCTGTTGCTGCGAGAGCTCCTGGCACTGAGCAAAAGGCAGCAGAGAAAGCTGCCGAGTGGCTTCCTCTCGCACGAATTTTTTTCATTTGTGCGAGAAGGTTTGCCTGGTCAGTCATGACGTCCAGTGCAGTCACTGGTTGGATTGTCTGGAATGAGCGCCGCGTCTGAGCTCGTTGCCTCCGCAATTCATCATAGCTCTTACACAAAGTCACCACTTCAGTCACAGTGCTAGAAGACTTCGTGATGAGCATCTGGAAAACGTCATCGTGGGTGCCCTTCATAATGTGCTGTATCTTGGCATTTTCGCTTATGGAAGCATCGACGCGCCGGCAGAAGTCGATCACATTTTCTATATTTGAGGTGAAAGTTTCACCTGGATCCTGTGCCCGTGTGCGCATACGTTGTTCGGCGCGTAGCTTCAGTAAGGCAGGGCGACGAAAAACGGCACATATCGCTTCCTTGAAGGCGGACCAGTTCGCGATCTAGGTTTCGTGGTTCGTGTTAACAGCTTGGCCACGTTGGTGAGATAAAAATTGACAGTACCCGACTTAGCAGCGTCATCCCACCTGTTGGGTCCACTGACTTTCTCGTATGATCACAGCCAGCCCTCGACATCCTGGTCTTCGGTGCCCGCAAAGATCGGGGGGTCTCGCTGGTTAACCGGGCTGGGGAAAGTAGCGGCCGCGAGAGGTACTGTTTGTTGGGCAGTGTCAACTTCCATGGTCGACGGCAGGGTGCGTTATCAGAGTTCCAGGGTGTAGGTGATGTGGTTACCCAGCACGATTCACCAAGTGTAAAGAGGTTTATTTGTCGAACCTAACGGGCAGGTGGAAGATTCGAGATATCGACAGGACGAGGAAGATGGTGGAGCCCGAGCGCCGATCTCGTGTGCCTTACTCTGCGATGATGCTTGTTGTTCCCTGGTGTTGTCATCATTTCTTCATTATACCAATGATGTTCATGTCTGGGGATTGTGGTGGCCATTCCAGCATGGCAACTCCACGCTCTTGCAGAAAAGAGGAAGTTAGCTTGGACGTGTGTACTTGGGAGCGGTTTTGTTGAAGGATGAAGTCTCCATCTAAAAACGCTTCCCCCCAAAATAATGACAACGCCTGATCGTCTAGAACGGAGCAGTAGCTCTCAGCCGTCAAACACCCATGCACCCTGACGAGAGCACCGAGGCCATTCTTTGTGATTGCCCCCTAGAGAGTCACTCAATTTTGACCACTGGCGGTTACTGGCTGTATGTATCGCGGTATATATCTGCAGGAAATGAACAAGTATAGTTTATTAACAAAGATTGATTTATGATGCTGCAACATTCAAACGGGGAAAATAGTAGCGCGACAAGGTACTAACCAAGCCAATGATAAGCAGTTTTCTTGTGGTTGGGTGAAAAGACGAGTTGTCTTTTACCCACATTACTTTTTCCACAATATATTACAATTCGGTCTAATAACTTTCTCTATACTTTCCTTGGAATATTATATATATATATACATATATTGTAATGAATTAATGAATCTGAGTAACGGACGCATTGCTGGCAACAAAGAAGACGATGATGATCGGTGGCTGCAGTAGTAGCTCGCGCACGCCGCTCGCCATTAGCCAGACCTGCCTGATAAAGGACCTTTTGCCAAGCTACGTCTGAACCTTTCTCGACGTACAACACCTCTATTTTAAGTGGTGGAGGAGCCGGGGTTCCCATCAACCTGGAACTTCGCAATCGGACGCTACCCTCACCGTTCACCATGACTGCTCCTGGCCCTTCTCAAGCTGCCTTACCAACGACAGTCTACTGTACTGGCGCGCCTCGGCAACGCGACCCACCAATTTTTCGCGGCAACGATGAACAAGACGTCGAGGATTGGCTCGTCGAGTACGAAATCGTAAGCGCTCCCAACAAGTGGAACGCCTGCGACCAGCTCACAAACGTGCGCTTTTACCTCGCCGATGTGGCCAGCCTCTGGTTCAAGAACCACCAAGGCGAAATTACCAACTGGTCCGCCTTCAAGACCACCATCTCCGCGGTCTTCGGCCGTCCCGCCGTGCACCGGCTTCGCGCGGAACAGCGTCTCCGTAGTCGAGTCCAGCGCAGGGACGAGACCTTTACGAGTTACATTGAAATAGTCTTGTCCGTTTGCAAGCGCGTCGATGAATCTCTAACCGAACGCGACAAAATCAAGCACATCATCAAAGGAGTTGACGACTACACCTTCCAGATGCTCGTCGCCAGGAATCCACAGACCGTCACCGATGTTGTCCAGCTCTGTCAGGAGTACGACGAGTTGCGTAAGCAGCGTGTCTCGACGCGCAGGGCCGCAGAAGATACGGCTGAAGTTTCCGCCCTCGTACACGACGTCGCTTCTGATCACACCGTCTTACTGCCCCAAATCAAACAATTCATTCGTGAGGAAGTTGCGCGTCAGCTTTCTCTTGTGGCCGAAGCATCCGCGCCAGTGACCTCGTTAGACCCACGTCTACGCCAGGTCATTGAGACACAGGTCACGCAAGCACTGCCTCCATCGCCACCTGTCCCTACGCCGCTGACCTACGCTGCCGTCGTTGCTAGACCCCCAGCCCCACCTGTCTCTGGCGCATACCGGGGTACCGGGTCCTCCTACCCTACGACGCTGCCTACATACACGGCACCCCATCCCGTGTCGCCCCCTGCATCTTCTGTCGTTAACCCATGGCGCACCTTGGATAATCGACCCATCTGTTTCGCATGCGGTTTCGTGGGACATATAGCACGCTACTGTCGCCGTCGCAACTTCCAGCCTCCAGACCATGGGAATTCTGCAAATTACCAGGCTGCCCAGAATCCCCAGCGACCATCTTCTCCTATCACCGACTCATTGTCCCCACGACGCCCCGTCGATTCTCGCCGGTCATTACCACCCCGTCGCTGATCTGTCTCCCCGATGCTTCGGCGCACGAGCCCCGCTCAAGAGGAAAACTGACAGCCGCAGTTCCGGAGGCAAGAACTGCGTCGTCGTCGAACTTTCTAAGACCTCCTCTTTGTCCGACCAACGAAATTGATGTGCTAGTAGAAGGTGTTGCTGCACGTGCACTTGTCGACACAGGCGCCGTCGTTTCTGTAATTAGTGAAAAACTGTGTCGCGATTTGAGAAAAGTTACAACGCCGCTTACGAATCTTGCTCTGCGTACAGCCACCTCCCATTTCATCGCGCCGACAGCTCAGTGCACAGCACGCGTTCTTATTCAAGATGTTTGGTACGCCGTCAACTTTGTTGTTCTCCCACGTTCATCTTACGACGTCATACTAGGATGGGATTTCCTTTCTACCCATCAGGCCCTCGTCGACTGCGCTCGTGCTGAACTCACGTTGACGAATCCGTGCCTTGATATCGACCTCCACAGTCCCTCGAAAGTGTTTGCCGCAGCTGACGTCCGCATCGCGCCGTTGTCCGCCGTCCTAGTGCCTGTGTTTTCCCCTGCTGCCACTAACTCGACGCTCCTGTTCCAACCAACTATAGCTAGTGTGCAACACCGAACCATCGTCCTCCCGTTTGCCGTCATCAACTTTTCCAATGGTTCGGCGGTACTTTATGCGTGCAACGTTTCTGCTTGCCCGTACATCCTGCTACGCGGTGAGTGTCTGGGAAGCCTCGAGACCTTAAATTGTATTTTCGAAGACCCGATCTATCCAGACAAGCCATTTCTACTGACTTGTGCCATTACACCCGCAACTGACGCTAATGAACCTATGGATGTATTCCGCAAGTCCATCGATTGTAACCTCACGCCTGGGCAGCAGAAACAGCTGATAAAGCTCCTACAGCGTTTTCGAGCCTCGTTTGACCACAATCAGCCTTCCTTAGGTCGAGCGTCATCTGTTGTTCACCGTATAGATACCGGTCAAGAGACCCCATTACGGCAGCGTCCATATCGTGTGTCAACTACCGAACGCCGTGCCATCAATGAACAGGTTGACGACATGCTGACACGTGGCATAATAGAACCGTCAAGCAGTCCCTGGGCCTCTCCAGTTGTGTTGGTGAAGAAGAAGGACGGATCCATCAGGTTTTGCGTGGACTACCGGCGTCTCAACCGAATCACGCGCAAGGATGTCTATCCGCTGCCACGCATTGACGATGCCTTGGACTGCCTACAGGGAGCCGAATTTTTCTCTTCTTTAGATCTCCGCTCTGGATACTGGCAGGTACCCATGGCAGAGGCCGATCGTGAAAAAACTGCTTTCATCACGCCCGACGGGCTTTACGAATTCACAGTCATGCCCTTCGGCCTCTGCAACGCCCCAGCTACTTTCGAGCGGATGATGGACTCTATCCTTCGAGGCCTCAAATGGAACATTTGCCTTTGTTATTTAGATGATATTGTCGTCTTTTCAACTGATTTTGCAACCCATTTAACCCGCCTCGAGAAAGTCCTCGCGTGTATTTCTGCCGCGGGGCTGCAACTGAATCTGAAGAAGTGCAATTTCGCCGCTCGAAAGCTTACGATCCTTGGCCACGTGGTTATAAAAGACGGCATTCTTCCTGACCCTGCCAAACTTACAGCAGTTTCAGCGTTTCCCAAACCAACCACCATGAAAGAGCTCCGAAGCTTCATAGGCCTTTGCTCTTACTTCCGGCGCTTCGTCCGCAATTTCGCGACGATCATCGCTCCTTTGACCAAGCTCCTCGCCGGCTCCAGAGACCTTTCAGCCTGGTCTGCCACCTGTGACGACTCTTTCAATGAACTGCACCGCCTCCTCACGTCGCCGCCTATTCTGCGACACTACGACCCATCGGCACCCACTGAGATCCGCACCGACGCTAGTGGTGTCGGGCTAGGCACTATTCTTGCACAGAAGAAAGACGGCTTCCAAGAGTACGTGGTTGCCTACGCAAGCCGAACTCTTAGCAAAGCCGAAAGCAACTATTCTGTTACTGAAAAGGAATGCCTCGCCATTATTTGGGCGATAGAAAAATTTCGACCTTACGTGTACGGGCGCCCTTTTGACGTCGTGACTGACCACCACGCCCTCTGCTGGTTGTCGTCATTGAAGGATCCAAGCGGTCGCCTCGCCCGATGGGCATTACGCCTCCAAGAATATAATATTCGCGTGGTCTATCGCTCCGGCCGGAAACATTCGGACGCAGACGCCCTATCCCGTTCGCCTCTACCCCCTGACCCGGAATGCTGCGAAAGTCTAACCTGTGATGCCACTGCCGTCACCATCGCCGACATGCCATCTGAGCAACGCAAGGACCCTTGGGTTGCTTCGATTCTAGACATCCTGGCTGGGCGGACGGCTTCCCCCCCTTCTCGCACGTTGCGTCGGCAAGTGGAGCACTTCGCCACTCGCGACGACGTGCTGTACCGACGCAACTACGCACCCGGTGGACGTCAGTGGCTACTCGTGATTCCACGTCATCTGCGATCCGAAATTTGTTCCACGTTTCATGACGACCCCCAATGTGGCCACGCAGGTTTCCTGAAGACTTATTCTCGCATACGTCTCCGATATTACTGGCGTGGCATGTACCGTTTCATACGACAATACGTTCGGGCCTGCTCGACGTGCCAGAGACGAAAAACTCCCCCTTGTCACGCCAGCGGTACCTTGTTACCCTTACCATGCCCATCCCGACCATTCGACCGCGTCGGCATCGATATCTATGGTCCCCTTCCCAACACTGCTGACGGTAACCGCTGGATCATAGTTGCCGTCGACCATCTCACGCGGTATGCCGAAACTTCATCCCTTCCCTCGTCTACAGCAAAAGACGTTGCGACTTTCGTTCTTCACAACATCGTATTACGTCATGGAGCACCTCGGGAGTTACTGAGCGATCGTGGTCGCGTATTCTTGTCAGACGTCATCACAGCATTGCTGCGTGAGTGTCACGTCGTTCACCGCACTACGAGCGCCTATCATCCCCAGACCAATGGAATGACAGAGCGCTTCAACCGCACCCTTGGTGACATGCTGTCTATGTATATGTCGTCAGACCACTCCAATTGGGACCGAGTGCTCCCGTTTATCACGTTCGCTTATAATACCGCCATTCAAAGCACTACTGGGTTCTCTCCTTTTTTCCTCCTTTACGGACGCGAACCTTCTTACACTATGGACACCATTCTCTCGTACAAACCTGACTCCTCAGAGTCCACGACTTTGTCTGAAGCCGCTACATACGCTGAGGAATGCCGCCAACTGGCAAGATCATTCACAACCCAAGACCAAGGACGCCAAAAGCACCACCATGACGCATCAAATAACACTACTTCCTACGATCCAGGTTCACTCGTCTGGCTGCATGTCCCTTCTGCTACACCTGGCCTTTCTACCAAGTTGGTCCCCAAGTATCACGGCCCATATCGTGTGCTACAAAAAACGTCACCGGTGAATTACCTCATCGAGCCACTGGAACCATCTTCTGACCAACGTCGTCGTGGCCAGGAAATTGCCCACGTCTCGAGACTTAAGCCCTGCTACGACCCTCCCGTGTTTACTTGTCCATAGGTCGCCAGGATGGCTCCTTATTTCGCGGGGAGTAATTGTAATGAATTAATGAATCTGAGTAACGGATGCTCTGCTGGCAACGAAGAAGACGATGATGATCGGTGGCTGCAGTAGTAGCTCGCGCACGCCGCTCGCCATTAGCCAGACCTGCCTGATAAAGGACATTTTGCCAAGCTACGTCTGAACCTTTCACGACGTACAACACCTCTATTTTAAGATATATATATATATATATATATATATATATATATATATATAAGTCAAGTAGATCCTCCAAGAGAACGGTAACAACGGAAGTGTTTAATTCGACAGTTTCGGCCAGAGTCTGGCCTTCATCAGGAGTCATGGTACATTCTGTTTGCGCTCACATTTATAGTATTTTGGGTAAAAAATGAGAGGGAAGGAACGAAAAAAAAAAAAAAAAAAAAAAAAAAAAAAAAAAAAAGAAAGAGTTTGAAAAACGAGAGAGGAAAGGATATCCAGAAAGTTCCAGGTTCCACTGTGCTTCGCGAGTGGCGTCGTCAGTGTGTATTTTCTTAGTATTGCGTTCAGTGCAGTTTGGTGGCGGTCCCTTTATTGTAGACGGGGCCTGGCTAAGGTAAGGGCTTGCGTGTCGCGAAAAATGCTTTTTTTATTATTATTTTTTATTTTTTATTTTTTAAAGACCGTCACTAATTCGGCGTCGGGGACAGCGTTCCGAGGCTCCAGGAAGTCGGCGCGGGAGAAAATGTTTCTTAAGGCGCTGTCTGTCGTTTTGAATGCTATTTTGCTCTGCGAATCCGCGTTTGGGGGTTTTAATTGTGTATGGGGTGGCCCTTCTATATGTCGGGCTTTGTTGTCGAAATGCGGGAAGGGTTTCCAAACTGCGAGAAAGGACGTTTGAAGTGATTGCTATTTTGTACTGGGAAACCGCGTTCGGGGCGTTTAGTTGTGTATGTGGATGTCGGGCTTTGTTGCCAAAATCGGGGAAGGGTTGCCAAAAGGCGAGAAGGGGCGTTTGAAGTGATTGCATTTTGTTCTGGGAATCCACGTTCGGGGCTTTTAGTTGTGCATGCGGTGACCCTTCGACAAGTCGGGCTTACAACTATTGTTCGGTTATTCAGAGAAATAGAAATAGACGACAGTGGTTCACTGAAACACGCAAAGATATTTGTAGTTGTCCAGTCCTCGTCGCCGCCACAGTGCCGCGAAATCTTGAACTGTTATGATTACAATTATAAACTTACATATACACACATACACCCCCATACATATGCGCATATGCATAAGTACATATACACATATAAATGCATATGTATATATTATAGTGCTTTGATTGCTGCAAGTGTACCCGGACTTTCATTTATGCCTCTTTCGAGGGTGTTAAATCGGTGTATGAGGTATGATTCACGTTGTTCACGTTCCCGGTTTGATTTAAATCCTGTTTCTAAAAGTGTGACTGACAATTTGTCGAAGGAGTGGCCGGGAAGGTTAAGGTGTTTTGATAGAGGTAGATTCGGCGCTGATTTCGCAGAGCAAAATAGCATTCAAAACGACAGACAGCGCCTTAAGAAACATTTTCTCCCGCGCCGACTTCCTGGAGCCTCGGAACGCTGTCCCCGACGCCGAATTAGTGACGGTCTTTAAAAAATAAAAAATAAAAAATAATAATAAAAAAAGCATTTTTCGCGACACGCAAGCCCTTACCTTAGCCAGGCCCCGTCTACAATAAAGGGACCGCCACCAAACTGCACTGAACGTAATACTAAGAAAATACACACTGACGACGCCACTCGCGAAGCACAGTGGAACCTGGAACTTTCTGGATATCCTTTCCTCTCTCGTTTTTCAAACTCTTTCTTTTTTTTTTTTTTTTTTTTTTTTTTTTTTTCGTTCCTTCCCTCTCATTTTTTACCCAAAATACTATAAATGTGAGCGCAAACAGAATGTACCATGACTCCTGATGAAGGCCAGACTCTGGCCGAAACTGTCGAATTAAACACTTCCGTTGTTACCGTTCTCTTGGAGGATCTACTTGACTTATTGCAACGCTACGGCCATTTTCGCCACCATGCCTGCCTATATATATATATATATATGTTTATTTTTCATACACAGTTGATGGAGGGGTGAAAATAAAAGTAACTATCCGCTTGACTAAGTTCTCAGCCCCGTATTCAGATAAGACAGTGGCGTGGTGGCGGCAACAGAACACCACAGCTGACAAACGTAAGCAACATGTACATATCATCAACAAAATTAGGAATTATAAAACTTTCAAACTCACTGGAAATGGTTGCGCTGACAAAAATAAAGAACACACACATACACACAGGGCAGTAAACATATATAGAAATGTAAATCAAATGTAGCGATTTGTAAAGCACAAACACACAAAACATAAGATTTACGTGCAGCGGTGACTGCATTTTCATACCTTGTGTTTTTCTTTACTGTTTTTCCGAATTTAGCTACTAACTTTGAAGATAAATTCTAATTGTCAGGAGTGCTAATAAGACACTGGGTGATATATGTTATGTTAATACCTGGTGAATGTAACCTGTTTAGTTGTAACGGTAGCTGATAAGTAATTTTTTCGGTCCATAGTTAGTTTTTGTACGAGAGAGCATCCATGGTGGCTGATAGCGGTGTGGGTATTTTTGTTGGTAACCTTTTATTGAAGTGATGTCTGTGATGGTAGATGAACGTTTTTTTTTCGTTTGCTCTTATAGAGGCGTAAAAGCCTGTAAATGTAAAGGTTGTGGACATTGATCATTCCGTGTACGCAAAACAAGTTGTTGTACGTCTGCGAGGAAGGTTATAAATTAGGCGGAGTATTTTATAATGAAGAATTGAGATTTTTCGTAAATTAGTTTCAGTCGTTGTCACCCACACTAACGTGCGTTAGTTCAGATGTGAAAGAAGTAGAGCGTGGCAAGCTTTGCCTCTAAAGGTAAAACATATTTATGCTGCAAAGCATACCAACCGCTTTCGATACTTTTAATAAATTGCTGTGGACATGATCATTCCATTGCAGATGTCGTGTGAAATAAACTCTTAGTGATTTTATTGCCCTGACAATTTCAACTGACTGGGATTTATACCATAAATGTACTCAAGTACCAGATTTTTTTATTTATAAAACTTAAGATTACAGCTTTAGTTTTATTCACAGTAACTGAATCTGCATTTTCTTTTGTCCAAAGTTATAGCCCACCTAAAACATCATTGCCACGGGAAGATAGCTCAGTGTGTGTATCACCTGACAGAAGGATTGTGGTGTCATCCGCATAAATAATAAATCTGGATTGATCATCACTGTTCACAATATCATTAATATAAATGTTAACGAGAAGAGGCCCAAGTATACTGCCCTGTGGCACACCGGTTGATATATATCACGCGTTTTGTACTGAAAACTGCTGATTGTAACGTACTGCCTCCGATGAGATAAATAGGATTTTATCAAATCTAAAGGGTGCCCCCGAATATCACCTAAATACTATATTTAATCTAGAATGCATTGTACTATGCAAAGAAATGCTTTAGTACAACCTACAAAAAATGCCTAACACGAACTTTTTTCAATTTATTAAGAATATATCTTTTATGAATCAAGGAATTTTTTCTAAAGTCATACTGAGAATAAGTGATAATATTGTTAGATTGTAAAAACATTTCCATGCGTTTCATTATAATTTTTTCCGAACATTTAGAAAAACACAGGAAGGATACTAATTGGCCTATAATTGCCAATGTCATTTTTTTCTTCCTTTTTGTATTGCACGATTACTTTTTCTGTTTGCATAGCCGAAGGAAGTGTTGCGGCTTGCAGGCACAAGTTAAAGATGTGTGTAAGCGGTGCACAGAATAATTCCATGACATATTTTAGTGGACGAGTTTGTATGCTATTTAAGTCACATGTTGCGCTTTTTGAAAGCTCAAAAAGCATTGGTGTTACTTCACTCTCACCTACAGGTTCAAGAAAAAGAATAGATGAACATCTGCAAATATAGGGGTGTCTTGTGAGTGATGTGGGGTAGAATGATCTCTAGCGAAGTACAAACTAAATGTCTGAGTTAACTTTTCTTCTGTGTAATCTTTTTCTTTATGGGTGATTTTATCGAAATGCGTATCCTCACTGAAATTAGCGTCTAGAGAACGTATTTGTTATCATAGTTTATCAAGATGCCGAAACAGTTTTTCATAATATTGCTTTTCGGCATTTTGTATGTCGCTGGTCAACTATATATAATGAAAGGTAGTTTAGTCAGGATTATGCCATGCTATCGACAGCATGATGAAAATAATAAACAAGTGTGTATAGATGGATCATCTTCTTGATAAGTAGGTATACATCCCGAACACGTTTCGCCTATCAGCCGTAATTTTGGTCAATCGTGACTTCGTACACCCCGCGGCTCAAGACACCGCAGTGTTGAGCCTCAACGCGCTCCGTCGGCCGCTGCTCTTTCGTCAATCCCAATGTAACAAGTGAAGTCAGCATGCGGCCGACGACAGCTTGCTAATTGGGATTTTGTGCCCAGCTTCGTCGCTTTAGCATTTCATTATTATTTCTCACGCAGAAGACAGAATTGATGGCTTTGCTGGGGCACCTTGTGTTCGCGACAAATGCGCGCACGTCTCCTCCGCCTGGCGATCGATGCATCAATCGGCGCCGCGGCAAGAGCGAAGGCCCACCTGGGAGCCTCGGTGGCGGCACTTATCGGGAGGGCAGACTGACCGCGGCCTTTCTATGGCGGACGCTGGAATGAAAGCAATCGTGAAAAATGGCGCTAAGGCACACAACACAATCCACTTCCTAGGTCCCCAGTTCCAAGAGTACCGCAAAACTGACCCAGGTGCGAACGCTGTATCGGTGTAGGACGCCGGCAAAGTCCTACAATTTCCAACGCCAAAGAAGCGTCCATCAGAGATCAGACGAAAGAGCTCAAGGAGTTTGACCTCAGCATGTTGCGAAAAGTGGTGAATCTTTTCTTTTTTTTTTTTTGGCAAAGGCGTAATTCTGATTAACGCCGAAGCGCTGCAGCGCTTTTAAGAGGATAAGACATGTCCACGACGACGATGCATAGGATGCTGAAAAAGCTTGGCATCAAGTACAAGAAACTAAGAGGCTTTAGAAGAAGCGCTTTCGGAACGCCTTTCTCACAGAAGCGACGCACGTTGTCCAGAGTTGCCGCCAGCACCTATGCCAAATAGCGCAGATGCGACGGCAGGGTAGGCAAACTTTTGTTGTTGTTGTTGTTTCACAACCAAAAGGTGGGTAAACATCGGTTGTGCGAGTGATCGGGTGTGGATAGACGGCAATGTCGATCTGGTTTCTCGACTAGTATTCGAAAACACTGTGGCAAAGCCCAGAAGCTGCTATCACGTGGCAGTGCATGAATAACGCGCCAGACCATTCTTTGAATCATGAAACGTGCCGCGCATCAGCAGCCTCGAGAATGACGTACAGGCTTTGCTTTCTGAAAAAGGCGTTACGTGGAGCAGCGACAAGGTTGTACACATACTCACTGCCAGCTTAACCCCGTACAGCTTGTTTGGAGCGACGGAAAGGGCTTCGTTTAAGCTTGGAGGCGTTGATACTCTGCAATCAAACAAGCGACCGCTGAGAAGTGAAAATACAGCTTGAGATTGATCAACTGAATCATTGGTTCGTTAATTTATTCCGTGACTGAAGTAAATATTTTTATGCACGTTGCATAAACAACTAAAAAAACTTGATCGTGGCAAGAACTCATCGGAACTGGTGACGATAACAAAAAACAGAAAAGGTCGGGCCAGTTTAATTGCAACGCTAGTTGTCCCGTCCAAAATTGCAAAACATATAAAAACACAATTTGGGCCACCTGACAAACTAACGGAAGCGACACGTGCGGAGAAAAATACTTATGGAGGGCACTCTCTCATGACTGGCTGAAAGCGCGCGTACTTTCAACAACGCCAACAAACGTAGATATGCTGCAGATAGCTATGAACCACTTTCTTCTATGCTATGAAGGCCAGCAGATTAGCGTCCACAGTCTCGCGCGTGCTCGCTATTTGGGCAGCGCAACTCATGCTTCTCGTCAGTGCGGGTTTGATCTGCGAGGAAAAAGAGGACGCGTTGGCTGATCAGCATTTTCGTACGAAACGCTCTAGCGGCTTATCATGTTTGCACCAGTGTCATACCTTTGTCATTCGTTCAAGTCCCGTACTACCAAATTTGGTGTAAGTGACGCTAGCGGAACGGCCGCGAGCGCATCATGAGCGTGGCATGTAGTCGCGTTGTTACATGACACGCATGTCATGATTTTCGTGTCAGGGTCTTTCGCTTGTGTTCCCCATGCGATCATGCTATACCATACCACTTTTGCAACATGCCATGTGAACGAAACCACGATATATATATATATATATAGATAGATAGATAGATAGATAGATAGATAGATAGATAGATAGATAGATAGATAGATAGATAGATAGATAGATAGATAGATAGATAGATAGATAGATAGATAGATAGATAGATAGATAGATAGATAGATAGATAGATAGATAGATAGATAGATAGATAGATAGATAGATAGATAGATAGATAGATAGATAGATAGATAGATAGATAGATAGATAGATAGATAGATAGATAGATAGATAGATAGATAGATAGATAGATAGATAGATAGATAGATAGATGCGCTCGAATTCGCCGAACTTCGCTAAGAAGTGCTTCGCATTTAAAATGCCCTGGCACCAGCCGAGAGGGAAGGGGAATTCGCAGTGTTTACATGTGGTATGCATGAGGAAAAAGCTAGCAATGCCATGAATGCTGTGGTCTATGAGGAAACTTCGTTGGCAAAAGTGAAAATCCGAGCTTTCTCGTTGTACCGTGACATGAAGCTAAGCGGTGTATTAAAAAAAATAAAAAAAGTAGAAATGCCAGTGTGAGGGAGGATGTAATTTTTACTGCCAAGACTCATAAAGAAGGCGTTCCATTCAGAGTAATTGTGTCAGAGAAGGGCAGGCGACAGAACGCTATTGCAAGCTGTCTTTTAACAAGCTAAACCTGCTGAAGATGAATGATCCCGTGGTGACTGAAGATTCTAACGAAGTTTTTACATTCGTATAAGCCAACTGTGTCAAATGACATAAGACCTTCTCGGCTGACGTAAAGGACTCGTACTACTATTTGCCGCAATGTGAATTGTTAATTGTTGCGTTCAGCCATGCATTCATACATTTGGGGACGTAATATTTAGCACGGAAGCATGCAATAACACTGAACGTTCTTTATAACTTTTAAGCATTTACTTGAAATCGACCTTTGTTGAAAGAAATGACATCCTGTACCTACAGAAACAAGGAGTTTGTATAGGAACCTTCTTAGCGCCAGTTTTGAGCAACTTATATTTAGCCAAACTAGACAGAGACATGGGTGCTCGCCACAGTGAGACAAATGTTGTTAAAATCCTTAGATTTGTATGTTTTTTTAGTAATTGGTAATTATTCATCAGACGGCTTTGGCACGGAGCGTTCCAATGTTTTTACTGTCATACGCAAGTGCATTTGCCCACTAGAAGTAATTTCGAAGTTGCCATGCAGGGAAGGTATTTAGATGTTAATTTTACCTCCCGTAATGACGTGTCATGCTGGTGCTACAACCCCAGGGCAAATGAACCATTGTTATTGTATCACTCAACACATTCAAAATTATTGAAAAAAGGAGTCGTAAAAATGTGTTTCACCAACGAAGCGTTCAGACTTTGCGTTTTCAGCATGTTGGTTATCCCATACAGTCTTCGGGGTCACAAATATTGAATGAAGTGCGAAAAGCTAGTCCCCCTAAAAGCAGGCACGAGAAAAAAAAAACGAATGGCTGTAATTCATTATATCCACCAGTTGTCGTACAACCTAAAGAAAGTAGCACAATGGAGTAAATTCGATGTTGTTTTTTCAGCGCCTAATAAGCTGATGTCTTTGTAGGCAGTCGAAACGAGGGAAGAAAATACGAACTGTCAAGTAAAGCACTGTAATATGCATATTGAATATGTCACATCTGCGACGTTCGTATCAAGGAGATGCATCAATGATAGATTGCGTGCACACAAAAATAAAGTTGGAAAAAATGGCAGTGATAGTTTTACCACGCAACATTGTAAACAGCATCTATGTTTCCCTATCTTTGGAAACACCACAATAATGGCTAGAAGAAATGTGAAATGCCTCATCTTATAATAAAAGCTCAACAGATTGCGGCACTTAGAGATAGGTGTGTCAGCCAGCCGTCGATAGCACTTTCAGAAAAAGAGTTCACGTATCTCCGCCAACCTTGAGATTATCAGTGTATGTGTATATATATGTACGTATGTATCTATATTTATTTTGTTTTTTTTCATTCGCGTGCTCACATGATTGTGACACGTCAGACAAGTGCATAAAATGTGCTCTGGTTTCCGAGAATAAACTATGTTAGAAGGTAGCGCTCTTTGTGTTTACGTGTGCCTTCGTTTCTTCCAGTTTTTTACGTGCGCTACATGTAAACTCACTGAAGATGAGCTACCAACAAGCCCGCATTGCATCTTTCTTGAAGACAAAACACCACGGTATCCCAAAAGAAAAATGGCGGCATCAGATTGCGTTTAACATGTCCGTTCTCCACTTGTGAGAGACCTATCCGACACAATCAAAACTTCAGGTTTTTCACGTTGTCAAAACAGGTGCAAGGTCCAGAACGCACTTCTCGTGTTAGGTGGCGCATTAAAAGTTCTTGCGTCTCCCGGTGCAGACACTTGCGGCAGAGTTTCCTAATATACACTAGAGGGAACTCTGGCGCTATTGTCTATGGGAGCTGCAACGCACGGCGGTTCAGCGAGCATGGGAATGATGGGTAGTACACACATTTGTCTAATTTTCGTACTTCTGGCCTGCTTCTGGCTCCGTGTGTGTTCGTGTGGCTTGGAGCTGTTTTCTTCACGAAAACATAAATTAGCAAATGTTCAGCGTTTGCGCTTCACAACCTTATTCTTTTAGGCTTACTACTTTGAATCAAGTTCCTAAGTTCAAAAGGATTCGTTCTTTCTTTCAAAACAAAACCGTAACCTGCAATAAACGAAGCCGCAAGTACGATTCGCCGCCCGCAAGTACGAAGACTAGACAAATGTGTGTACAACCATCATTCCCATGGTCGCTGAACGATCGCAGCGCCAGAGTCCCCTCTAGTTAATTTTAGGAAACTCTATGACTTGCGGAGGGTGAAAGCTCGGCAATCACAGCCCCTGTGCGACGCGTAATTGAAAATTGCAGTACTCATGTGTCGTATAAAAGCAAAGTGTTGCTTGTTGGTGCGATTGGGCTATTGCCGACTCACGGCAAGGATGCTTTGAGGCCTGCCGTGGTGCGCCTACATTGCATTCGCTTGCATCGAACGCTGTTCTGCTGTTTGCGATCGCTTTTCGCTTGACTCAAGTTTCGGTTGAATGACGAAAACAGTAGCGGTAATGCTCCAAGTAAAACGACGAAAAACTTCTGTTCCTTAAAATCAGACACGGTCACCGCGCTCCTCCGAGGTTCGCGCTGCAAAACTCGATCGAGGATGCACGGGTTTTATGCTCGGCAGCCGCTATCCAACGTGAGTAAAGAGCAAGAACATGTTTTCGCTCGGATGCAAGGTTTCTTCCACAGTGTGTCCTGTATTTAAGTCGGGGTTTTCGCGCAAAAGACAGCATATCTACATACATACGTAGGTTTATTCACGAGAGGTTCTTTTCAGAGATATGATGCCTTCACTTCCGAAAGTTTTATTACAGCGAGAACTGTTATGAGATCACAACACGGGTCACGCGTGGCGCCGTAGTTGTCCGCTGTCACCGTCGCCGCTGTCCGTAACCACTATCGCACAAAAAACACCTAAATAAAAACACTAAGGATACAGTGGGTTTCGAACCTCGGTCCACTTCGTGCCAGCCCAGTATTCGGCCGCTAGGCCACGCTGGCGGTTGGGACTCGTACGCAAGCTTGCCCTAGGTAAGCATAATGTCGGGAAATGAATCGTGTCATTATGAGTAATAAAGCGTTTTAGAATATGAAAAGAAAGCATTTTCAGCCGTCACACAATGCGAAATGCATAACGATTGGGTCGTCCAATGCTCCGACCCATTGCAAAAGCTTGTTCTTCATCACCTGTGGCACATACCGACTTGAGGCGTTATTGTTGATCGTCGTCAGCCACTGAATGAAAAACGAAATTGCCATGAAATTCGTCGCAAGTGTTTAGCGGATACCAGGATTCTCCGAAGACTGACGGCGGATGGCTTAGTGAATGTCTGTCTGCTACACAACGATTAATAGCGGGTACCCTGCAAGTGTGCTTGCAGCAGCTACCCAAAGAGTGTTAAAGAAAGGCTCTTAAAGGATGCTCTTCTAGCTTTCGCTGTGATAGTGCGGCGCGTTCAGCGGCCCCGGATCTTCATGGTACATTGCAAATGCCGCCGAAAGACGATAGTCTTGCGTCTGAAGAGAATGAACAAAACATTTATTTGATGATCTGCGCAAGAAAATTGGTGAAATGTATTCTGGAGGCGCTGCGTCAGAGTGCCTCGAGCGGGCCGCGGAGGCGAACGAGCGCATCGAGGTACGTTATACGCGAGCGCCATCTGCTAGTTATCTTCGAAAACGACGGAAGGCGTGTGCGCTTGCGGAGAAAGATGCGTGCCATTCTCGGAGGCGATAAGGTGTACAACGCAAAGCGACGGGTGAGTGCCGCTACCGACTCGTTTCAGCAAAGCGTTGGTGACACTTGCCTTTTTGAGCACCGCGTTGCACTATCAGCGCTGCGTGTTTAACGCTACAGTCCTTATAATTACTTGTGTGTGTCTTCTCTAGTATAAAGGCACACACACAAAACATCGACGTGTTATTTTAGTACCTCAGATATGCGCAATGATTGCTTTTTAACTCACGATCGCAAAGTATGAACGCTGAATTTTAAGCAATACTGGCGGGCGCTGCGGATAACGTCGGCAGTTTGCAGTATCGTTAAAAACAGACAAACAGAAAATGTACAGACAGACAGACAGACAGACAGACAGACAGACAGACAGACAGACAGACAGACAGACAGACAGACAGACAGACAGACAGACAGACAGACAGACAGACCAAAAATGTTTCCGTCGAAGGTCCCCAAGAAGGACTATCGTCTTTAAAAAAAAGCGATACACGACCGCGGAGCAAGTGAGCCCTTGCCGTGACGTCATTTCATCCCGACTGCCACTCCACTAGTGTCCGTTCTCGGGACTAATGCTTGTGGTGTTTGATCCAAAGAGAGCTATGTTGCAATGTAGCCGCCGCATTACCGTCGTAGTTCAGGGGGAACGGTTAAAGAAAGCACACTTACGCCTTGTAATATTTCGCGAGAGCTTGGAAAATGCCATTCGGCAAGTTTGCATGCAACTTGGATGAAATATAATAGCCTGTGTTGCCCAATGTGGCTTTTATACGACCACTAAAGGTGCATGCAAAAGGAAGGAGTAACGTTCTAATACCGTTCTTTGTGTGTGCAGCGAGCCACGCTGGGCGCCAACACGTCGAGGCAGACGAGCGCCGCTCGACTCGTGGTCGCCGTCTTGTTGCGCCATCAGGAACTGCACTCCGGCTAATCTCGGAGGTCAAGGAGCAGGCCTTGCATAATACACGCGTGGACCTGCTTTGCACATTGAAAGATGAACCCAAGGTGGCCCATTCATTCCAAAAGGTGACGCGTTTCGACTGCTGACACGCACCAGGCGTGTGATAAATTGAAACACGTTATCTTGTGGAATCGCTTTTCCACGGTGGTCTCGTGGCTAATGTTCTCGGCTGCTGACCTGCAGGTCGCGGGATAGAATCCCGACTGCGGCGGCTGTATTTTTGATGGAAGCGAAAAATGCTGTAGGCCTGTGTGCTCAGATTTGTGTGCACGTTACAGAACCCCAGGTGGTCGAAATTTCCGGACTCTCATAATCACACCGTGGTTTGTGGACGTCAAAAAGCCCGCACATCAATCAAATCATCTCATGGAATGAAAGGAAGCGGGCATATCTTCGGTTAAGCAAGTTCACCTATCAACGCAATTCAGCATGCTATCTCACACCAGCCCGCAGGTACCACAGACCAAGGGCGGCTGCTCTGTAGAGCCTAGCTGAACGCGGTTCCACTTGCGAGACACGTGTGCTCAGCACGCTCATTCGCCGTTTGCGAATTTCATGTGGACAACGCTTTCGAGAGCACAAGTCGTGTACCCGGCCATATTAGAGTCAATCACCAAAGGAACTCTCGTGGGCATCTGCAAAAATGGACAGAAAAAATACTAAAAAGTGGTGCAAAGCTGTTTGAAAGCTAATTCGCTGGCAAAGTTAGTCAGAAAATCAAATGCAGCGTGATGAGAGTATTAACATACGCCGTCACTGCAGGTCTGCGCTTTCGAAGCAGAATAGAAACGAAGCACCGCTCAAGAATTGTGTTAGAGCCGAGCGCGAAAACTGTCTCGAGAGCTCATGACAGAAATGTTTGTCCTAGCGAATTTCAAAGCACTAACGAAAGCGAGGCGCCGCATTATCTGACGTAGCCGTGAATCCAGCGGAGTTAGCGAATGTCAGAAGCGTCGGCGATGCCCGTAGGATTGAAATTGACATCGCTAAAATGCTGGGCCTCGCAAGGCCTCGGGGAATCCATGAGGGCGCAACAAATGTGGCGTGACGGATATTGTCTGGGGACGCCGTCCTATTACCCGTGTCCATCTTTGTCTCCTGTGCAGTGAAGCCGAATCGCCAGCCAGCGGGGCAAAGGTTTGTTCACAAACAAAGGGCCAAGCGAACGGTGAGCAAGGCTGCCTCGCTTCAATGAAAGTACGCATTAAAGATATACCTTTGCGTGCGTTCTCCTGAACGGCCGAGTCCCGACGAGGAAGCACCAGTATGGCCGCCAACAATCGACCCCTAATATTATCCTTACCGATTATCGTTACGACACTCAAGCGTAAGGGTACCTCTGGTGGTCAAATACGTCTCAGTAATATCATTAGGTTTTAAGTATTCGTTTAATGAACACGAATTTTGATGTTTCCGTTCATATTGCTCACGACAGTGCACCGTTTTTCTTTCCATCTGTTGCGCCCGTTACATGTCTGCTAAGCATCTTCGTGCATCTATAACAGATGTGCGTCTGTTGGATTTGGGAAAGTTCGTGTTGCCAGTAAGACCAAGCCAATTTTGTGGCTTTTTTTCTGTTCTATGCCGGGTTCCATTAAGACCTTCATGACATATTTCTTTCACGAAAATACGCGATCAAAATGAACGTGAGCAGACGGCAAAGGTGTTCCATCGCCGGGTGTTGAACCTACGACATCTCGATCCACGATGATGGCTGGTGGGCCTACTACGGCACCGCCAAAGCCATAGCTACACGATCGTCATTCTCATGTCACTTTTGTTCGCAGTCACCGTCTGGAAACGGAGGAGTTTGGCCATGCGTGGCTTCCACGATTAGCTTGGGCAACGCTACTACCGGCGCACTGATGTGGAATTTTGTCACTGTTTCGGCCGCGGTAGTTCTGGCACACCGTGAGAAGGTGGCTTCGATGAATTCGGGGGGGGGGGGGGGGGGGCACATTCATTGCCTGCCCCGAGAAATCGCGGCCGGACTCGCAAGACGCGCGGTGCGTTTGTTCTCTCGTTCGCTTTGATTGCCAAGTGCCAGTGCTTGTAGCGGCCACCTTTGCGCGGAATCCACGTGGTGTCCAGAACAACTTCAGCTACCGTAAAAGTTAATCATCAGCGTTACTCGCCGGCTTGGAGATGCGCCCCAACGTGAATGGGTTCGCATCAAACGGCTAAGTGCCAACAGACATTGTACTAGCTCCCATATTCAATGTACAATAAAAAAACAACTTTTGTAGATACACGTTCCACTGTCGACTCCTATGACGGAGAGATTATCCATATTTTTGTCGATGCCACTGTCATCCCTAACGTGTATGGAGACGAAATACATTTCCAGGCTCACAAACACAGCCCCTGGTGAGCAGGTGCTCGCGTTCGCACTACTGTGCTGAGTTGTGGCTACATCGAAGACGTGCATCTTTCGAACCAATGCTGTGGCAGATGTGCTGTTCGGCTTGTTTAGACGTACGCTGCGTGTATCATCATCTTCAGCCTGACTACGCCCGTTGCATCCATGTTGCGGAAATCAACCACGTTGTACTCGCAAATTACTTGATCTCATCTGCCCACTTATTTTCTGCCTCACCTCACGCGTTTGCCTTCTCTCGGAATCCAATCAGTAACCCTTAATGAAAAGCGGTTATCCTGTCTATAGGCGGCCAGCTCTTGTCCATTTCATCTTGTATGATATCCTCAACCCCGGTTTGTTCTCTGACCTATTCTGCTTTCTTCCTGTTCGTCAAAGTTAAGCCCATTATTTTGCTTTCTATGGCTCGTTGAGTCGTCCTCAACATAAACGGAACCCTCTTTGTAAGCATCTACGGGTTTCTGCTCGGTGAGTAGGCACCGGCAACGCGCAGCTGTTATATATCTTCGTCTTGAGGTATAGTGGTGATCATGATTTGAGAATGCTTGTCAATGGTGCTCTACCCCACATCACTATTCTTTTAGTCAGTTCACTTTCATGGTTCGGCTCAGCGGTTACTACCTGGCCCAAGTAGACATATTCCTTTAGAAGTTCCAGCGTCTCTCCACTTATTGCAAAGCATGCACTGTTTTCTGCCAAAACTGTTGCTCAGTTTTGTGCGCATTGATTTTTAAACCGACTCTTCTGCATTCCGTGTCTAGTTCTGTATTTATGAGCTGTATTTAGTCCTACAAGTTACTCATCAATCCAATATCATCAGTGAATCGCAGATCACAAAGGTACTCCCCGTCAACTTTTATCCTTAACTCCTCCCAATAAAATGGTCTGAAAACTTCCTGTAAACACGCCGTGAGTAGTGTTGGAGAGATCGTGTCTCTCTGCATTACACACTTCTTTATTGGAATTCTGTCGCTCTTCTTTATGGAGGAGTATTGGAAAAGCTGTACATTTCTTTCGCTATGTTTATATATAGGTTCTGCCAATGTTCTGACCCCCTGTGGGTATATAGGCCATAAAAACTATGTAAGTGCTTGAACTGGTATAGCGCATTATGCGGAAGAAGAAACGGCTGAGCAGACCGACACAAGAGGACAGAGCGCTAACTTCCAACTGAGCTTTTTTGTGAAACTGCATCAAATATGTAGACCGGCGCAAGCATACAAAACCACCCTAACGCAACGAGAAGATAACACACAACATCACACCGTCACATATCACAGATTCATAGGCGGTTATACTGATTAAGGAAGGCCACTTCATGTTCAGATAAAACCAAAGAAGGGGCGCTAATACACGTGCTGCCAGCTCTTGCTATACAATGCGCTTCTATAATTTCTCGAGTTAATTGTGACGGGTGCTTTTTTACCCCTTCGCATTGATCAAACATGGGGGTACATCCACAATCTCGACAATGAATTCCAATGTGGCCCTGGATTGCTTTGTGAACATTATAATGGTGCTCTTTTAGCCTTTCATTAAGGCATCGCCCCGTTTGGCCGAAATACCACATACCACATGAGAATGGAATGGCGTAAACAACCCCCGCTACACACAGTTCAAGTACGACGAAGCAACTCGCCCAATCTTCAACACTCGTGGACTTCATTTCTTGTACATCGGGCTCCCTCCTACCTTCTTCCGCAAATGCATCTTTCATTGGTGACCTTGTCGCGCTCGCCGTGTGTCGTGCGCGTTCTTTTGCGTACTGCATTCGAGTCAAGATCCTTCCACCCGATGTTAAAGCGCTCCTAGCAGGTTTCACACCATCTGCCGGTCACGGAACGAGAATCTGTAAGATTCTTCGCGCCGAGTGGTTGCGCCAGGCTCGCTTATACAGCGATGCTTTACGCCTCAAACTCCAGACAGCTGAAGGCATCATCAAGGCGAAAATGAAGTGGCGAGAACTGTCTGCGTCAATTGACCGAAAAGCGGAGTACCTGTGGCAGCATATGCTCTTCCACCTTCGTGCCACGAACCCCGTGAATGTGACTGCAACGCGCAACCCTGTACACACTCTGGGCGGTGTCGTGCTCCCTGAAGCGGTTCGACGCGTATTGTGCCGTGGACCGAAGTTCGCCACGGAACCAGCCAATTCGCCGTACGATCTGCTCACCTACGTCAGGCAAGTGGCTCGACAGATTCCTGAGGGTGAAAGGGACAGGTGTGTTGCCGATGGCGTTGATGTGGTTTCGCGTTTCATGCCTTCGACCAAAAAACTGCCATTTAAGAAAGTCGTGGGACACTTAAAAGACAATTCACTAGCTCTGTTACCTTCTGACAAAGAGGGAGGTTTTGTCGTTTTACCGAACTCCTTATTTATTGAGAAAGCGACCACAGCTGTTCACTTCGTCTTTAGAGCTGAGGATGACACTTCCCTCAGCAAAGTTAAATCCCAGGCAAAAAAGCTGTGTGCCACCTTGGGTTTCGAAAAACTTGCCAAAGCAGTGGATAAGTGCAAAAAGCTTAGCCTTGATGTGTTCTTTACGGCCAAAACACACAAGCTAGATTGCCCTCTGCGGGTAATTGTGACAGAGAGAGGAACATGGCAAAAAACTGTGGCATTATTTCTGCAAGAAAAACTCAATTTGCTCACCATCGATGACCCCTTTTTAATTAGGAATTCGGACATTGTGGTTAACTTTCTGGAACATAACGACAGGGGCTTAAAAGCACTTTCGGTCGATATAAAAGATTTGTATTACTCTTTGCCGCATGAGAAGTTGTTACAGTGTGTTGACAATGCCATTGACTCATTTAGTGCTGTAGCCTTCCAGAATCTCACGGGTGTCCATAACAGTAACCTCTTAGAGCTTCTGTCCTTTTACATCAAGTCGACTTTTGTGTCTTTTAATGATCGTAAATACATACAGAATAGTGGTGTCTGCAGCATCGGGTCATGCCTCGCCCCGATCCTTAGTGACATATACCTTGCACATCATGACCGGTTGCTGATGAGCATGCTGGACCAAAATATTATCACCAAAATATGTCGTTACGTACACGACTTTTTAATTTTCATTGACTGCAGCGACGCTGCCTGCCAGCACCTAACCGACGATATTGTATTGACTTTTAAAGAATGTTTTAAACCGCTTTTATTGACTCACGAGTTGCCAGTTGACAATAGCTTACGCTTTTTAGATTTGAATTTAATTCTTTCACCTGACCATGTGTGCTGGCTATTTGAACCTAGAAATGGAAAACCCCTTTTACCCTATGACTCTTCCTATTCCAAGTTAGTTAAGCGCAGCATCACAAATCTTTCTCTCATCAATCCTCTTAGGAAATCGTGTCATCACGTCATGCAGCGCAGCTTTGCAGCTCAAGCTGAAAGGCTTTTCAGTGCTGGGTACCCAGCTATCCTACTGACGTCTATAGCTGAAAAGCTATTAAAACAGATAAAGAAAGGCTGCAACTCCGAGGCTCAGCCGGAATCTAACGACCGTAAAAGACCCGTAGTTTTACCCTACGTGCATGATATTTCCCACCGGCTAAAAAAGATAGGGGAGAAATCGAGCGTCAAAGTGGTGTTTTCAGCGCCGGATAAGTTACAGCGGCTTTGCAAAGCAGTAAACCCTCTAAAATAACGTACCACTGGTTGCGCAACTAAGCACAAAACTCGGTTTGTGCCGTGTGTAGCGGGGGTTGTTTACGCCATTCCATTCTCATGTGGTATGTGGTATTTCGGCCAAACGGGGCGATGCCTTAATGAAAGGCTAAAAGAGCACCATTATAATGTTCATAAAGCAATCCAGGGCCACATTGGAATTCATTACCGAGATTGTGGATGTACCCCCATGTTTGATCAATGCGAAGTGGTAAAAAAGCACCCGTCACAATTAACTCGAGAAATTATAGAAGCGCATTGTATAGCAAGAGCTGGCAGCACGTGTATTAGCGCCCCTTCTTTGGTTTTATCTGAACATGAAGTGGCCTTCCTTAATCAGTATAACCGCCTATGAATCTGTGATATGTGACGGTGTGATGTTGTGTGTTATCTTCTCGTTGCGTTAGGGTGGTTTTGTATGCTTGCGCCGGTCTAAATATTTGATGCAGTTTCACAAAAAAGCTCAGTTGGAAGTTAGCGCTCTGTCCTCTTGTGTCGGTCTGCTCAGCCGTTTCTTCTTCCGCATAATGCGCTATACCAGTTCAAGTACGACGAACCAACTCGCCCAATCTTCAACACTTATGTAAGTGCATTGTGTCCTGATACCCAGAGAAGGCAAGCGAGTTAGGGGGAGACAGAAGGTTAGATGGGCAGATGAGATTAAGAAGTTTGCGGGTATAAATTGGCAGCAGCATGCACAGGACCGGGTTAACTGGCGGAACATGGGAGACGCCTTTGTCCTGCAGTGGATGTAGTCAGGCTGATGATGATGATGATGATGATGATGATGATGATGATGATCTTAATGTCTTAGCAATTTCATTACAAATGAAAATTTGAGAAATTGATACATTATCATGCGAGTGAATACAGCTTGAGCACACAATCTTCAAAATACTTCTGCGAGATTGGAAAAGATGGGGTATGAAATGAGGGTCTACGGTGGCGTCATTTTGCCCGAATGAATTTTAAAGTAAACTAGGCGTACTAATTATTGTTTTTGGCGAGTACTGATTACTCAGACAAACGCTTTGAGTACGTATCATCTTCGCAAAGTACTAGGAGGCGCGAGTCTTGAAAAGTAGTTTGCTGCTTCTATAAACACGTAGTCAGGACTGATCAGCAGGTTCACCTGCTTTTTTATTAAATGCGAAGCATTTCTTGGCGAACTTCGGCGACTTTGAACGCATCTATCTATCTATCTATCTATCTATCTATCTATCTATCTATCTATCTATCTATCTATCTATCTATCTATCTATCTATCTATCTATCTATCTATCTATCTATCTATCTATCTATCTATCTATCTATCTATCTATCTATCTATCTATCTACGACATTTAGCTCTCCTAGCCGTTCGAATAATGGTATTGATACCAAACTTGGTATGACATAACATGACTATATGACGAGCATATTTGACTAGTCATAACGTGAAAATCATGAAATGTATGACATGAATGTCAAGATTTACATTTGATGGTGTTGCTGTTCATGCGGTGGTTTCGTTCACATGCCATGTTGCAAAATTGGTATGGTATGACATGATTTCACGGTGAACACAAGCGACAGACCCTAACATGAAAATCATGACATGCCTGTCATGTAACATGACTACATGCCACGCTCATAATGCCCTCTCGGCCATTTCGCTAGCGTCACATATACCAAATTTGGTATTACGGTACGTGAATGGATGACGAAGGTATGTGACTGGTGCAAACAAGATAAGCATGAGATGCGTGTCATGTAACAACATAACTGCATGCCACGCTCGTGATGCGCTGGCGACCGCTTCGCTAGCTTCACTTGTACGAAATTTGGCATTACGGAACGTGAAGGGATAACGAAGGTATGAGACTGGTGCAGACATGGTAAACATGAGATGGGTGTCATGTAACAACATGACAACATGCTACGCTCATGATGCGCTCGTGGCCCTGTCGCTAGCTTCTCATATACCAATTTCGGGATTACGTAAGGCGCACATAGTGTGACAGTCATGCACACGTGCGCCAGATTGGGGGCAACGCCCCTCGGCATAGAATGTATATATGAGAGCGCTATCGTTCAATAAACGTTCTTTCGACGCATATGACCCGTGCAAGCCACATGGTGTCAGAAGTGGTCGGACCGCAGCCGATACACGCAGCCGGCGAACGAACAGCGGACGCGTAGCAAGCCAACAGGGGCGGCTCGAAGGTCCCAACCAGCTACAAGCATGCAGAACGGGGAACAGCGCCAGCAGGCCAGCGGACCAGTCACCACGCTATTGCCACCGCCGAAAGCCCTGGACACCACAGGAGACGTATGGCGAAGCTGGAAGACATGGCGGCAAGAGTTCGAGCTCTTCGCAACGGCAACATACCTGAACCAGCAACCGAAAGAGGTACAGGCAGCCACCTTTCTTATGATTATCGGAGAGGACGCACGCAAGACGTACAGCACTCTTGATTTTGCAACTGACGAAGAGAAGTCGGACGTAGAAGTACTGAAAATGAAGTTTGAGGCATTTTACAAACCAGCTCTAAACTTAGCCTACCATGAGTTCCGCTTTGGAAAGTGCGACCAAAAGGACGGTGAAAGTTTCAATGACTGGCTGACAGACCTCAGAGTGCTAGCAAAAAGCTGCGAGTTTGGGCAGCTTGAAGAGCGTATGCTGAGAAGCCGTATTATTCTCGGAATTAGAGATAAAAAGCTGCAAGAAAAGCTAATCTCCGAAAATGCTTCTTTCACGAAGACCGTAGAAATGTGTCGCTCTCGTGAACATGGCAAAGAACAGTGTGAAGAGATACAGGCGCGCCCGAAAAGCGATTACGCAGCCGAGATGAACGCGCTATCTGAAGCGAAAGGTCAGCGTTGTACAAAGTGCGCAAAGGTTCATCAGACCGACCGTGTGTGCCCAGCAAAGGGACGCACGTGCAGGAAATGCGGTGGCAGAAATCACTTTGCGATAGCCTGCAAGAAGATGCAAAAAAGATTTCATTCGAAAGAGCACGCAGTAGCATCTGTCGATGCAGAAGAAGGCGATTTCTGGTTAGAAACGCTATCGCATGCCCGTGGGAAAGACGACCGCTGGACGGCTACCGTTGAGATAGAAGGAAAGCCTATTTTTTGCAAGTTAGACACAGGCGCAACATGCTCGGTTATAGCACGCAGCCAGCTGCAGAAAATAACAAACAAGCAGCCACTTGATTGCAACGTTGTTTTAAACACATTTTTTGGCTTCCAGAAAAAAGCGACGAAACAAGTTCGTCTTGAAGTGGCAACGAGAGAAAGCAAGATTCTGACAGAGTTTTTCGTCGTGGATGACGAAATCGCCGTGACCTTGAGCGGTACAGTTGCCGAAGAGCTTGGCTTGCTCCAACGTGTCTGCTCTGTCGACCAAATAGAGCTTTACGGCACTGCCAAGCCTTACGAAGACGTGTTTGAAGGTCTGGGTCAACTGGAGGGTATTGTCTACCATCTAAAGCTCAAGCCCGGGTCCCAGGGAGTAGTGAAACCAGCACGGCGGATTCCAATAGCATTGCAAAGCAAGGTGAAAGCTGAGCTCGACCGCATGGAGACTGCTGGAGTCATCGTGAAAGTGACCGAGCCGACAGAGTGGGCCAGCAACATGGTCGTTGTTACAAAAGGAGAGAAGGTACGCATTTGTCTTGATCCTTCCGACCTAAACAAAGCTCTGCTTCGCGAGCACTATCCAATGCCAACATTGGAAGACATAGCACCTTCGATAAGTGGGGCCCAGTACTTTACAACTTTGGACGCAGCCTCCGGTTTCTGGCAAATCAAGCTGGATAAAGAAAGCTCTAAGATTTGCACTATGTGCACTCCATACGGCCGTTATAGATTTTTGCGCATGCCCTTTGGAATCTCGTCGGCGCCGGAAATATTTCAGCGGGCCATGCACCGCGTGCTAGAAGGCCTCGAAGGCGTAGCGGTTGTCATGGACGACATTCTAGTGTGGGGCCGATCAAGAGAGCAGCATGATGCAAACCTTGAACACGTCCTACGACGTTGCCGAGAGTACAAACTGAAATTGAACAGAAAGAAATGCCGTTTTTTACAGGAGTCCGTCCGGTACTTGGGACACATTTTGACGCGCGACGGCCTGAGCCTGGATCCACAGCGGCTAGAAGACATCTTGCAAGTCCAGACGCCAAGCAACCAGAAAGAGCTGCAGACGTTCCTGGGCATGGTAAATTTTGTCTCTCGCTTTATTCCGAATATGTCGGACCTAACAGCACCACTTCGAGAATTACTAAAGAAGAATGTCGCGTGGCTTTGGGAGGACCGCCAAGATGCAAGCTTCAAGGCTCTGAAGGAAGCGCTTGCGACAGCCCCTGTACTAAGCTACTACGAGAAGGGGAAACCAATCAGGCTGTCGGTAGATGCCAGTCAGAACGGAGTTGGCGCAGTGATCATACAGGACGGGCATCCACTAGCGTATTCGTCGCGTTCCTTGACAGAAACACAGCAAAGGTATGCCCAGATCGAAAAGGAGATGCTGGCAATTGTCCACGGCTGTGAAAGATTCCGCGACTATCTTTTCGGGCAGCCTGAAGTTGTGGTAGAATCCGATCACAAGCCACTAGAAATTATATTTAAGAAGCCGTTATGCCAATGTCCTCTAAGGCTTCAGCGCATGCGCCTCAGCTTGCAGAGGTACCCGATAGTCGTCAAATACACACCTGGAAAACAGCTGTTTGTTGCTGACGCTTTATCACGGTCCCCGAGCCAAGCAATATTGAAAGAACAGTGCCTGAATTATCAGTTGAACACCATTGCTTGCCTGCAGGTTTCAGACAGACGGCTGAGCCAAGTTCTACAAGAGACCGACCAGGACCCTGTGATGGTGAAACTTCGACAGTACGCAAGCAGTCAGTGGCCGGAGAGCAAAGCTGACGTCAGCAGCGAGCTACGATGCTACTGGAGCTTCCGCGACGAGCTGCATACGCAAGATGGCCTTGTATTCAGGAGCAACCGCCTCATCATTCCGGCCAAGATGCGCAGCGAAGTTCTTGCCTGCCTTCATGCAGCGCATGGGGGAGCAGAAAAAATGAAAGCACGTGCTCGAGCTGTACTTTTTTGGCCTTCTATAAACAGCGATCTAGAGGAAGTTGCTCGACGCTGTGAGACCTGCCAAAAGCACAAGCCACGAAATCGGCGCTTGCCATTGATGAACCATGAAATTCCTAGCCTACCCTGGGAAGTTGTGGGAGCCGACATATGCTATCACAATGCTACCGAGTACCTGGTGGTTGTTGACTTTTATTCTTTCTTTTTCGAAATCAGGCCCGTGAAGACGACAGCCGACAAGGTGATTGCTGCCTTCGCAGACATATTCGCCACTC
Source organism: Rhipicephalus microplus (assembly GCF_043290135.1). NCBI lineage: Eukaryota > Metazoa > Arthropoda > Arachnida > Ixodida > Ixodidae > Rhipicephalus > Rhipicephalus microplus. The sequence continues at coordinate 5,202,858 of NC_134704.1, read as the reverse complement.
ATGGCTTCCCGCAGCGCCTATGCACGGACAATGGACCGCCATTCAGCAGCCAGGACTTTCGTGAATTTGTCGGTAAGATTAGCTTGCACCATGTTCGCTCCAGCCCCTATCACCCTCGATCAAACGGAATGGCTGAACGTGCGGTGCAAGAAGCCAAAAAATTGCTGAAGAGGTATCGGTACGGCACAGTGGATTTTTGTGCTGCATTGCTTGAATGGAGAAACACTCCTCGCGATTCCTATTTGAAATCTCCAATGCAGAGACTCATGGGCCGAAATGCGAGGACGCTGCTGCCAGTCACGGAAACCCACCTGCGACCGCAGACCATACCGCCAGAGAAGGTTCAACGGCGGCTCCACGTCATCAGAAGTAGACAACGTTCCTACTACAACAGGGGTACAAGGCCGCTACCAGGACTTCCTGAGGGCTCCCGCGTCACAGTGTACAACGTACCATCAAAGACCTGGTCCCCTGCTACGGTTATCAAGCCTGCCAACAGTCCGAGAGCCTACATTGTTGAGACCGAAGATGGACTCCAGTTGCAGCGCACCAGAGAACATCTCCGTCTGGCCCCCACTCCACTGGTGCCCCCCACACAAGAACATCAAGCTGACGTGGGCCCCGCCGAGCCACAACTACGCAGAAGCGAACGCAATCGCCGGCCACCGCAAAGATACCCCATGCCGGAACTTTAGTCTTTTTTTTGTTTAAGAAGGGAGATGTGACAGTCATGCACACGTGCGCCAGATTGGGGGCAACGCCCCTCGGCATAGAATGTATATATGAGAGCGCTATCGTTCAATAAACGTTCTTTCGACGCATATGACCCGTGCAAGCCACACATAGGACATAAGTAAATGACACATCCAAACATGATAAACATGAGATGCGTGTCATGTAACGATATGACTGCATGCCACACTTATGCGCTTGCGGCCTGTGCACTAGCTTCACATATGCCAAATTTGGTATTACGTGACGTCAATGGATGACGAAGGTATGTGAATAGTGCAACTATGATAATCATGAGATGCGTGTCATGTGAGAACATGACTACATGCCACAGTCGAGACGCCAATACACTTAGACGAGACCCTGCATGCGTGCCGGCGTTCGTCTCGTCGCGTCAGGCCGGTGTTGCCACGCCAGGCGACGGTTCTGCCTCGCAGACGCACGCTGTGTTGCTTCGAGGCATGCGCGTTTCAGCGCGTCCGGCGTCCCTCCGTCCCAAAAGGAGCCAGATGGAGTGCTGTCTGTGTAACGCATTTGCGCCAAATGCAGCATGTCACATTTGGCGCCGGTTGCCGTCGGGCCACGATGACGGATGCTGCTCGCGCCTGGCGTCAGACTATAGAGTGCTCGCGTTTTGCTAACGTAGAGTCGCTTTGACCAGCGTTCGCGTGCGTCAACGTTACGTAGGAGTATATTGGGCCCTTAATGATCATATGATGCACTCGAGGCCGTTTCGCTAGCCCCACATCTACCTAATTTGGTGTGACGTGGCGTCAATCGATGGCGAAGTTATATAACTGGTGCAAACATGATTATCATGAGACGCGTGTCATGTAAGAACATGACAACATACCACGATTATAGCGTGCTCGCAGCCGTTTCGCTAGCTCCATATATAATAAATTTTGCATAACGTGACGAGACTAGATGACGAAGGTAAACGACTCATTCAAACATGATAATCATGACACGGAAGTCGTGTACGGCATCATTTACCTCTACCTCGTAACATTGTGCTGATTTGAAAGTGGCATATCAACCTCCCTCATTCGTGCTTCGCATATCATCGATTCCCACTGTACGTGAGATCTGCCAATTTTTACTCATGCTAACGCGATTCCTTTCCCGGCATCAAGCCTGCCTAAGGCAAGTTTGCGAACAAGTACCAAGTACCAGCGTGGCTCAGTGGTAGAGTACTGGTCTAGCACGCAGCGGACCCGGGTTTGGGCCCCACTGTGTTCTTTGAACTAGTTTTTAAAGATGATAGTTTTTTTGGGGGGACCGTCGACGCAAAAATTTTGGTCTGTACGTCTGTACCTTCGTCTGTTTGCCCACTCTTAACGGCACCGGGCATTTGAAACTTGTTAAGACAGATGCTTGGGCTAGTTGGTGATTGGGAATCAACATATTTGCACAGCGCAAGACTATGAGCAGTTATGACGTAACTACAGAAGAAGAGACAAGGACAGAAAGAGCGCTGACTTCAACAGTTGAAGTCAGCGCTCTTTCTGTCCTTGTCTCTTCTTCTGTAGTTACGTCGTAACTGCTCGCAGTCTTGCGCTGTGCAAATATGCTGGGTACTTAAAACGGCCGACACCATCCGCATCGCCCACCAATGTTCAAGATTTAGCGTTTATACTTGTGCAACCTTCTCTTAATAACCAATTATTGCACAAGTCTGGGGCACCATAACAACACGTAAATATTCTGCATGTGCGGCTGTGGCGGCTGCATTTCCGACGGAGGCGGAAATGTTGTAGGCCCGTGTACTCAGATTTGGGTGCACGTTAAAGAACCCCAGGTGGTCGAAATTTCCGGAGCCCTCCACTACGGCGTCTCTCATAATCATATGGTGGTTTCGGGACGTTAAACCCCACAAATCAATCAATCAATCAATCAATCAATCAATATTCTGCATGTGCATCTTCTACTAGAAAAGGCATACATAAGTAATTTTAAGGACCGTAGCGCTTATCACGCTGCGCTGACCATGCAACGCTTGCACGAAAAGGTGAGTCTTTCTAACGCTTTGCTAAGACGCGATGGTGGTGGCACCTACCCGTCGCCTTGCGTTCTACACCTTATCACCTCTGAGAAGGGCGCGCACACCCACCTCAGAGCCACGTGCTTCGTTTTCCAAGAACACTGCCAGGTGGCGATCATGTCTCACGTGTGACGTGACTTGATGCGCTCGTTCACCTTCACTGCACGCTCGAGGCACTCTAACGCAGTGCCTCCAAAATACCATTATCCGATTTTCTTGCGCAGAACATCAAATAAATTGTTCGATCTCTCCACACGCAAGACTATCGTCTTTCGACGACATTTGCAGATTCCATGCAGATACGGGCAATTTTTTTCTTATTTCATGCGAAGTGGTTACGGACATCGGCTACCTCATAATAGCTTTCGCTGTAAGAGCACATGCACCCCCCCCCCCCCCCCCCCCCCCACGAAGGGAACCATGATGGGAGGCTAAACAGCAGTGGTGCGCACGCCATTGACCCCGGCTGAAACAGGCGTCGACGCGGGTGCTGGAAGAACGGTTTCAAGCGTAACTCGATGTAGCCTTTACTCGAGTAAACGTTTCTTTGAAACGCAGAGACACGGGAGGCGGGTTGGCTTTCGTGTAAGGGTCACCGCAGATAAACGAGCCGAATGAGCGTGTCCACTTGACGTGTGGTCGAGCGATGCGGGCAGTGAAGAGGGTGAAGCGAAAGAGAAGTGTGTTGGGAGCGGGCGGATGAGCAACACCTATTCGTGTTGGGAAGAGCCGGTAGCTGCTGCAGGTGAGAGAGAGAGAGTGACGTCAACGCGCCGCTTCGACTTGACCTATATATACTAGGGTGATTCCACGAGAGATCGACACGGGTCCAAAAGTTGATATTTTAGATTTCATTGAGTATTTTACATTTCGTGCACCTCTCACCAGGTAGCCCGAAAGTCGACTTCGTTTTATGATGAACGGCATAACTTACGAGGAAAAAAATATCAAACTTCACCAACACGGAGGCACCAATTTCGTCACCTGTCATTTTCGAAAATTGCAGACGCTATAAAAAGACAAATATTTGTTTCAAAGAAGATATTTTTTATTTGAAACGCATGTCTAATAATAATGAATTCATACAGTTTCAAGTTTGTAGACCTTAAGGAAATAGCTTTTAAAAATGTCTAATTTTGCGACAGTTTAAAATAAGTTGCGTATTCCCCATTTTTTTTTCTTCGAAAGTAATGCAAGCAGCGTTTTGAAACTTGACACGTTTTAAGGATATAGTGTGTTCATTAGGTACATAAATTATTGCTGCCATAGGGAAAATGTAAATTTTTATATATTGACTCAAAATTCTCATATTGGCAAAAGTGTACTCCACTGAAATTTGAATAATAAAAACCCCATCTTCGATTTTTCTTAAAATCTCGTAAATAGACAACCGAAGGCCATCATCCAGTAATATAGAAAAACATGTTGTATTATTTTGTTTTTAGAGACAATATTCGTGGTACAAATCAGAGCTTTTCGAGAATGCGCTGATAAGTTGAGAAATCTAGAAATCGGAACGGAAAAGCGGCAATAAGCTTCAAACGCGAGAAAACGTGACCGCATTTGGTGAAGAAAGGCTGCTTTAGCAAATAGGAGTAACTATTTTGAACACGGTATTCTACAGTATCTGAATTCACTCTTATACGTAGAGCACTGAGACTTCTAATATGTGATGCCTCTCCATTACTGACACACAGATGGAGCTGCTGTGACGGCCATGTGTTTGCAACACGTTGGGTAAGAGAATTGAATGTTGAATGAGCTCATAAACGATTCATAACAAATTTTTATCATTTGGGGCACGAAGACTGCCGCATTAGACTGAAGAACACGCTTTAGGGCAAGTTGTCATCCGTCGTCTGCTCTACAAATGAACTGCTGTGCGCCGCATCTCGGAGGCCATGCTTTAGATCATATGGTTCCAAGTAAGGACAAAGATTACGCCTCCCGTAATTCTATCGACAAAAACATTGTGAAATTCATTTTAACGTACTATACTTCAGTTTTTCATTCACACTGTGGATACTTGCGCAGAAGTGTGGAGGGCTTGCTGTCCCTCTGAAATTAGGTGGTGGTGGTAGTAGTGGTTAGAAGAGGAAGAAGGCGCCTAATTCCTGCAGCCTGGTTGAGAGCACGGCGCAGCGCCTAGGCACTTGCAACCTCGGGGATGCTTGCGGGCACCTGGGCACGACTGGGAATTCGGTGGTTGTGCGTTCCCGCCCTCTCGAGCACATGCCATGTATGCAGCCGCGTACGTGGAAGGGACCCCACTTAGGTGGGCGCCGACATGCACCCAGCGTTAAAGGGGACGGGGGATTATTGTGGCTCTCTTCTGGGAAGGCTCTGGTTTAACCCTGTATAACAGGAAGAAATCTTTTTGGCGGGCCCTCTTCTTGACCGCTGTGGTGGCTACATGGTTAGAGTGTCCACTTCCAATGCGGGAGGTGCCGGGTTTAATTCACAGTGCCGACCGGAAACTCACCGGTTGTTCACAATATGTAGATTTGTACATCGACCTGCCGCTCGGTTGTTTCTTGGAACTCATCTCGAAAGGTAGCCCCATAAGGTTCTGCGAAGGCCCCTGAGCGTACCTTAACGTACCACAGCCTTGGTGAAATAGTTGAGTATCCGCTGCTGTGATGGGAGGCAGAGAATCGCTGCCGTCAGGTAACCCATTGGTTAAATACGTAGAAGCGCACTTCCGGCTTGCTGCTCGGCAAAAGGAAGTTCTGATGGCTTGGGAGGGCACCCATCCCGTGGGAAATAGTCGGCATGAAACCGCCAGACCTAAAATTGAGGTCATCTCCTTTTTTTGTTGTTGTTGTTGCTGTGGTTACGTTGCGAAGCATGTATACGTGAGCGATGAAGATGCCCACATCTCTTATCAATGTTCTCCGTCGATGACTTTTTCTCGTCCAATGAAACAGTTATGCTTCTGTGTAGAAGCATATCTGCGTGCAAGGTACGGGAATGTACTCCTGTAGAATATTTCATCTGGAAACTTACAACAGATGAAAATCATAAGTGAATCATGGACTATATCCATCAATCACTCGCCTCTTGGCGCTTTTCTTTCTGGCTTGGCGCATTCTAAAGTGATGATGGGAGCCGACGATAGTGAAACACGGAGTGCAACAGGTTGAATAAACAGCAGGGAGAACGGGCTGGCCAACGTCACGTTCAGTGGTGAACACGGCGTCTCCACTGCGCTTGACGTGGACCTTGGAACACCGAGGATGACGACAAGGCATCTTTGACAAACATATAGGTCCTCCTATCTAAACATCGACCATCCTGTCTCTTGTTTGTTAAACCTAATTCAATAGCAGATTCATTGTAACTCGTGTAAAGCATTGCGAAAAACAGAGTCCTGTATGTATTGGCTGTTACGCGAGTTGCCGCTGCATTCTTCATGCCCATCTAGACTCGAATTCTGTATCATCGAGCAACACTTTTCCAGCACTGAATCAAGAGTTCGCTCGAACTGACTTCTCGCTAAAATATTCTCTAAGCAGTTATCCCACTCACACTAATTACTCGTTGTAATCGTGCCGCTCTGTTCACGAGTTCACTCGATAGTTCCACGCAACGTTTCAGCGCCAAAAGTGGTGCCGAGCCAGACGTGACAAACTCGGTGCGAAGCTTACATTCACTGATGAAGCAACGCTACAAAGTGTATGCCTAAATTTAGTTCTACTTTTTTACGCGAATATAACCTTCACTTGCGGCAAACGTGGCAAAAATTATTACGCTAATGCTTAGCGATTCGCCGCGTCACGTGAAAATTTGATTAACGCCAGCGTAGGAGCACGTGCGGCAGCAGACCGGCCGGTGCATACATAATTGAGAGCTGTATAAAAAGTCCCGGGGGGGGGGGGGGGGGGGCATACAGCGCACTGTTTCACTTTGCCAAGGCTCACCTAAACGCTGCCATTGGCAAAAACTTCCTTTTGGCTCACTGAACTACATGGTCTTTTTTTTTATTACAATTATCATGAGAGTGCAAAAATGGCCCTACTCTGCATATTTCATATGCAAGGGTGTTAGTACAACTTTTTTAAGCAGGATAGACTGAATGTTTATTGAACAATGCTTCAATTATAGAACGCCGCTGTCTCAGTTTGAGGCTTCTGATTACTGTACGCTCAAAAAGAGTCCGAATCAACTGGTGTTGGCGGTACGGGGAAAGATTAAAACAAAACTCCTGTAAATCATTGGACATAAACTTGGCGAAGTCAGACAGGCTTCGTAACACAACTTCTCTCGCCCGTTCAAGCAAAACGGAAGACTTTCGTTAGCACTTAAGCGGGACCAATTCCAGCGAGAAATCCTCGATTTGTTCTGCAAGAGGACTCACTGATTGCAGCGATATACTCGCAAGCCACAGGAACTTCTTTCGCTTTCTGCTGGACGTCTTTTAGGATCTGTCCCACTTGGAATGCCAGTGAAGAGCACGCAACCATATATTAATAATTTACCAGTTTCCCAGGATTACGATATGATCACGAGAAGTGCTGTTGTCCAGCTGGAGTTCATTAACGAGCACCTGGATGGGCGCCTACATCGAAGATGCGGCCGGGATTCCATCCCGCCACAGCAGTCGAGCCCCATATCGCTGTGATGCGCTGCTTGGAAGCCAACGTGAAAAGGACACCTCTTTCTGTAGCACGGACTCCATATAGGCTTGCTGGTTCAATGGAGTAAGTGCACCGACTCTCTGCGTCAGTTGTTGAGCGTCTGCTACTTCGAAAGGCGACCGGTATCGAACCCGCGTGTAGCAGCCGGTAACCACATCAAGAATTGATGTGTAAAGAGAGAGGGGCTTCCTTTCTATTGGCTAATGGTGGCAATCTATGACAAACGTTAGTCATTTTGGCAACCGTGTTATCGGTAGTAAAGAGAAAATTGCGCAGACTTCTTGCTCAGAATGCAGTGAATGAGTAGAATCATTTGTAGAGAAACATTTGTGGTCACTTCTGAATATCGTGGATTTTTTTACCTGAGTGTTGTTTGTGAAAAATGTTTTGTGAGAGTACTATTTCTCATTTCAACAGCAAGTTTCGTTCGCACGGAGAGAAAAAGGTGCTTCTGTGAGGTATCGTAAGCTCAATAATGTTACCGAATTTTTCTGCCTTGTACATATTGCCAAAACGTTGACGAAATGTCCTATGCATTCAGTTTTTTATGGTAGCAATGCGCTATGTATGAATATCTTAATAAGAAGCAGTTATTATATGATATTTTCATTTTGCGTTCACTATTTTTTCAGGGCACTCAAGTTTCCATAATTTAAAAAAGAAAAAAATAAAGAATGTCAGAAAACCATCAATTTGTTCTAATTTAGGCGCAATGTACACAATTTGGTGCTTTCATTATAAATCACCTTTGTATTTCTATTGATAGCTAATAAACGGTTCTTCGAAATAAGCAAGTTTCATCATTACAATTTTTGCTTAATGAATGAGCACAGTACCTGAATTTTGTTTTGGCGCCAATCGACAAATTCCGAAGCTCAATTAATTGTGCTCATTGATTTACCCTATTTACTTATACTACTCAAGAAGAAATTGTGTGCGTATAGTCAGAATTTTTTAGGAGCAAATGCGGTAAACGCGTAAAGATTTACTATCAGGATTTCCGGTCCGACAAGCTGCTTCCTCGACACGGCTACTGATTTCTTTAGAACAAGTTCATGTCCTCACCAAGTTATAACCTTGGATTTAGGTTTCAGACTTCGTGATAAGTTGACTGTATTTATGATAATGAAGCGCCACCATACAACGAGAAACCACATTATTTCATAAAAGTAAGCAATAGTCCTAATGACAGAGCAGAATGTTTGCATACAATTGCGGGGAAAACATAGTTGAGTACTTACGTGAGGCTTTTGAAAATGCCTTCGGGGTTGTAGCAACAACCACCGTCATTGGGCGAAGTGTGTGCGAAGTGAAAGGCTTTCGTTTCATGACGACAAATTCCTTGCAATGACGTCATTCAACGTAAGGGGGGCTAACGCGAGCTCGTGGAATGTTGCGACGTCAGTAACACGCGTGCGGTCATAAACGTCGCTGAAAGGATGACGTGCTGCGAAAGTGTGAAGTGGATCGCATTGATGTACGTCGCTTCATGTCACGTGAATCGGGAAACGTGGTAGTGGTTAGAACGAAGAGGAAAAAGGCACCTAATTTCTGTCTGCCTTCAGGCGACGCGGCGCAGTGCTTTATAGGGGTGGGGGGAAGGAGGGATAAAAAGAATAGAAGGAAAATAGACGAAGAAGTAGACAGACAAGCGACGGAAAAAAGAAGGAGATAGGAAAGTGGGGATCCGGTCGAAGCAGTCCAAGGGCGGGGCGCCACAATGCGAGAGCTGCACGGCGTCAGGAGACCGCGGAGGGCAAACCAGTCGGCGGGAGCTACGCTGGCGTCGGAGATCGCGAGGGCACAACCGTCCAGCTTGAAATCCTGCGAGCGAATCCCAATCGGGAAAGGCAGCTTCGCATTTTCCTGTTCTCTTTCATTCCTCCTCTCTTTTAATCTTTCTTGTACTGTTGGTTTTCTCTATATTTCGAATCTGTTTCCTATTTTTCTTCCATTTTTATTCGTGGTCTTTTTTGCCTTACACCGAGCGCTAGCTTTTTTTTTTTTTTTTGCTGATGGTGATAAGTGATCATGATCAAGGCGCCCGAACAACAAGACGAACAAAACAAACGAAAAACCGCAGCATATCCACGCAGTGAATGATGCTGAGAAGCGTCCCTGCGTCCCTCCGTGCGCTTGTCTATTTGTCCATGTGTCCATCCATCCGTGAGTCTGTCTGTCCGTCTTTGCTTTCGTTCATCCGTCCGTCCTTCTGTCTGTTCCGTTAATCCACACGTCCCGTCCGACCGCACGTCTGTCTGTTCCGTCTGTCTGTCCATCCGTCTAGTGAACACTCGAAGTACCGCCAGCTCTCATCTTTTATTCATACATTCATCCTATACCATCCTATACAAGTACTGCCATCCGGTGGACATGCCAAAAATTAAACGAAAGGTGGTTACCTACTACTACTACTACTACTACTACTACTACTACTACTGCTACTACTACTACTACTACTACTACTACTACTACTACTACTACTACTACTACTACTACTACTACTACTACTACTACTACTACTATATTGCCTAGAATATACTTACTAGTGTGCCGACCACGGCCGTCGCGGTGGCAAAGAGGAGAATGATGCCTTCCACCGGTGGCCACCAGACGGCGATAGCCGCAGGGACCGTGTAAGGACCGTGCTATGCCGAGCCAATGCCCGAGCGGAGCGGTGTCGGCGGCGTGTCTACCGCGGCCGCTGCCGTCTCTCTCCGCCAACGCGCGAGTGCGACAGGCGCCGATGGGTTCTCCCAGCCCACTTTAGAACTGTGGAAGGCTGGTTGCGAGGCGATGCGTAATCAAAGCAGTACTTCTTCGTGGCACTTTAACAGACGCACGTACACCCCGTTATTATTAACACGGTACACGATAACGTGTGTTTGAACAAAAAATTACCAATAAATAAGTGAATACGCGTAGTTTTTGAGGGGAAAAGTCAACTTTATTAAAGCTCAACAAAATTCAACAGTGAAACTCGCGGCATTTGGTTGATTTAATTAGGCCGCAGCATATGCTATAAGCCAATTTTTCTATTGCTCAAAGGTAGAATGAGTTCCTCGCATGAACTTCAACTCTCCAATGACGTTGACGCTAGCTGAACCTATTAAACGTAAATGGTTTAATATTATAACTAATATTGTCCGAGTGCTACAGCACATGTCGATTTTTTTATTTTTGAGGATTTTGGACACTTTTATTGAAACACCCGGTACCGATGCGGACATTGCCGAGTGGTGCAAGAAAAATAGTGAAAATTAACGCAACAGCTATAAAGAGCTCATTTCGTAGAAATGCCGGTTTCGGCGACGCCGGTTTAAGCGAGCAATCATCTTGGCTTTGAAAAAAAATCGAGAGTTGAAAATAAAGTGAAGGATACTTATTTAGTTCGAGTTTTTCCCGGGGAATTTCACTGATCACACTATCGACTGTAATTTTGAAGGAGCACGAAATGTAGCAATGGCTAAAATGTTTCTCACTAACGACAGGCGCCGCAGTTAGCCTTCGATCCTTTCGCTTTATATTTTTCTTATACTCGGCTCGGCGTTCTGGGTCTTCAGGACCGCTGAATAATGAGATGCGCTCGTTGTTGGAGCAGTATCCACTCACACAACATGAAAAAAAAAAAAACGGGTGCTCTCCTTGCGCCTCCTTTTCTGTGACGACATCCCGGTTTCGTGAAGAGACACACGCGTGAACAACGTGCACAAAAATAAACCCGGCAAAGACATGCGGAGGCATGCGCTATGTGCGCAACAGCAGAAATGCCTTTAAACTACACCGCAACCGACTGAGTTAACGAACGCGCGTCCGAAGTGCATCCAAAGCGCAAGCGACGTGCGCTCTCGGTGCGCCCCACCACTCGAATAGCATGGTCCTTAAGTTGGGACAAGATGGGACCCCAGAGTAAAATACGTGCAGACTGTGACTTGGGCACCGGGGCACGAGGGCGTGACAGGGAACCTGCACGCGGACGAGGCGGCTCGAGGCTTCACAAATCACCCAGCCACTCAAGACAATGCAATAGATGACCCTACACCCCTGGACCCTTGTTTCACAACGATTCTAAAGTACTACAGGGAAAATAGGCAGCTCTATTCACGTCCTCACAGCAAGCTCAGCTCTGCGGAGGCAACAGTGCTAAGAAGAATATAGACTAACACTTACATAAATCTGCACACTCTTCACTTGATCTACCCCACGGCGTACAGAGATAGAGATATACGCCCGTGGTGTGGAGCCACCACAACACTCTTCCACATCACGTGGGAGTGTGCAGAACACGACGAAGAACACTACTCCAATGGCACGTGGGAGGATGGGAGACGCTGCTGTCTAGCCCAGCCCTGGTGGATCAGCTGCGACTGATCCACAGAGCTGAACGGATGGCTCGCGCCAGTGGGGCCCTGGAATAGGGGCACCACTTTGCCGGACAGACTTCGCTCTTCACCCTGTATATTCCTCGGGGCGCTGGAGTTCTAGCCTGTCTGGAATATGTACATAATAAAGTTTTCTACTGCTACTACTACTACTACTACTACCACTACTACTACTACCACTACTACTACTACTACTACTTAAGGGTGTCGCCGTCTGCTGGCCTCCGGAGTAAGGCATCATCGGCAGCGTCTCCCAATGGAAACGCTCGGCGGTCGGCACACTAGTAAGTATATTCTAAGCACTATGCTACATCAGGGGCGCACTACTCATGGCTTTAGGAGCTTCGCCCTTAAAAAATTGCACCACTTCCCGCTAAAGGGAACCATGTGTAGAAGCAGCGGGTGGCATCGCAGCGTTGCACCAAAGAGACACCTGGGGAGGCGCAAAGCACGTAGTGATAGACTGGCGTTTCCTACTAGAACATACCAATCGCTGATAATGGGCAATGAGTGACAGAGGACTCCGATTAGACCGACAGACCCGCAGTCAGCTTTCAGTTAACGCGTATGCTGCGAATGTTTATTGTTCAACAACGCACCAGCGATATCTTCTACTTATCTTGGAGGTCAAGATCCGATGCCTATATGTACGGAGGGCCCACGAACAGTTGTGCAGCGCGAGCAATAGGTTTCCGCAATCAAGAAACTCGGTAGCAGACGCGCGGAGTGCTCGACGGCGACGGCATCGGCTCTGTCAATGATCAACCATTTGAGGACCGCATTAGTCGCCTCGAAGATGCCGTTCTCTGCCACATTAATGTACAGCACAATGTAGCTAAGGTGGTTCAGGCCTGGGCTGTCACCCAGGTTCGCACCAAAACAACATCAATACAGACAGCAAGTCTGCCCCGCGTCCACGCGAAGTTACCGGTTTCTCTTCCGTCCCCCTTCCCCCTTTACAAATTTAGGGGCAGGGCGTGGTGCACGAACTCCAAAACTTGAGATTTTCTTCATGGTGACTTCGTCATTTACATCTTCACTATCATTTCAATTCGAAACCACTGCAGAGGATTCGTGAACAGGCCAAAGCGTGCACATCTGCCCTTCCTTCCATCTTGGGTTTTTCTTCTGGCCATCACTGTCCTTCAGGAATGCGGTTCAAACCCTACTCTTTCCAGCTACTGCTCTTATACTGGTGGAATCACCACTAGTCTACTTGTTCACAAGCCATATACGACTATTCAGGTCAATCTAGACCTGATCTGAGTATTTCCCCATAAGCGAGCTACTGCATCAATTCATATTTTTAATGTACTAATGCTCACAAATACAGCGGGCCACTTTCGCCAAACTCTTCAACCACTTAGTAACCCCTAGTAGTGGTTGGAAACTTCAAAGGCCCGCACTGCGGATACCACTTTGAAAAGCATCACGAAAGCACTTTTCTAAAAAATAAATGGCTTAGGAGCGTGTAAGAACAGTTTGATCTTTGCTGAATTAGGAAAACGATGTTACAGTTCTCAAAAATGAATGCCAATAGGACTTTTCAGTGAAAAAACAGTGGCTGTGGCCGCCGGTCTTTTAGCGACGCCGAGCGAACATGGTGACGTCCTTCTCGATATGATGCGTCATCTGCAACAGCAGCACTCCTCAAGTGTGGCCTCTTCGATTAGTTCCGGAAACGGCACGTCATGGGTTAGTCACGGAGGCCGTGGTTGAAGATAAGAAAGAGCACTTGCTCCGGGCCTGAGGAAACGAAGATGATGTATGTTTCCACGCCCACAATTTCAGCGCGCCCGCGTGGGCGGAGCAAGAAGAGCTTTTATTTCGCCTGTTCTAAAGCTCCTGCTGCTACAACCGCAAAAACAATTACGACAGGGTTAACAGTAATGTTGGCCCTTCCTAAATACCAAGTTTTATTGAATTCTAAAGTTTATTCAGCTTCCTTTTAAAGAACTTGTCTCCACTCTTGCTTTCAAACTGCTCACCGACCCAGCGCATCCCACACGTGTACGAAGTTCGGTGACACGCGACACGAATGCTACGCTCACTCACGCGAAGTATTCGACAGGCTACATGGGAAAACCTCAATGACACTCTTGGCAGTGATCGTTTTCTGCTGAAGGGCGCCTTCCCGACGTGGAAAATGTGCTAAATCTAGGGCCAAGTCCGCATCACATGTGCCCCGATTACCTCTATATACTCCGGGCTCTCCAACAACGAACTCGATGCCCACATCACGCCTCCCGATCTTCGGGTGGCATTAGCTAAGATGAACCGAGGTACTGCACCAGGTAGGGATGGTATTACAGCCACCACAGCCAAGCTTCCCGATTCCGCACAAATCTCGCTCATACATTTGGTGAACGCAGTATGGGACTGTGAACCCTTACCCTCGGAATGGACCACTTTGGTGGCCACATTCATTCCCAACCCCGGTAAGCCCATCAGCATTCATGCGTTGTGTCCCATCTCGCTTACGTCTTGCAGGAGCAAATTTATGGAGACCATGGTCGGCGACCGCCTCTCCGCATATCTGGAAGGAAGAAGGGCGTCTTTGCATTACTCGATGTTTGGGTTCCGCCTCCATCTGCCTGCGCAGGACGTCCTTCTCCAATTTCAGCACGACATCATTGTACATACTACAATGCGCCACAATTACAAAGCCGCCATAGCCGTCAATCTCCGGGGTGCCTTCAACAATTTGAAACATAGCAGCAGTTTTACCAGTTTTAGCAGCACGAAATGTGGCTCGAAATCTTTCCAGTACATTCGGTTATTCCTTTCACATCGCACCGCTTTCATCCGCATAGACTCTGCCGCACACGGTCCGTATATATTAGACACCTGCGGCACACGACAGGGAGCGGTGCTATCACCCATCCTTTTTAATCTGGCTATGCTCTAAATTCCTGTGCTCCTCGCTCACGCCTGAATCATACAATGCACTCTATACGTGGATGACATCACCATCTGGACCAATGCGGGCTCCCCTGCAGAAATTTAAGACTGCATACAGAATGCGGCACTTATTTTGGACACTTACACCTCATCATGTGGCCTGGAGTGTTCCCCAACTAAATCATCTCTTCTCTCAGCCTCATCTCTACAGCATCCTCAGATATCTGTCATCTGACCCCATACCAGTCGTCGCATAACTCCGCATATTGGGCCTCTACATCTCTTTCACTATGAATCCTGGCTCTACCATTACGCGTCTTCGGCGCACTAGTGAGTAGGTTAGCTGTATTATCACCAAATGCGGCGGCCTTCATGGTCGGCACTCCCTTCGCTTGGCTCGCACGTTTGTGGCTAGCCGAGTCCTTTACGCTACCCCACACCTTCGCTTGCGTCGCCACCACGCGAACCAGTTGGACGCACTGCTCCGATCAGTTTAAAAGCGAGCATCTCCCGGCGTCTTCTACGTAGATGTCTCAGACCCAACCACTTCGGGAAACTTTATGGCCGCAGTGATATCCGAGCGTCACCACATTGACGACATCTCTTTCCGCTCACCTAATGCGACTCGGTCTGAAGAGGTAGCCATCGCTTTTGCCGCCTCTCACCACTCAGTAAGAGTAATCATCACAGACTCACGCATAACGTGTTCCTGGTACCTAAAAGTTACCATAGCTCCTCTGGCCGCCGACCTTCTCCAGACGGCCTCATGACGCTTTGAACCTCACTCCATCCGCATAGTATGGTCTCCTGGCGACGTGGGTCTCCCTGCCAACGAAGTGGCTCATGCCGCTGCCTGCGTTTCTCCCTCCCGGGCCGTTACCTCTTTCGAGCCCGCGTTTCCCCCAAGCACCTCAGCTTTTATGCAGTACCACGAAATCATCGATTACTATCAAACTTGGCGCCGTATTTACCCAGAACCTGCACAGGGTCTATCTAAAGCGGACGAGTGACTTCTGAGACGCTTGCAGACAAACCCTTCTTGTGTCTTGCAGCCGCCCAGAATTTCATGCCTGGTATTTACGGCTACTGTGCACACTGTGGGGTGCTGGCCGACACCCCCCACAAGATTGCAGTATACCCGGCTATACCTCTTTCTTTTTCATACCCCTACCCACAAGAGAGGCTTGAAAGGAGTTCCTGCTCGGCTGCTCAACCCGGAACGCTCAGCGCGCCTTAGTGTCCGCGCCCGAGCAGCGATGACCTCCAGCGGGCTTTTATAATGAGAAGACCACCCACGTGCATTTGAATTTCTGAATGAATGTTTTTCTCACGACCTACTCTACTCCTGACCTGCCCAGAGAGCCTTTCTCCAGCGCCCATGTTCTAGTTCATACTTTATGCCACTGGTGCCGTAACCTACGAATGGCGTGGCGCTAGTCAGCACCTGTTTGCTGACGTCATCTTCAGCGTTCGTGGTCATATTTTGGCCAACAGAGTACTCATAACTCATAACTATTATGCACAAATAAAATATTTCAGAAATAAATATACTAAAAGTCGTTCACAATTTTTTCGCAATTAAATGGTCGCGACTCAACATAGACTGTGCTACACCATGTAAGTCTACGGGTTCGCACGTTTGTCAACCAGTGTGCAATAAATACTTAAGCACACTGAAGAGCTTACTTGACTAACCATCTAAGTGAAAAAATATACACATATACCGGGAGTTCACCACAGAATGCAGGCATTCTTACTCCAGCGCCTTCAAAACAATTCTAAAATAGCAGACGAACAGGTTATATGTGGTGCCACCAATGGTGAGCGGTTGAACGAGAGCGGGGACACATGCTCCCGTAGGGACCCAGCTATCTGGGCAGGTCAGGGGTACTGTGGGTCTTTTCCACCACCACGTCTGCTTTAAGAGGCCATGGAAAGAGGAGCGTAGGAGAAGAAAGAGATGGGAGGGACGCGCATGCGCTGTGTGGGTGTAAACGCTGCGGGAAGGAATGCCTAGAGAAGAGGGAGGAGGAGTGAGCGTAGGCTAGCAGACGCTGCCTTTGTCGGTGTTCGGAGGAAAGAGAGGGGGTGGACGTGCATGCGTGGTAAGCGTGGCCACGCCACACACCGGATTAAGCTCGACCCTAAGCTACTTCGCTTCTGAAACACGCACGCCGAAAGGACGCCAACACGGCGCTTGTATTTGAGTTTTTTATGTATGCGTATTTTAGTTTCTTTCTGTGCGCTGCTTGTTCAAAATATCATGGCTCACCAACTAGCCGATCAGTACATAATAAGACTTCCCCTAAGCGCGCTCGATACGCCAAGCGACGACGCCAGCACACGACAGCCTGACCCCAATCGGCGCCTCGCACAGGCTTTCTCTGCTACGGCGTTGCGTAAGGGGACGGTCAGTTCAGTGGTGCACAAGTACCGCCCGCCCCGTTACGGTGGTCTAGTGGCTAAGGTATTCGGTTGCTGACCCGCAAGTCGCGGAATCGAATCGTGGCTGCCGTGGCTGCAATTTCGATGAAGGCGAAAACGCTGTAGGCCCGTGTGCTCAGATTTGGGTGCACGTTAAAGAAACCCAGGAGGTCGAAATTTCCGGACCTCTCCACTACGGCGTCTCTCACAATCATATTGTGGTTTTGGGACGTTAAACCTCACATACAAATCAATCAATCAATAAGTCAATCACAAGTACCGCCCACGATAATACCCCAAGAAATTGGCTCCAAGCCTGGCATTCAGAGTGGCAGTTTGCCATGAAGCTACGTCAGTGCTCAAGCTTTATTCGTAAAAAAAAAAACGTGACTGATCCTTCTTTTGGGAGGCCGAAAGGGGTGTACGTGCTTTATCGGCTCCGATTTCTACAAATGATCGCGCAGCGATTTTAACCGTTTTTCACCGGAAATCTTTCACCAGCGAATGTGTGAAGTCGAGCAGGATCGATGGATACACTATTTTGAGGTGGGCATTATATTTCATGGAGTTATTGAACTCTGTATTATGACAGAGGCGCAGCCACGTTGGGCACAAGCGTGAATGCCTAACGCTAGACCTAGCTGGCGCAACAGCAGAGTGGCGCTGACAGACACGGTGCCACTTACGTGAACTCTTTGCGATGCAACGACACAAGCCAACGAACGCGACTGAAGGATGAGTGTGCAGGCAACGCCTCCTAGTGATGGGGGAAGCCATTTCCACTGATTAAGTTACTGAAGACGCTGGATGGAAGACCACCGGATCGCGGCATGCGAGAGCCAGGCAACGCCGGCTGGACTCGTAAAACGATATCGACACAAGCACCAACAAGCTCAGCATTGGCCAGCAAGGTTTTATAAGCCTAAGAATGCCAAAGAAAACGTTATCAAGTGAGGGTAGGGGGGCGCATGCCCATACTACTGAAAGAGGATTTCAAGATTGTGGTGTGACTGCAAGGCGGCCTCGACATCGTGAAGGTCGGCGCCCCGATAGTCACCATGGCCATCTTTGCGGCTGCCAGTATGACACAAGAAAAAAGTGCAGAGGACACGGTCTGTATGAATTCCCACCAGAACACTGATCGTCAGCACTCCGAAACGAGGGAATGACGACCGCTACGCCAGAACGTGGCCAGATATCCATCCAAGGGAAACTGCTCCAACTCAACGCATATTGAACAGTACCCGATGACACAACCAAGGGAGTGATTCGAGGAATACCCCTTGAGGATGGACCGAAAGTGCAGAATGAGAGCATCTTTAACCCAGAAGACCCGTTGGTATGGGTGGTCAAACGCATACATCTACGGTTGTCATCGCGTTCCACGGACTCAAGGTGCCTAAGTTCATCAGGTATGGCGCAACGCTGAAATTTCACTTTGTATCGCAAGGACATCTGTGGCAAGACTGAAAGTTGGGCTAGTTGGTAATACATTATGGGCCCATAAAGGACATCTGTTACCAATGCGGCCGCCTTGGCCACCATATGGACGCTTGCGAAAATCCCACCAACTGCATCGGCCGGGGCTGTGGCCTCCACAACCCTGACCAACAGCCCCAGACATCGCCCAATACGACGACCGACAAGGCCTGCAGAGAAAGGTACAAAACTGCGTACGTGATACGCCAATGGAAGCACCGACCAGCAATGGAAATAGCAAGACTACCTGCTTAGCACACATGAAAATCGAGGTCGCAATCGCGTAGCCAGTCCCGGTCTGGCAGCAGGACAAGGCTCAGCCGAGCTCCGACAAGTTCCAGGTCCACGACGCCAGCACTAGTGGACAAGGTGAACTGGGCGGTAAAAGTCTGGGGCACAACGCGGGAAGGGCTCGGTAAAGCACCTACATTTCTCGAGCAAACTATTTCGACTAATACTGCGTTTGTAGGTGAACTGAAAGAAGAGAACGGCGCACGCAGGCCTAAAAGCTAACACAAGAAGCGCAAGAACGCAAGCGTGCCATGTCGTCCTAAAACAAACAAACCAAAATCCACCCGGTGCTGGTGAAAGTTCCAAACGTGGTCGCTTCGGACTCAGACGCTCCAGCTCTGAAAAATGGGCGAATCAAGCAGAAGCCTACGAGGGTGGTTCTTAGAACCAGTTATGAGCTGAAATTATGGACATCAAGAAAATGCTGTTCACCATGCAAAGCTCCTTTGAGACACTACAGGCAGCAAGCAGTCTTCGGGCTCGCAAACAAGATACTAAACTCGAGGGAGGGGTGCAGACGAGACTGAATCACCCCGTGTTCACTCAACACAGGCATATAACGGCGAGCACCGACACGGGACCGAGCACCCTTCAAGGGCAGCCCGGTAGCTTAAACCCGCATCATGGATAAGGCTAATCAAGAGACAGTCATATGGCACTGAAATTTCCGCGGCTTCGCCGGCAAAAAGGCAGTTCTACTGCAACACATCTGGCACTCAACACAAAAACCAGACGTAATATTACTTCAAAAAACGCTTACAAACATGGCTACCTTAAGAGACTACAAAGCACACAGCAGAAAAATTGATTGATATGTGGGGTTTAACGTCCCAAAACTACCATATGATTATGAGAGACGCCGTAGTGGAAGGCTCCGGAAATTCCGACTACCTGGGGTTCTTTAACGTGCACCCAAATCTGAGCACACGGGCCTACAATATTTCCGCCTCCATCGGAAATACAGCCGCCACAGCCGGGATTCGATCCCGCGACCTGCGGGTCAGCAGCCGAGTACCTTAGCCACTAGACCACCGCGGCGGGGCCACAGTAAAAAAATCGAGGGAAGGCGAATACGCATGCTAGTAAGGAAGCGACTCACGTTCGTTGACCACGAACTAAACGGCATCCAGATGGAACACGTTCTCATCGAACTGATCCCCACTAAATGGAGGAAACTCCTACTAAACGTTTATAGCAGCCCGTCTCAGCAGCGTCACCTATTCAGGGCGTTGCTTCAGAAGACGCTCAAGTTTGCCGGGTCTCAGATGATTCTTGCAGAAGGTGATTCCAATGCGGCAGACACGGCGTGGCTTTACACATACAGCATGGCCACGGGAAGACAACTCGGCCAAGACGTGCAGGAACTAGATTTCACGTTAACAGATCCGGTGCACCCGACGCAAATCGGCAACTCTACGACCAGGGATACGACTTCAGGCTTGACCTTCGTAAGATATGCTGGGGCGGCAGCCACCACGTAGAAAAACACATCAGCCGACCTGTGAAGCGACCACATGATTATCGAAATTCACGTTCCGACGTCGGAAAAAGCGCAGGACAGTAAACGCAGATATGAATGGACTGACTGGGATGATCAGAAAGAAACGAGGGCAACAAGAGTCGACAGAAGATAAAATTACGGACATTGATGTGTGTTCCCGCTCACTTGTAGTGTACACCAAACCTTCAATTAAGGCAATTAAAACGGGGATCAAAGCGGACAAGATGGGCAGCCACCTGGCGCGTCTTATTGAGGCGAAGAACTCTCTTAGCAAGATCGACGGGACAAAAACTGAATCGGAGACAGCGAGGACCAAAAAACAGCGGGGACGAACCGCATAATCGAGGAACACTGCCGCATTCTCAACCGCCTGCATTGTGGAACGAGCCATGTAATTCAGTGGCCGGGCTACTACACAATGGCAAAGCGTGGCATTTGCTCAAATACCTCCTGGACGAAACGAAGACCAAGCCACACAGGAGGGACTGCCTTGCCCGTCTGTTACACAATTAAGGAGCTCTAACATCACGGTATAGATGATTCAGGTCCTGCTAGATTACGGGCGAAGTACCTACCACGGTCTTCGCCTGTGTCACACCGCCCGTACGAGGAGGACGCGAACGAGGAATTGGATAAGGACTTGAGCGTGGAAGAGATCAGGACGGCGCTGCACAGTCTCAACAGCAGATCGGCTCCGTGTTTATATCGGGTGTCGAATCGTGCTCTGAAGAATGTCGGTGACCGATCCGTGCGGCGGTTGGTGGAAAGCATGAACGACTGCTGGCCGCAACAGTGGAAAACTGCGAGAACGATCCTTAACTCTAGCCCGGTAAAGCGCCGAGCCTCGACAACCTTAGCTGATGACGTGCGTCGGCAAGGCTGCAAAGCACGCTCTGCTTAACCGCTGGCAAAAAGACGCATACCCACTCACCGGATTCCGCTCACAGCTACCCACACAATATGCAATGCTACAGTTGAGACACCACGTGCGCGATGGCAACACGAACGGCATCAGAGCAATCAGAGTCATCGACTTTGATAGCGCATTTAATAAAATCGCGCACTCGGCAATACTGTACAAAATCTCGCGGGAAAACCTTGCTCTACGTGCGTACAACTACGATTTCTTCCCGGACAGGTGAGCCGTTCTGGCGGAAGGAGACCTTCAGCTAAAAGAGCATGGTGTTGGTAAGCACCCCGCAAGGATCGGTATTCTCGTCCATATTCTTTAACCTAGTTAAGATCGGCCTCGAGGAAATACTGCTAGATATTGAACAAGCTCGGCACTCAATATACGCCGATGACATCACTATCTGGGTGCACCGAGGCAGTGATGGCCACATGGAAACGGCGCTTTAAATAGCAATCGACACAAGAATATCTTGGGGGAATGAGACTACGATGCTCGCCGACGAAAAATTGGCAGATCCCACGTACAATGGGAATCGATGATACGTGAAGCACGAATTACAAAGGTTGATATGTCACATTAAAGTGAGCACAACGTCACGAAGTGGAGGTAAATGATGGCGTACATGACTTCCGTGTTATTATTGTCATGTTTGAATGGGCCGTTTACCTTCGTCATCTATTGACGTCACGTGATACCAAATTCAGTATATACGGAGTGAGCGAAATGGCCGCGAGCACGCTATGAGCGTGGTATGTTGTCATGTTCTCACATGACACGCATCTCATGATTATCATGTTTGCACCAGTCACATACCTTCGTCGTCCATTGACTTCAGGTAATACCAAATCAACGTATGTGAAGCTAGCGAAACAGCCGTGAGCGCATCATAAGTGTGGCATGTAGTCATGTTGTTTTATGACACACATGTTGTGATTATCATGATTGTGTCATTTACCTATGTCGTACGTTCGCGTCACTTAATACTGAATTTCGTTCATGTGAAACTAGCGAAAGGCCATGAGCGCATCATGAGTGTAGCATGTAGTC
Organism: Rhipicephalus microplus; assembly: GCF_043290135.1. Lineage (NCBI taxonomy): Eukaryota > Metazoa > Arthropoda > Arachnida > Ixodida > Ixodidae > Rhipicephalus > Rhipicephalus microplus. Next base: position 5,180,507 of record NC_134704.1, on the reverse strand, counting down.
ATGTTGTTACATGACACGCTACTCATGTTTAGCATGTTTGCACCAGTCCCATACCTTCGTCATCCATTCACGTCTCGAAATGCCCAATTCGGTATAAGTGAAGCTAGCGGAACGACCACCAGCGCATCATGAGCATGACATGTAGTCATGTTGCTGCATGATACGCATTCATTATTATCATGTTTGCACCAGTCACATACCTTCGTCATCTATTCACTTACTGTAATACCAAATTTGGTATATGTGACGCTAGTGAAACGGCCACGAGCGCATCATAACCGTGGCATGTGAGCATGGCATGTAGTCATGTTGCTGCATGATACGCATCTCATGATTATCATGTTTGTACCAGTCACATACCTTCGTCATCTATTCACTTACTCTAATACCAAATTTGGTATATGTGACGCTAGCGAAACGGCCACGAGCGCATCATAAGCGTGGCATGTAGTCATGTTGTTACATGACACGCAAGTCATGATTTTTATGTTAGGGTATGTCACTTGCGTTCGCGATGCAATCATGTCATATCATACCAGCTTGGCAACATGCGATGTGAAAGAAACCACCGCAAGAGCAGCAGGACCATGAAATGTAAATCATGACATTTATGACATACATGTCATGATTTTCATGTTTTGACTAGTTCGTCATGTTTCGTCATGTTTCGTCAGTTCGTCAGTTCGTCAGTTCGTCATGTTTTGACATGTTCGTCATACAGTCATGTGATGCCATACCAAGTTTCGTATCGATACCATTATAGAAACGACCAGGAGATCTAAAATTCATAGATAGATAGATAGATAGATAGATAGATAGATAGATAGATAGATAGATAGATAGATAGATAGATAGATAGATAGATAGATAGATAGATAGATAGATAGATAGATAGATACGGTCAAACTCGCCGAAGTTCGATAAAAAATGCTTCGCATTTAAAAGTTCGAACTCTTGCTCCACCGACCCACGGAGAGGGGTAGACCACTTGGGGCCAGAGGAGTGGCGGTGAGAACTAGGCAAGAATACGAAGAGATCAGACTGCGCACGAGTGACGGGGCAAAGATCCCGATGTTATCGAGAATAAGGGTCCTTGGCATTATAAACGTCGCGGTTTTCCACAACTGGTACAATGCAGAAGAAGCCAAGATCAACGTCCTCATGCTGAGAGTGTACAGTAAATGGCACTGGGTCTACCCGAGTCCATCAGCTTCTGCTTTAACTTGATCTTCACAACACGCTCAGCTAAATAGTTATGGCGTAGAGCACTCCACAACTGGAAAGACTATTCGTTGCCGCACCGAAGAAAGCCAGAGAGAGTCGCTGTTCCAGACGCCATCCGCCAAACGCTAAGGGTTGACCCGATTCCACGGAACGTTCACCCGAATACAACCGGGGCAGAAGAGTGGCCAGGACCCTCCTGCGCACTTGCGCCGACGAAATGGGAACGAGGTTCGTTGACGCCGCTCAATACCCCTCGCGATTCGCAATCATGGTCGTCGATAGGAAAAGCGAAACGAGAATATCGGCAAGTATTTGCTGTGAGCACGCACAAGAAACGGAACCACAGGTCGCGGGATCGAATCCCGGCTGTGGCGCCTCCATTTCCGATGGAGGCGGAAATGTTGTAGGCCCGTGTGCTCAGATTTGGGTGCACGTTAAAGAACCACAGGTGGTCGAAATTTCCGGAGCCCTCCACAACGGCGTCTCTCATAATCATATGGTGGTTTTGGGGCGTTAAAGCCCACAAATCAATCAATCACAAGAAACGGAAGAAATAGTCGGAGCGCTCGCGCTCACGGATTCGACATGCACTATACTGTCCTCTGCGGCTAGAAAGAAGCGGTCAGAAGCTTCGTCAAATGGTTGATCTCGCAACGAGTGGCGAAAGTCCTGCGCAATGAAAAAGTCCCCCAGGAGCTACAGAGCTTCAAACCAGACTCATGTGGTTCCCAGATTACATGGGATAAGTATCGGAGACACATCGCAACCTAAACGAGACGGCACACGCCAAGGCGTGGTGAACCACGCCGGCGATCTTCCTCTATGGGGAAACACCAAAGACTGTTTGACAACCTCTAATAAAATTGGGAAGGCATTCTACTTGGCCCGCCAATCCTTTCAAACTTCACGCATCGAGAAGCTGAACAGGATGCAGGCGGCGACAGCTGCAGATCCACACGTATCCCCTCACTGTTTAGAAAACCCCAATATATACGGTGTCCCACGTAACTTTAGCCAGAGTTTTAAAGTGTGCCGGAAAACGTAATGATGACGCGACCAAACGCATGTTGCTCACCATTGCCTATTTTGTGTTCTAAGACTACTTTTGGTTTCTAAAATCTTTAATTAGATACGTTTAATTAACTAACGTTTCATAAATCGAAGATAGATAAAAAATTCGATGTGGAAAATGTAGATCGGTTTGAAGAACGTCTGATTACAGTTTTGATTTTTACATCTGTTAAGTATTAGTGTTTTCCTGCGAATTACATATGACTGTGAAATAGGAAAAAAATACCACGTGACAAACACGCTCTTGCGCCAGTGCGCACAATAATTCTAGTGCTCCCTAACGTTCCGCGTACGAGCGACCATAGATAGCTTTTGCTCCATTGTGCTGTCTCGGCATGGCCGCAATGATGGTGATGACTCTGCGATGAACACGTTTTGCTGTCGGCCTCAAAAACGACAACCGCTGTGACTGCTTATCGCTGTCATGAACCGGTGCGAGGGAAGCGTGTAGTTTGTACGCGGAACGTTAAGGAGCACTGGAATCATCGTGCACACTGACGTGGGAGCTGGTTTGTCACGTGGTGTTTTTTGTAATTAGCAGAAAAACACTAATACTTCACAGTTATAACGTTCAAAACTATCTATTTGGACGTTTTGCAAACCGATCTACAACTTTCTCACTGAAGCTTTTTATCCCACTTCGTTCCTTCAAAAGATTGTTAATTAAACAGATCTAATTAAACAATATGTGAGAACACAAAAAAATAGTCTAACTTCAGGCAATAGTGAGCAACATGAATTTGGTCGCGTTGTAGTTGCGTGTTCCGGCATATTTTTAAACGCTGGCTAAAGTTACGTGGGACACCCTGTATATCCGACGAATGTGTATACATCCGCGCTCAGGCAAGGTCTTGACGTTGCCACGTGGGAGACCTAAAACTCGGTCGGCGAAAGCTCTGCCCGACTTCCAATAACCAACCGATCTCTCTTTTGAGGAATCGGTATAGCACGAAAGGTATATGAGCACTTATTGTGGATTGTTTTGACGGAATGAATACTGCAGAAACAAATTGCCATCTCATGCAAAGAACGGCTCGAAACTTGCAGCGTGCACCTCAAGCAGAAAGCACGCACGAAATGAGCATAAGCATGATGAACGTAGGCTGTCACAGCTTAACACTTAATGCGCGCTACCTAAATGAAAGAAAAAATGAATCCACAGGTATACACAAGATGAGTGCCAATAACTGGCACAACTATTCGTGTGTGAGCAGCGCGCTTCCTTCGTAAACGTGGCTGCCGCAGCGAGTGAAGTGACTATAGTGCTTCCTTTATGCACTGTTACTTCAAATCGAACTTGCGGTGAAAGCGCAAGAGGTCCAAAGCTCCTGAATTCCGAGATAAGCGCGTAACCACGCCAGAGAAGAACAGACCACGCAAGGTACGTCGTAAAGAGTGAGGTGGCGCGGAGTGACGACCTTTAGAGTGCCTCCCCTCTCGCGTCTGATGACGAAAACGCGTTGAATTTGCTGAGCTCTGAAGACCACCAACGGTACATGAGGTATATAAACTGCTTGCCGTTAGCAAGCTAGGCAATGTGCGCTATGTAAATGTGTTCAACTAAAAAAAAAAGTGCTCTATGGTTTAATAGTTTGCGTCGCTCGCTGCGGAGCGAGAGGTTGCTCGTTCGACCGCACGCTATAGTGCTCTTCCTGCTCGTTTTTTTTTTCTTTGCACTCGTCAGTGTATATATGACAACGTCATAGCCGTGACGAAAATACGTCAGCGGATCCGTGGTCTACGCCGGCATAAAACAGTTTCATGCTAAGAAAGCCCGCCGTGGACCTCACGTTACCCGACGTAATATTGCAGCCACGTAAGATGGGAGCCCGCGATGCTGGTCCAATGGTTACGCTGCTCGATCGCAGGATCGAATCCCAGTCGCATTGCGGAGGAGGCGAAATGTTTCACGCCCATGTGCTGTGCGTTGTCAGCGAACGTTAAAGAACACCTGGTGGTCAGAAGCTGCGGCTTCCGTCATATTCATATTGCGTTTTTGAGACGACCCCGACAATTATTTTCAGTACGATTGAAAAGGGTATGACTTCGAACCTGTATGTCGTTGGGTAGCGTACAAGCAGACGAGATACGAAGATACGAGATAAGCGCTAGGATATCTTGTTGTTACCAAATGACGAATTATTTTGAACATCAGACCAGACGTCACGCGATGCAAATTCCGTAAAAAGTAGGTGGTTAAATCCGTTACAAAGACTGTGATCAGCCATTCCTCATTAGCCACAGCGCCGTACACACAGCGTGCAGCTGTAAGTCCTCTCTCAGCACCGCAGCCAATTCTATGCTTCGCTCTGGTCATCTTCACCGCGAGCGTATAATCCAACTCGAGTTGTCATTCCTATTGCGTAGGCGCACACATTGTCGCAGTCAGACGCGAAGCGCTTATTTCGCAAAATTATTTATGGCGAGTACTTGGCAGCTGTTAAGAGACTCTTATAAGGCCGCCTTTTTTTTTTTCCTCTCGCAGTGGCTATGCTGTGCGTTAGCCCTGCCTTTTTTTTTTTTTTTTGACACCAGCTTGATAGCGGTCACAGAGCGAGAGTTGAAGTGAGGGCAATGCGAAGCCCGTGGGTCACGGGCAGCGATTTTGGGATTGCTATTTTGGGTGCACCAGAATAAGTTGCCTACCAAGAACTTTGTGGATATCTATTTATCGGAGTGCAGCCCGTCTTCCTATCGCGCAGGATATTACTTTCCGCCCGCCTAAAACCCTCGCCCGTTGTGTTTACATTGGCGCCGCCCGTTCAAACAGCCCGACTCCGACTAGCTTATTTCGCTTCGCAGCGCCCTGTGCTCGCCGCGCTCAGAATCGCGCCAAGTGAATTGACCAGGACGGTGCCAAATTTCGCCATACGCGACTGTGCTACATGCCTCCTAATTTACACATATGAAAACAGTTATCCGTGTGAACTTACATCGACCAGCAATCTATGACCGCTTTTGCGCTACACAACTTGGGGTTTGAAGATACGTGCCAAATCCGTGCGTGTCTATAAGCGGAGTCCACCGGTGAGTGCATCTACATCAACGCCTGACAGATATGTACAGCACACGGGCTTCCTCAACTACTCGTGCATTCAATCAATGTCCCGTGGGCCCATTGGATACCAAGAAAGGAAAGTATAGGGGATTTTATTTGTAGTCAGTGCAATGTAAACGGGGAGGAATAAAAGTGGCCGAAAAGATCCGCTGGCAGGGACCGAATCTTCGAATGACATCCCGTTCCTGGCATCATTGTAATTTAGTTTTTCACCAAAAAACGAGCTCTTAAATTTACTCTTTCCTTTTTTCTCACGTAAAGCCACGCACTTCCCATGTTCCACTTATATTTCAATGAGTTATTCGCATTTCAACTACCCTAAAGTTCCGAGACGAAGTCTCGTACCAGCTTTCCTCGGAAATAGTTTTAATAAACCGCTGCTAATAACATGATTTATAAGTCTTCTGAAAACATAAGCAACTTTATGTGGCATTCAAAGATAACCAGAATAGATTCCATTCTTTATAAGTCAAAATGTTTGGAGGTATGCAATCGGTCGAGACATGAATATGATACGCACTAAAAAAAAGAAAAATGTGCTTATTTGATCTCCCCCCCCCTCCCCCAAGAAAAAAAAGAGAGGTGACACACCGACTGACATATATTAAGGTGCACCCTTGAGTATACCGGTTGTTCAAAGTTAAGCTTCATGCTGTTCTCCAAGTTTTAGCACTGGGAAGAACATGAAAGCTACCTTTGCAGATAACTTATGTGTCCAGGGACTTATGTGTCCAGGGGGACACAACACCAGACAATAATAGTGGCTATAAGTGACCAAGTTGATGAATGAAAAAAACTTCATTTCAAGATCCGGCTAGTTTGTGGGCCAGGCCAGAGAGTGATAAGAATGGAAGCCCGAGCGAGTAGGTGTACATTCATCTTGGTTGAACAGCGCATATGAGACGACGATGAAGAGCTTTTTCGCCGCTCATTGTAACGAATGTGGCTGCGTACCCTTCTTCAACGACACAATCGCATCATAAAAATCTGTTACTAAGAGAAGTGATTGGAGTCTTCCGAAGAAAAAAATGATAAGTGTGTCAGCATTCCGTCAATTTCAATGAGCGACGCAGAATTGAGCGACGCAGAATTTTTCATGCACCTGCACAAGATGATACTAATGCATTTTTTACCTTGCTTGCAGCGTGTTTAAAAGTGTTGCTGTTTGCGATTCTTATTGCTTTTTGTCAAGCTGTACTTCACGTATATATCAGCTGTTTTTTCCTAAATAAACGTTCAGATGGAGGATGGAAGACCTTGTCTACCAGTAGCCTCTCTGGCTTGCCATTGGATAGCCCAGGTTTGATATTCTAAATTGGAGCCGAGCAGCGTTGCAAACCATCACTCCCGGGTAAGTTCTGAGGAGTCTGCTGATTGAAACACTTCTACAGCATGTGGATAGGGGAGGCCGCTTCTATTTTACAGGCTTTGCATAACGAGTCTGGATAGATTTCCGGAAACATTCTGTGTAGCTGAGCAGCGCAGGGAAAAAATTGCTTTGTAATTCGCTCCCAGTCTGTCGCCTTTTTTTAAATCTAATTTTGAGCGACGTGGAGGGAAACTCCGCCTCACATCACGATGGTACTTGGTGACATAGCTGGTGATTCCGTATTTTATTAAAGGTTAAGTTGCGGAAGCAGCATCTCCTGACGGCAGCTCATGTACCGCCTCGTTCTGCTGCCGGGAACCAGACTAGATATTCATCCGAACCCGCCAGCTCCTCGGTAGAATTGGAGGGCACTTCGCAAAGTGCGTCCGCACGCCAAATTCCTTATCGCAACCTGTGAGTCCCTCAGAATATGTTTTGTGAGAGCCATGGTGATGGTCACTTCTTCAGCTTCCTCGATTACCATAGGTTTAATAATTACTTTTTCAGTGACTGCAGGAAACGTACTTATTTATATTGAAAAGTTAAAAGCAGTCCAGTTTCTACGCAGTTACTCTTGAAAGACTTCTTCTCTGTGCTCGAAGATATTCCGTGGTAAACTGTGCTTTGCACGCATGCAGGGTGGTGGAAATCGGCGCAATGTTCGTCCCCAATGTGACGAACCGCCTCTGCTTGATATCGCCAGCCGATACTTCGACCCATGGTCAGACTAAACGAAGCAAGCGTCGGGGAGAAGCTTCGCACCAGTGCACTGAGCAGGCGTAATTATGCTGAACACAATGAAACTGTCTTGGAGCACAGACATGCTTGAAGCATTCTTTGAAGTGTAACTGCGTAGAAACGTGACAATTATACCGGCTTAGTGCAGTCAGGTAATTAGTAAATCATGGTTAATTGGGACACTGACAACCACAATTGTCTCAGTTTGTGGCCCCTTGGATGCACAACTTCTGTGCATTGATGGTTTTCATCTTTTTGCCGGTGCTACGCGAGCCCTTTTAAAATTATTGAGGGCTGAGCGAACGCCTGTGAAACCCTGCAGTGTGTGTGCGGTGTGTGTGTAATGTTTATTTTTCCCTCTTTTACGCTATCTTTCCCGTCTATCCTCGTGTTGGGTAGCACACTGGACTTCGTTCCCTTTGCATTTCAAGGAAATCGTAAACGTCTCTTCTATCTATGTTTTTTTTTGTTTTCTAAACATTTATTTTAGTGGGCGCAGTCTCCAGGTTTTTTCCTTTCAGCCATGTATTGTCCCAACCAGACGGGCTTCCAACAAAATTTAATATTCATGTACCAAATTTGGTATCGCGTCACGCGAACAGACAACGAAAGTAAATGACACGCCCAAACATGCTAATCATGACATGCGTGTCATGTAAAACATGACCACATGCTACACTCATAGCACGCTCGCGGCCGTTTCGCTAGCTTCACATACACCAAATTCATTATTACGTAGCGTGAATGGACAACGAACATAAATGCCAGGCGCAAACATGGTAGTAATGACATGGAAGTCATGTATGGCATAATTTGCATGCCTACTTCTGCTAGGGCTGCCAATGCAAACGTTAGGGGTGCCGTCGTTACGTGACTATAAACAACATACTTGCTTCTTATTCAGTTACCTGAGTGCGCATAATATTTCCAATTGTGTTAACGCGATAGCGTTAAACAGCTCGTGTCGCAGAAAACCCGCCGCCGGCGTCGGCCCCGTTGGTTGTGACCGAAAAATTGTCTGTGCGTCTGTGACTGAAAAATCAAGTTACCGAGATAGCCGCGGGAGGCCGCTACTTCTCCACGCGTGCGCGCGTGATCACACTGGCAAAGCCGCGCATTCGAAGAAAAGAAATGGCCAAGGCTCAAGGTCACGAGACGTGGTAGCTTCTTTGCCCTTCCACCTTTCTCTGCTTAGTTTCCAGTGCTTTCGTCGGGACGAGAGAACAGATAATGAAATTGCGGCATGCGACAAACTTTCGCAACTCCATTCGCACTGGACAGATTCTTAAAATTCTTGCTGCGTTCTTTTTGTGAGGCAATCAGCTCTTCTAGTGAATTCGTTCCATGGTTACTTGAAAAAGTGTTTTAGGGCCCCTTTAACGCATTTTGTTCGACAGGTGTCACGACGAAAATGAGCCTATTCGGTGATAATAGCGTGCGCTGGTCTAATTTACTATGTGAGTGTTTGTGTGCGTGCGTGTGTATGTAACAAAACATATGAATAAGTATGCACTTAGCATACTTATTCACACAACGCCGAGTGCTTTCGTCGGTAGCTGCGGAAATGATCTGCTGTGCAAGAATGCAGTAGCAACAAACGTGTGCCTGGTTGCCCGCGTCTTCTTGATAAGAAACAAGGACAATGGCTCGGAATGCACTGCTAGCTGGACTTTCATCCATGAGTATTCCTACATTCCGGTTTTCTTTTGAGCATGCATGCAGTGCCTAATATTAGCGTTTTCAGTGAGCATGTTGCCAAGTTATCAATCACGGTACAATTCGCATGCCTTCATTCGCACACGAAGCGTTAATTTACTGGAGCATGATGCAAAAAAAGAAAAACAGGGAGTGTGCGCAAATTTTTTTCACTTATAACCATTTTGTGCAGTGTAATAACCTGCGTATGTGTGAAACAAATAAGCCACGCGGCAGATATCACATGTATACGCGGCTACGCTGTTGGTTGCCTTAATCCATCGGCGAAAGATGCCACGAATGGTGAATAAAAGTTCGAAGAATAGCTTTCCTTGTAAAAGCGAGGCAAAGTGCACGGTAGTACACCTAAATATCACGATTTAGTCACGAGTCTGTATTAGATTAGCTGGCGTTGACTTGAAGTGCACTCGTGTATGACTCGCCGGGGATTGCCTTAGCGCGAGCCCTTAAGGGGCCCATGAAAAGTACTTTTAGATCAAATTTCGCGCTATAGTGCACACAAAATGACGTCACTTGTTTACCAGTTATTGCCTCACATTTGCTTTATTTTTGTTCCGCTGGAAGTGTCCGCTCCTCACAGAGATGGCGCTAAGCCCCACAAGCAGCTGATCAGCCGCCATTTTCTGAACGTATGAGCTGCTATGGAGCCTTTGCTACCAGTATATACCATGGTAACCATGCTAACGACGCCGTCAAACAGAGCGGTGGCGAGGTATTGTGTGAAGGCCACCATGAGGTGACCGGAATGTTTTTATGAGACACTCGCTGTGATTGGAAGCGGTTTTTGACGTCAGCAGGCGAGTGAAAGCGTAATAAAAAGTTTCTCGTCGTTGTCTGCTCGAGTTCTGAACTTTGAAGACTAACTACTTGACTTTCCGTGCACCAATTTTCATTATTCTTGTTACATTCGTCTCAGTAATCATCGTTACACTTGCTCCAATGCTAATTAAGGCTTTCCCAAAAGTGTCACAGGGCCCCTTTGACGTTTAGTGAGGCATCTCCATACCGACGTTCATCATTATTGATTAGTTTGGAGGTCATAGATGCCTTTAGTTTTTAACTGTGAGAGCACATCCAGCTAAAGCGACGTGGCAGCCAGAAGTTACTGGTCACTGAACTTTGGCTAAGGTCGCCTACGTTGGAGTTTTCCAACACCACTACCCGACGCACATCGTGTCTTTCCACCGCGCAAGTAAACCAGGCGAAGCCAGTGGGCGTCGCAGAGTTTTTTTTTTTTTTTTTGGCATGGATGAACGCTGGGGATGAACGCAGCAACCCAGATGACACCCCACCAGTAATAATAGAAGAAGTCAGAAAGGCTTTGGAGAGCATGCAAAGAGGCAAAGTTGCTGGTGAGGATCAGGTAACATCACATCTGCTGAAAGATGGAGGGCATATTGCGTTAGAAAAACTAGCCACACTCTTTACGAGGTGTCTCCTGACGAGAAGAGTACCAGAGTCTTGTAAGAACGATATCATTTTAATACATAAGAAAGGAGTTGACAAGGACATGAATAATTACAGGCCGATTAGCTTGCTCTCTGTAGTATACAAGCTATTTACAAGGGTAATTGCTAACAGAGTAAAGAAAACATTAGAATTCAATCAACCAAAGGAACAAGCAGGATTTCGAACAGACTACTCAACAATCGACCACATTCATACTATCAATCAGGTAATAGAGAAATGCTCAGAATATAACCAACCACATAGCCTTCATATATTACGAGAAGGCGTTTGATTCAGTAGAAATATCAGCCGTCATGCAGACATTGCGGAATCAGGGCGTCGATGAAGTAGATGTAAACATCCTGGAAGAAATCTACAGGGGATGAACTGCTACCATAGTGCTTCATAAAGAAAGCAACAGAATACCAATCAAGAAGGGTGTAAGGCAGGGGGACACAATCTCCCCAATGTTATTTACCGCGTGCTTACAGGAGGTTTTCAGAAGCCTAGAATGGGAACAATTAGGGATGAGAGTTAATGGAGAGTAGTACCTTAGTAACCTGCGCTTCGCCGATGACATTGCATTGCTGAGTAACTCAGTGGACGAATTGCAACTCATGATTACGGAGTTAGACAAGGAGAGCAGTAATGTGGGTCTTAAAATGTGGGTCGCAGGTTTGTGCAGGACCTTTCATACCCCTTCTGGAACTTTTTTCCGCTGCTGCTGCCAAACTAGGAGTGTAGATGCCCAGTACTCAGATGCCCTCTGAACTCACGGAGTTCCTTAAAGATATTCGACAGGAAATGCGTGACATGCGAAGCGCCATCGAAAAAGAACTCAGAAAAGAATTCAAAGATATGAAACAGTCTATCGAATTTTTCAGCACTCAATTTGATGCGATGGCGACACGCTGTTCGGCAATTGAAAAAGAAAACGCTTCTCTAAAAAAGGAAAACACTGCTTTAATAACCAAATGTCGGGAACTTGGACACCAGGTTGCTGGCTTGGAAGAGAGGGTGACGACCCAAGAGCAGTATTCAAGAAACAAAAACGTTGAAATTAAAGGTGTACCGTTTGTAAAAAATGAAAACCTTTCTGCAGTTTTAGGGAAGCTTGGTAGCCTTGTAGGTGAATCCGTCTGTGACAGCGATGTTGATGTTTGCCACCGTGTATCACGACAGGATGGTGGGTGTCCGAATGTTGTCGTTCAGTTTCGTTCGCGTACGAAGCGAGATGGTTTTATCGAAAAAGCACGGAAAAAGCGCATATCTGCCACTGATCTGGGTCACTCTGATGACACTTCCATTTTCATAAATGAACACTTGTGCCCAACGCTAAAGAAGCTTCTCGGACAGGCTGTAGGACGAAAGAAAGAAAGGCAGTGGAAGTACGTGTGGACACGGGAGGGCAAAGTTTTCGCGCGGAAAAGTGACAACTCACGTGTACTTCGCATATCTGTCGTTCAAGACCTTGAAAAAATGGAGTGATCTCACTCGTGAATTAGACGTTTTCCCCACTACGGCCCTTCATCATGGCCGATACACTACACACACCTAGCGACGTTAGCAGAATACTTTCTTCAAAGAAAAACAAATGTACGTCCTTCTTGCACTTGAACACGCAATCGGCGCGCAATAAGGACGATCATCTGAGCGCGCTGCTGTCCTCTTTTGGTTTTCCATTTGACATTGTAATGTTGAGTGAAACATGGTATCGCAACGACGAAGTACTGCAGGTGTCTGGTTATGTTACGCATTATCTGAATCGACGCGATAAAAAAGGAGGCGGCGTTCTACTGCTAACTAAGAGTACCCTGGATTGTGAAGTGTTGAAAGATTTTACTCGCACTACTACTGACTTTGAAATCTTGACTGTTCAGCATGGTCATAGCATTTTTTCCGTAGTATATCGCCCACCTGTAGGAAACGTGGTAAACTTTCTCGAATACATTGACAATCTACTGTCCTGGGTTAATGATAACGATTACAGACTAGTTCTGGGTGGTGATATTAATATTAACATGTTTCATCACAGCCCGCTTCGCAGACGCACAGTACGGGTGCTTGAATCAAATGCATGCACTAATACAATTTCCACACCTACTCGTATCCAAGGTAACTGCGAAAGTTTACTCGACATTTTCGTCACAAATATTGATGCGCAAAACGTTGAATCAGGTGTCATCACGGCTCAGGTCAGCGACCACTTGCCCATATTTCTCATTGTGAATTCATATATGTTGCCCTTGCATCCTTCCGCAGATCAGCACTACACATTTCAAGATATTAACCCATTCACTCTTGATAAATTCCGCGACGAAATCTCGCGCATAAGCTGGCAAGACGTGTACGACGAAAGCGACTGCGACAAAGCGTACGAGTTGTTTTTATCCGCATTTAAGAACGCTTACGCAAAATCATTCAAGCGTAAAACAAAAAAAAGCCAGAAAAGCAAGAAAGCCATGGATTAATGACAGTGCGTTGAAATTGATAAAGCAAAAAGATGCTCTTTTTAAACAGTTCTTAAGGACAAGAGACGCAGTAGTTTTAGCCGCGTTTAAAAAACTCCGGAATAAAGTTAATGGGTTCCTAAGGGCAGCAAAGACACAGTACTTCGAGAAATTGTTCCCTGTCGAAACGATAATGCGAACCGATGTCACATGGAGAAAGCTAAATAGTTTACTGCATGGAAACCAACAGGCAGATAATCTAGAGGAATTAACAGTAGACAGTGAGCTCATTTCAGGCACGGCCTTAGCTGACGCTTTTAACAACTATATTGTGTCACTTGTAAATAGCTCCTATGGTCCCCAATGCATAAAATATTTAAAACCCAAAATCGTTCACAGTGCATTCCTAAACCCGACAGACACTCAAGAGATACAAAGCATGTTTCGCAGTATTCGGAATAGTAAAAGCTGCGATATCGATGACCTGCAGATTCGCCCAGCAAAGCATGTACTAGATCTAATCGGTCCTGTCTTGGAGCACGTGTACAATCTTTCGCTGGCGAACGGCACATTTCCAAGACGCATGCAAATCGCGAAGGTAACAGCACTTTTCAAATCTGGCGACAAAAACAAGTTCTCGAACTATAGACCAATATCAATTCTGCCTATTTTTTCTAAATGTCTCGAGAAGCTGATAAATGTAAGAATAACCTCATTCTGTAACAAGCACAATCTTCTTACAGATTTTCAATTTGGATTTAGAAAAGGTCGCTCAACTGAATTAGCACTATTGACCCAAAAAGAAATAATTCTGCAAGGCTTTGAAGAAAATTTGGTTACCCTTGGCATATTCATTGGTTTTTCAAAGGCCTTCGATACCATCAATCACAACACTTTACTAACAAAACTTGATATTTACGGCTTTAGAGGAACATTTCTGAAATTAATTAGAAGTTATCTGCAGTATAGGTATAAAACTGTTGTTATAAGCAATCACTATTCAAAAAATTTACCGATACGTGCTGGGGTCCCGCAAGGGAGCATACTTGGACCACTATTGTTCAACATTTATATAAATGATTTAACGAATACTAAGACTACGGCGCGATTTGTTATCTATGCGGACGACACTAGTTTATTTATCACTTCTAGAAACGTTGCCGAACTCATCAGCACTGCCAATGATACTCTAGAACAAATAAACAAATGGAGTTTATCAAACTCGCTAACTATTAATGCTGCCAAAACAAAAGGCGTGCTTTTTCAACCAAAGAATAAAAAACAAGTAGTCCATGGATGTCTCCAGATAGGAACTTCCGGGATAGAAGTAGTACCTTCAGTCAAAAGTTTAGGCGTCATTTTTCAGGAAAACATGTTATGGAATGAACATGTCAACACTATTGCCAATAAGCTTGCTCGAGTCACAGGTATACTAGTAAGATTACGCCTCTTGCTGCCATTGAAAGTGAAGCTCTTACTTTATAATTCTCTTTTTCTATCACATATCAATTATTGTCATCTCGTATGGGGCAACACAACCAGCTCAAACATCAACATTTTATTCCTTTTGCAAAAGAAAGCCGTTCGAACGATTTTAAATGCTCCATTCGATGCACACACGGACCCTATTTTCGACCAGTTAAATATCATACCATTAAAGGCAGTGTACAATACAATTTTGCAAAAACGGTTTTTAATAGAAAGAAAGAATAGCATGGGTTTTCTAGAGCAATTGTCAAGGCTCACATTAAATTCAAGCACGTTCAGTACAAGTCACGAAGAAACCTGGCATGTTCCACATTGTAGAACAAATTATGGAAAACAAACGCTACGTCATGCCTTACCATCTTTGCTAAACTCTCTTCATTAACTGCCATATTTCCCCTCCCGAAGTATCTGGATGTGCCGATCATACATCTTATTCGCTATTGTGTTTTAAATGAACATGCATTTTATGTTAAAAGTACAAGGCGAAGCGTTTTTGAACTTTTGTATATTCATTAGTAAATACTTCTTATGCTCGTATGTTTACTATGTATTTTTGTGTATATTTGTGTTGAAGGAGTATAGCGACGCGTTTCAAACTTTGTATATAAATTTGTTCATTGTTTTCGGATGCAAGTGTTTTAAATTATCTCTATTTCTTACTGTGCGTGTGTGTACATGAATCTGTTCTTGCATTGCATTTTTGATCTTGCCCGCCAACTGTTTGTTGCAAAAAAAAAGGGGGGGGGGGCACAGACCTCGTCAAGCCGTAATGTGGCTTTTTGTCTGTGTCCCTGTTATCTGTACAATGTATAGATGCGAAATAAAGTTCAAGTTCAAATAAAGTTCAAGTTCAAAATGAATCTGCAGAAAACGAAAGTAATGTACAACAACATCGGAAAAGAGCAGTGCTTCGAGATAGGTAATAGTTCACTTCAAGTTGTAAAAGACTATGTCTACTGAGGGCAGGTAATAATCGCGGAGCCGAATTACGAGATTGAAGTAACTAGTATAATAAGAATGGGGTGGAGCACATTTGGCAAGCACTCTCAAATTATGACAGGTAGATTGCCACTATCCCTCAAGAGGAAGGTATATAACAGCTGTATCTTGCCGGTACTTAGCTACGGAGCAGAAACCTGGAGACTTACAAAGAGGGTTCAGCTTAAATTGAGGACGACGCAGCGAGCAATGGAAAGAAAAATGGTAGGTGTAACCTTAAGAGACAAAAGAGAGCAGAGTGGATTAGGGAACAAACGGGGGTTAAGGATATCATAGCTGAAATCAAGAAGAAGAAATGGACATGGGCCAGGCATGTAGTGCGTAGACAGGATAACCGCTGTTCGTTAAGGGTAATTAACTGGATTCCCAGAGAAGGCAAGCGGGTTAGGGGGAGACAGAAGGTTAGGTGGGCAGATGAGATTAAGAAGTTTGCGGGTATAAATTGGCAGCAGAAAGCACAGGACCGGGTTTAACTGGCGGAACATGGGAGATGCCTTTGTCCTGCAGTGGACGTAGTCAGGCCGATGATGATGATGATGATGATGATTATGATGAACGCTGGGGTATACAAGGTTGCCACGTGGAGGTGTGTTGACAAAATTGCCCCTTTTTTCGGAAACGCGCCGAATCGAATGAACGCTTATAAACGACGCGTTGAAAAAAAAATTTAATCGCGGAAGCCACGCTCCTGATGTATTACTACTGTTTCTGACCAAAACACTGTGAGATGACAATTGTATATATAAAAGGCGTAGTTTTTAGAGTCTACAAGGTGTGTCACTAGCGTGCCCGGCATTTCTTCTCGCGGACTCGAAAGTCATGAGTTTGACTCCCATGGATGGAACCTTTTTTTTCGGATCACGCGTATTTATCGATGTCATTTCTGTGGCGGAAATATGTCACTGAGGTCTTGCTAGACCCCGGCATAAATCACTTTCACGTTAAAGAGAAGTATTTTTCTTCTTAGGGCACCACTGAACAGAAACAGGAAAGGACTGTGATCGCAAGATTGCAGAAGTGGTGTATGGGTGCACGTTCACTGTCCTGTAAAATGAATCATGTACCTTGGGTGTGAAATTTGACGCATGCCTGTTTTTTGCCGGTGCTAATATTCTGCTTTCCTATGCTTGTTGAGTGTGCCTATCCGTCTTCTTTTTTTATGCGCAATTAGAAACAAGATTTTTTAGAGACAGAAAGCTTTGTGTGTGTGTGTGTGTGTGTGTGTGTGTGTGTGTGTGTGTGTGTGTGTGTGTGTGTGTGTGTGTGTGTTAGTAATAGTAGTAGTAGTAGTAGTAGGAGTAGTAGTAGTAGTAGTAGTAGTAGTAGTAGTAGTAGTAGTAGTAGTAGTAGTAGTAGTAGTAGTAGCGAAGCTTTAGAACTCTTTCTCTTTCCTCAGTACTTTTTATTGGGACGTCTTCTTCGGCTCCACAGAGGGTGACAGCGCGTTTAAGTCACCAGTGGGGATAACCGACAAGCTGATTTTCATAAAGCTTCAGTTGCCGGCAGTCCTCTGTGTGTTTTACGTGCCTATTTTTCTCCGCGGTTTCATCTCATGCTGTAATTCAGGAGTCTAGAAACCAATTCGCCCTACGTAGTTTTGTGGACTCACACACGGGCTTCGGCAGCATTTTGTTTTGAGGAGGACAAAGGGGGGAGGGGCGCTGATACAGTGTCTGGAGTAGTGCTGGCGTGGCTTTTAGGGGGGGCCCTTTGCACCCCTCTGCAGATGCCCATGGACTCACAACCTCAAAATTGCGATACTCTCTCAATATTAGTTGAAAAAAAACTGACAGTAATGTCAAGGAAAGTGTGTGGGATGTTTTCGTAGTAATTGTTACATAAAGAAAATACCCGAGGAAGGGAAAGGAAGGAGAGGAAGAGCAGGCATGTTCACCAGTTTGGCATGAGCTGCAAGCTACTCTGCACACGGGAAATGGCGAAGATTGAAAAAGGGGAGAAGCACACACGTAACGTCAACGGGCAGAGTCTTGTGCAGTATATGGCATTATTAGGAGTCTACAGTTGATCGATGAAGAGAATAACTAACCTGCTCTGCAGAGTGTCATTGTTTTTGGTGAAAAAAACAAACAAACCTGCCACCTTATTCCAATGTTTGGTCCCCACCGCTAGCCTTGCCCTTTTACTTTCTCCGCGTTTATGTTATAATCACTACAAAAAAAATCCCGTATACATTCTCCGACATCACTGTCTGTTGGTGATACTGCGTCTAAAAGGGAAAAGCGAACCTTAGTGCACCGATGCTGAAGGTGTACCACGCTTCCACTGTGCGCGTACTCGCTGGTAGTGCTGAGGACTAAACGCTATAGCCGCGAGATTGCTGACCTTCCTAAGTGCGTGCCATGTCGCCACCGACCGTTTTGTCATTGTGTACTTGAAAGCAGTCGAGTCTTGCGATATACCTTAGGCGGTATTTACGCGGTAGTGGTGGCCCCCTGAGCTCGCGCTGAGTAAATTGCCGCAGCAGCGTCCCACCAGCACTGCATGCAGAGCCACATATTGGCGAACCCCGTCTCCGGCGGCACCCATCACTGCGCGCTATTCGTCTTTATGTCGACATTCATTAGTGCATCTACTAGGTCAGTACTGTGCAGCACTAGCTTTGTCGGCAATCTGCGACCAAATGTGGAATGCAACTGCTCCTAGAACTGTTTATGATGAATAGTCGATATTCCAATGGTTACTTGCTCTACTAAAATTCCTAAATCAATAAGGTTTTGATCCTTCGTGTAATCAAGATTGTTACATTGAACACTTTGCCCAGCTCATCTACTTTCCCGAATGCTATGTCTCCCGGAATCGTGGTCACTCTTTTTATTGATCGCGGCTTTTCGTGTTCCTGCCACGTCATGACTGCATCGATACCTCGTTCTCTATTTGTGGCACTTTTTTAAAATTTTTGTATTACTTCATGTCATGTTAGACTTGTGAAGTTTATTTTGCGTTCTATGTGCATGAATGTCTGTCGTATATGCTTTGCTAACTTGTAACGGGGTTGAGACCTTGTCAATCTCTCGAGCTTTTAGTGCCGCACTCCTTCTATTGAAAGAAAATAAAACTGATTTCTTGCTTGCTTGATTGATTGATTGATTGATTAATTAATTAGCTGTTCTCGATGGTGTCTAACCATGGGCTACTTGAGTGTACGGCACATATAGCGTTGAGGATCAGGGGAGCGACGCACTTTCCTCTGGATGGTCATAGTTTTTGATGTCTCTTGTTTGAACGGCGCTGCTCTGATCGCATCGTTTGGAGCTTCTTCCTGCACTGCTCTTAACTGGTGCTCAATCAAGTCCAGCAGCTCTTTTCGGCCGGCTTAGATACGCAGGTAACACTAAATGGCTACGCTTACAGCGGTGCCGCACGCGTTCTTGCGACTGGTCACCTCGACATTTTTTTTTTTAATTGGCAGATCTCGCGTACAGTGGGAATCGATTATATGCGAAGCACGAACGAGAAAGGTTGACATGTCACTTTAAAATCAGCACAACGTTACGAGGTGGAGGTAAATGATGCTTTACATGACATGATATAATTGGCGAGGTGGTCATGCAGACAGAAGTGAAATGTTTAGTGCAAGCTACGCGACATTCTGCTCTAATTACACGCTCGTAAATCTCTGGCGCCATTTTAGACTCTGTCAATTCTTAAACCTTTTCACACACTTTTTTGATGAGAACGACTTGACGTTTCACTGAAGAGCCCTGCACGATCATTTAGGCTAAAGCTCCGATAACATAACGGACAGCCGGCGTAGTTCGTCTTAGTTTATAACGTATAGAATTGTACGGCGCAAAATACAAGACGAAATACAGACTTTCATAGAATAATATACCTACAGTCGTTTACAGCGTAAAAAATCACAGCATATCCACGGAGTGCATGATGATGAGTGGGGCGAAGCTTCGAAGGGTTTTATCTGTAAACCGTGAATCATCCGCAGGCCGCTTCCGCCCATCCGTCTGCCTGTCTGTCCGTCAGTCCGTCCTTCCGTCCGTCTGCATGTTCGTTGGTCAGTCGGTCCATCTGTGTGTATCTACGTACGTTCATCCGTCCGTCTGTCCGCCTGCTTTTCTGTCGGTCCGTACGTCCGTCCGTCAGTCCGTCTGTCTGTTCATTCGTATGTCAGCTTGTCCATCTGTCTGTATGTCTGTCAATCCGTCCGTTCATCTAGTGAACACTCCAAGTATCGCGACGCCATCTCACATCTTTTCATCATATATTCACCATATACAAGTACCGCCAACACGTTAAAAAACCCTAGGTGGTCGAAATTTCCGGAGCCCTCCACTACGGCGTCTCTCATAATCATATGGTGGTTTTGGGACGTTAAACCCCACAAATCAGTCAATCAATCAATCACAAGTACCGCCATCTAGCGGTCATTCCAAGGACTAAAACGAGAGGTGGCTACTACATGCAGGAGACGCACGACACACTCCTTAAGGAGCTTCGACCCTAAATAGTGACCCTGATGAGATGCGAAGCAGCAGCGTTGCGCGCGGGTTGAACGGCGCTAACGTGGGTGCTGCGGTGAGCGCTGGAAGATTCATTTGAAGCGATGGCTGGCGTAGGTCCTGTGGTTTCGTCAGAGTGGACACGGGCGCTGGACCGAACCTGGCGTGCCTTGACTACCACGGCCTTGTGCACGATGAGAGGTTCCTGCAGATATTCGAGGCTTAAGTTGGCAAAGACCAGATCGATGCCTTATCGTGGTGGGCAGTTTCCGTTCCGCCGACACTTACTTCAGCGAGTGTACGTCACGTATGTCATCGTTGAGCCATTCTCCTCCTCCTCCGCTTACGTCAACGTTGAAGTCTCGCGCGACTATAAAAGGCGCGCGTCGACACGCCTCGCCGCAATCAGTATCTCCTCCAGACGGTGCTGAACGTGTTCCTTCGGCAGGTTGAGAGCCAGGTACAGCGCACGATTTCGACGTCGCCAGCGCGCACGGCAACGCACTTGGAGCAGGAGCGTCTTCGAGAAGTTCCGGATCGTTGTTCTAGGTCGACGTTAAACGCTCGTAGTGCACGCCGACTACGAGCGTAAACAGCGATTCACCTAACGTTGCGGGCGGTGGAGAGAGTGAAGCGAGCGAGATGACACGCGGCGAGCGGCTGCAGGCTAAGGAGAGAGTGACATGAACGAGCACATACTGTGAGGGAAGACGTGACCGACTTCGCGCCGCCCCAACACCTGCGACCAGGAGTGCGCGGTGCGGACGAAGGGACAGTGTTACACAGGCAAGTCAAAGAGCTGCTTCGCATCTAATAAGCTCCACCTACGACCATAACTCTCCTACCTCAAAAATGTTTGCGTAGGTGGCTCATCAAATCGAATTAGCTCATCTCCGTGACATCAGGTACCGTTCACTATTTTAAACTGGTGGTTTCGTTATACAGACACATGGTGGTGCGACTGGTTTTCGGTCGAATTCTTGCGCAATTTCAGCAAAGATTTCAACATAACTCTTTGTCAAACGTAAATAGGGACGACGAACATTTAATTAATTCTGTGTGTAGTATAGTACAGCAAAAAAGGTATTTATGGTTGCAACGAAGACCACGTAGAACGACTCGCTCGCATCAGTTCTGTGGGTGGCGCTTGTATTTATTTTTAAGCAGTAACCGACTACAGAGAGGAATCTGGCGCTGAGATCGTTGTACCCCCATGGGAATTGTGGGAAGTACAGGCTTTTGATTAGACTGCGTTAGCTAGCAAACTATCCACAGGTCATTTTCTACAGTTTATTTGTTCTTCGCACAGTGTAGGTACTAGGTAGTATGGTTTGGTGCAAAGCACTCAAGCAGTGCCTTTGCTGGTCAAAGAGGCTGAAGACCTCTTGGTCTGACAGTTGCTGTGGCGTTGGAGCTTTACAAGATGCATTTAACAGTTTTTGCGAAGCGTCGTCCACTCACCGCTGCTCATTGATGTAGCTTCTCATGCCAGTGCAGTGTATTGAGTTTACGTGTATTTATTATATCCGCTTTTTGCTTAAGCTCCTCGGGAGTACATAAACTGAGAGTATTTTGAGTGACGAAACACTCCTGTCCAGACGGTATTCGAAAACTGCCTCTAAAGTGCTATTGCAAATGGTGCGCTACTTATTTTAAAAATCAATAAACTCTGCAACAGTTCTCCAGCTGTGGAAATTAGCAATTGTCGTGCACGTACCTAGAAACAAGCAAACGCCAAATTATAGGCAATATCTCTCCTTTTTGCCAGCTCCAAACTTTTGGAGCATGTCATTGATAAAGACATTCAAGAACACCTTAAAGCACATAACATACTTTCCCGAACACAGCACGGCTTTCGTGCTGGCTATTCTATAGTTACTGTAACACAGTTGCTGGAATTTGCTCACGATATCGCTTCTTTCTTTAACGACGTAATACAGATTGATACCATATTTATTGACTATTCTAAGGCCTTTCACATACTTTGCCATCCCAAACAATCGGCTTCTTCGTATTTTTTTTGGCCACAACATGCTAGTTGATTGGATAGCGCCCGGTGGCGCTCGAAATTTGTAACGTTAAACCACACGTTTTACGAACAGATCGCATATTGGGTGGCTCAGAGCTCGGTGCTTGGGCCGCTTTTGTATAGTATTTATATAAATTACGAAACGAAATTCACCGAAATTTGGAATGTATGCAGATGATACCGCATACACTAAGATGACTGCATTATGTGTCGTATGCAGTTCACTGTCTTATGAGTAAAACCATCCGTAATGCTCAAGATCAGGATGCACTGAACAGCTTTACAATTCATTGTTTTCTAACCGAAGTGAAACATGCTAAATGTTCATTAACTTTGAAAATACTATACTCACAACCTTCTCAAGTAAGAAACGGCCTCTTCATTTTTCATATACTACTGACGGTTTAAGTCTAGTACGAATTACGGAGTTTAAATACATTGGTGTAACTCTCACAACAAGTGAGTGAGTGAGAATTTATTAGAAGGCAGAGAGGTCGGCCTGAGCTAGTTCGCTCTAGCCTGCTACTCTACACAGGGGATAAGGGAAAGGGGAAGGCAAGACGGATAAAGGGTGATGATGGGGACAAGAATAGGTGATGCGTATGTACAGTAGCCACTTAGCATAGTACCCTACAGTCTAGTTTCTAGTCCAGTGGTTTTTATAAAGTCTAGAACAACCTTTGTAGCAGTTTTTGACACTGTTTGGTCGTTCATTGCTGACAATGTGTGGCTTTCACTTAATGGTGTTCGTCCAATGCTTGCCAACGTTGCAGTTAGCATTTTTCTTTGCGCCACGTATAATGCACAGTCACAAAATATGTGAGCTATCGTTTCGCGCACTTGGCAGCGTTCACAATTTGGGCTGTCCGCACGGCCGATTAGGTGGGTGTAGTGACGAGTGAAGGCGACGCCCAGGCGAATTCGGTGCAGTATATTAGCATGTCTTCGGCTGATTTTATCTGGAAGACGAAAAGTCATACCGGGGTCTGTTTCCCGCAGGCGCTTGTTCCGGTGATCTGGTAGCGACCAGTAAGTGGCAGCGCATTCGCGCATGAGTGATCTCAACAATGTGTTGACGTCACCTCGCGAGTAGGGTACTTTGACGTACATAGGAGCGTTGTATATTGCCGCTCTTGCTTCGCTATCGGCTGTTTCGTTGCCAACCAGGCCGCAGTGTCCAGGAATCCATTGGAGTGTAATCAAGTGACCGCTCCGGTGTGTTAGGTCGAATGCTTGGACGATTCCTAACGTTAACTCGTAAAATTGGCCTCTTCTTCAGCAAGAATGGGTAGCTTGAAGCGCTGATTTTGAATCAGACAGAGTCGTCCATTTACGCGGTGCTTGGTCGTTCACAAATTTTATGGCTTCTTGTATAGCAACAAGTTCTGCAGCTGTCGAAGATGACCTATGATCTAATTTGTACTGTCGGGAAATACCGAGTTGAGGGATCACGAAGGCTGCAGCTAAGGCGGATGAAGTTACGGATCCATCGGTGTAAATGTGCACAGAGTCGCTGTATCGGTCATCTAAATGTGCCAAGGTGAGTTGCTTGAGGGCAATATAAGAAACATGCGACTTATACGAAATTCCACGTATGTGAAGGCACACTAGCGGTTTAGTCAATGTCCATGGGGGCACTGCAGGGATTACGGCAGGTGCAAAGCCTGACAGGATCATGTGCCTATGCGTATCGAGGCATCGCGAATAGGTACAGCCTGGTTGGTCCACTTGTAGCGAAGACAAAGGGTGCTGTGCATGTCGGGTCAGCAGACTAAGGTGCACTCGAAGAGGCTCACAGGACGTGCAAACCTGTATAGGGTAGGTGCGTGACTCCTCTATAGTGCCAGAGGTAGATGTGCATCGTGGCAGGCCAAGACATATTCTCAGTGATCGTGCCTGAAGGCTCTCTAAAGTACGAAGGCACGTTACCCGCATGCTGGAAAGCACAGGTGAGCTGTACCTTATATACCCCACAAACAATGCCTTGTATAACTGCAGAAGACTTTTCTCCGAAGGGCCCCATCTCAGTCCTGCTATAACACGAAGGACATACACAAAACTGATTAGTTTGTTTCGCAGCACAGTCACATGCTTTGACCAGGACAGGTTGTGATCAATGACGACCCCTAAATAGCGGTGGTGCTTAACCACGGGAATTACTGCTCCGTGAGCGAAGATTGGGTACCGCGACATTGATTTCTTTGTAAATGCCAATGCAGCACATTTTGCTATTGAAAGTTCCAGGCCTTGACGACGTAAGTACTTAGATGTTATTGATGTGCCTTGTTGTAGCCTTGCTCGCAGTTGTGGTCGCGTTGCTCCAGATGCCCATATGCATATGTCGTCCGCATACGCACTGATTCTGACAACGTCGGGAAGCTCAGCTTCAAGGCCAATGAGTGTTATGTTAAACAGCATGGGGTTCAGGACGGCGCCTTGCGGAACTCCACGGCTTACGAGGTGCCTGGCCGTGTCACCGTCGGATGTCGACATAAAAATGCTACGTCCTCTGAGATAGCTCCCTATCCATGCGTGTAGTCGGCCTCCTACGCCGATGTCTTCAAGTGCGTCAAGAATGGCCTCATGGTAGAAGCTATTGTACGCGCCCTTTATATCTAACAAAATGGCCCCTACCAATCTCCGACGTTGTTTTTCCTTTTCAACAGAAGAAACTAGATCTACAACACCATCTATAGATGATCGACCACTACGGAAGCCATTTATGAAATCTGGTAAGCCGACATTATTCTCCAGCAGCCATTCCAATCTTGCCAGCACCATGCGTTCCATCACCTTACCGATGCAACTGGCTAGGGCAATGGGTCTACAAGAAAACAACTCGTGTGAACACTTGCCTGGTTTCAGTAAGGCCACTATGCGGCTGCACTTCCAACTCTCTGGGACTGTCGCTGTTTCCCACGTAGAGTTGTAGAACGACAAGAGAGCCTGCCTTGCTTCCTGGCTGAGGTGATATAGAGCCGAATAAGTAATTCCGTCAGGCCCTGGTGCGGACGACCGTCGGGACGTAGAAATCGCAGCGTCGAGTTCGTGCATTGTGAATGGCAAGTCGAGGCGATCGTCGCTGGATGGCGGTGAGGCTAAATACGAAGGTGATATCGATGAGGAGGACATACCTACGAGTAAGTGGCAGTAATCTTCTGCAACCTCTACTTCAGGTCAACCTTGCTTTAGAGCGAAAGATTGGAAAGGGAACAACTGTTGCGTGGGCGTCTGAAGGCTTCGGACAGTTTGCCATATTCGAGACAGGGGTTTTCTGGGATCAAGAGAGCTACAAAATACCCTCCACCGTTGCCTATCGAGCTTATCGTGTCTCACAACAAATTTGAAATGACACAGCACGTCGAAACAGCCTGAAACAAGCTCTTCGGAAACTGTGGTCTCCGACGCACGTTAAGCAACTCGAGAAAATAATGCGGTTTGACAGCGCGTGCGGCTTTTTCCGTACTGCAATATACGTCGATTGTTTGGTCACCTCACCACAGTCAAGACATGGCTATGTTAGAAACTGTGAAAAAAGTATTAAGGTTCATATTTTGTCGCTATGACTAGCGTTTCTAGCCCACTTCGTACGCGAATGTTTTATCGGTGCATCCTTCCCCACCAACCATCGGGATACTTGCAGTTGTGTCGTCCTATAATATAGTTCACACTGGTTTGAGTGTTGTAGCATCTATATCCTTAATTGCATCTTTTGCCCACCGAAACCGGCTACTTTATCTCTTGAATTCTTTGTAAAAAATTCGGCAGATACCACGTACCTGAGAATCGACGTTATGCGAAGCATGCGGAGGGAAGGTGACCGCGTTTTGCAATTTTTTTTATTGAGCGACACGTCATGAAATGACTGACGCTGCATATATGTAACAAGGTTGAACGCACAAACATGTGTTGAAGTGTTGCAGATGTTTATATAACCAGCTGTTTGCACTAGCGCAACGATGCTAACTGGAAGATGCGTATTTGCAACACCAGAAGCTGTTATGAAGCGCTGATGCTCGCGAGGATGCTAGCTCTGGACACTGCTACACAAATCAACTTCAGCGCATGGTAACTAACCTCAACTGACGTTAACCCGACGTGCCGGCTGTATCAAAAGAGTACAAATGTAATGTTTTTAAAATTGGGTAGGCGGCACTGCAACCACTATTGACGTTTCACGAAGATTAGCGTCTATTTGAAAAGTAGTTTCGTGACCTGGCGCAGCTCTGTGGTAAAATGCTTGACTGCAACGCAGAATGCTTGGGTTTGATTCCTGCTGGGACCCTGGCATTTATTATTTGCATTCGCTGGGGGGTCATCGCTGTCTATGTCAGGTTTTTCTTAAGACTGACATTTATTCTTTGCATTCGTCGGGTCGGCGCTACCAATGTTGGGTATTTCATAACGCTCGTGCGTTAAAATTGCCCATGTTTGTTCCCTTCGTTACTGGGTGGATACTAAGTGTCGATCACCTGTGGCACATACCCGCATACCAGCGGCACTTACCAGCCCATGGTTATGTGCCAGTGTCTGGCGGTAAGTGTTTCACGATGTACGCGACGGGATTGTGACATTATTTATGCCTTGACCAGCGCGTCATAATTATCAAACCATCTTACCCTCCCATGCTAATTTTGATTTCATGATATGTGGTGTTTAACGTCCCAAATCCCATGCTAATTTTGGTTCACGCCAAGTAAACGGGGTGACCACCAGAGCAACCAAACGTAAGTGGCTAGATAGATAGATAGATAGATAGATAGATACATACATACATACATACATACATACATACATACATACATACATACATACATACATACATACATACATACATACATACATACATACATACATACATACATACATACATACATACATACATACATACATACATGCATGCATGCATGCATGCATGCATACATACATACATACATACATACATACATGCATGCATGCATACATACATACATACATGCATGCATGCATACATACATACATACATACATACATACATACATACATACATACATACATACATACATACATACATACATACATACATACATACATACATACATACATAGATGGATAGACAGATGGACAGATAGATAGATAGATAGATAGATAGATAGATAGATAGATAGATAGATAGATAGATAGATAGATAGATAGATAGATAGATAGATAGATAGATAGATAGATACGCTCCAAGTCGCCGAAGTTCGCAAGAAATGCTTCACATTGAAAAAAAATGTCATGGGTAAACGAGAGATAAAAGACAGCATAGACAGAGTGGTGTTGAACAGATATGTGTACCTTGGATATATATATTGATGAATCCCTGCCAACAAGCTCATTTTTTACTCTTTCAATGATCCCTTAAATATTGTGTCCGTTAGATATATTCTGATTTGTTTCCGTTTTTTTTTTCTTTCATTGCAGAACGTGGATTTACGAAATCAGCCTGATTAAAGCCTGATTTTTGAAAGCTTCTCATACCCTGTCGGGTCGGAGAAGCTTTAGAAAATTGTGTAATCGTGCATTTCGTTAAATTGTGTTTTTTCAAGGTGCTCAACATTTGTATTTACATCTGCTATGTCTCAAAAACCAAAACTGCAGTATTGGTAAATAAATAACATTAAGACTTGTACCTGTCACGCTTGTTCTACTTCGCCCTTTCCGGGACATATTTTTTTTATTATTCTACGGACCAATTTTTATTCTGACCAACTCTTGCATCCCCCCCTCTTCCCTTCCCGCGCCGCGCTGACGCCCATCCGAAAAACCCCGCGCCGGCGATTTTAGTACCGGCGCCCAGGTCTAATCTCAACTCGAAGGTTCCATTCTATTCAACTGCAGTCTTATTGCATACGATACAGGCAGGATCATGTACCCACATTTGCAAAGAAAGCTGGTTGTGAGAAAAAAAATACGAAAGGTATACCACAATCTATTTACCGAGCGTGAGTGCGATAATCGGGGATCGAATGCCTTCATTGCTTGAGTGAAGATGCACCTCGCTCTGTTTCTGTTAGTATGATGCGCCTCCAGGGTTAGTCTTTTGTTCGTGTGTATCAAGCTCCTCCGAGATCGTCTCTCGCAAATGCTGCATGCCACGAGCACTCAAGTTTGTTAATCGGCCATTCTCTCCGCAATTTGTAGTCTGACATTGGCGCATCTTCCAGTCTACGCAATGGCCGCAGCACAGAGGAATCTTGTGCATACCTCACGCGGAATGGAACGGCACATTCGTCTTTCTTTTTCGTCTTGCCTCCTGCCCAGTGCTTCTCGCATTCTGCTCACGTTCTTGGGAGAAGATGCGACATTCTTCGAGTTGAGTCTTTGCCTTCCCGCAGGCGATATCTCACCACTTATCAGGATTTAGCGCCTGGGATTTCTACTTGCGCACTCGGAAACAAACATAGCAAAAAACGTCTTGTTATTACGCAAACTGCGCACGGGACAACAACAAAAAAGGTAGACAGGACACTGGTGCCCCGTCCATATATACACGGTGAAGCAGGGTATTCACAACTAATATTTCTCATATATGGCGATCGCCGTTTAGGCAGTGCGCCAAGACAGGAGGTTATCTCAACAATTGGGCGTCTTTCAATGTGCACGGACCTCGAGCATCCATTGACCCTGCGTGCTCTCTTCAACTTTGTGGTTCAATTCAACGAATCAGATTTCTCTGGATGAATGGCGTCACACTTGACTGCATGCAACGCGCTCGATTACAACAATCCTCAGAGCGCAGCAAACGTGTGTCGCAGAAGCGCAAGAACAGCGTTGGCCACGGAAGACGGCCTTTGCGTCTTCCGCAATAACCTTGTTGGCGACGAAGGCTTGAGTGTATCGTAGCGCTACGTTCCGATTTGCCCTTTGGAACTGCATGATTGTGCATCAGTGAGCCTTATGATCAAGTAGTGAGCGGCCACAGCGGCACTTCTGGATGCCCAAAACCTGAGATTCGTGGAAGCTGCCGAAGAATGAAAAACCGAGTGCCACAGCGTGACGGACGAACGATCCGCTGCTCGCGTGCATGGTGTGCAACAAAGGAAACTGGGATAGGTGACGTCGATCCTCGGGCACTGGTGTTTACCACGGAAGCGGTGTTACGCCCATTGCAAGGACCCTTGCCGCGAATCTGCATCTTGACGAGACCGTTTTCCTGCCCGAGGCGTCAGGTGCATACTGCGGGCCATTCTCGCTGCAGCACTGTGAGGCTTCTTCCCGTTCACTCGTGGCGCACTTGCATGTTTTGTTGTTGCTCCAGTCTTCTTCATTGGATCGGAGCCCCATCTTCGCGTTGCATGATGGCATACCTGTTTGTGACCTCGGCTATACATGGCAAAGCGTGACTGTGAGACGTCGCGAAGCCCCTCAGCGGTAATAATCTTCCTCCCTATGCGATTCCTCTCTCGCCGTTTATGATAGACCGTCAATACATGACATGCTGATAAACCCACGAGGCCCTTAAGACAGCTACCATTGTAAGCGAAGTTATCCATTGCTGCTTTCGCACTGCAAAATAAATGGTGGACGAGCGTCGAGAAAATAAGCACGCAATGAGACACTCTGTCGCGTGCCTCACTTCTTTCTTACGGTAACTCGAATGAACAAGCTTTTTGTGGGTATGACGAATATTATTCACAGGTAACTGCATGAATAACGTCACATGCCTGTCGCGTACGTCTTAAGACAATTCGACACAGTCGCCATTTGTAAAAGCTGAAAAAAAAAGCCGGTCGAAAACCTATTGTCACGGATATCAACTCAAATCGTGTGATAGAAGTGTTGTGTACTAAAATTAAATTAAAAGATGAAAATATTTAATGCTTTTAATTTCTAACGTAGCCATTAACTTGGCGGCTTATCTGGCGTTTGGCCGGGGGCGCACGCAGGCCGCCCATGTGTTTGTGTTCGACGCGTTGAGGACAGCACGGCATATTATTACGCTTGGCCCCAGCAGACGCCCATCTGTCTGCCAGAATTATTTCAACCCAATATCGGCGCTTGGTTGGAAACACGAAGCATGACGTTGTCCTTTCTGTGGTTGGGTTTCAAGGAGGCCGAGACGGAGGCACAACCCTTTGTTGAGCGGGGTTGCACAGCGTGGGATCATCGCGGTTCTCATGGAGTAAACATCTCGAAACCGCCAGTGTCTCCTATGCGTGGTCGTGACGAGGTGGTCACTGTTCGTCAGTGTGGGACGTCGTCGCTGTAGCAGTTCTCAGGAATGCAACACCTAACCGTGGTCATGGACCGCTGCTGATGTTCGTGCCATCTTCTCTGTCCCCGGTCTCTACCTCCTCGCCTTGCGTTACAAAACAGAGTCTTCGAAGCGTGCTACCCAGTCGGGCCATGTCCCTGATCAGCCGAATTTCTGCTCCTTCTCTGGTGGATGGACCGCTGAGACTTGAAGTCACCTGATTCACGACAGCACTGCCTTCTTGCTTGTTCCACGAAAAGCGGGTGTGTCCCAAGCAGCCTAACATAAGCCATGCATAACGAAAAACGAGAGCGAGTGAAGCGAAGAGGAGTACTTCAGGAGTGTAAAGTTCAGCATCAGACGGAAATCAGTGAAGCATAGCCCCAATGGGGTTAAGTACCAAGGTAGCGGGAAGGGGAGAGCCACCTTTTGCTTCGTGCGCCAAAAAAAAAAAAATTGTCATAGGCAAATGCGCAAATTTCCGAATGTCATGGAATGCGTACACGACTGAAGACAGAGGTGCGCTCACCAGCTACGCTGTTGCGGGGCTGTCCACGTAACATCTATGGGCTGCGCGAAATCATGTTCAAAGGTCGCTCTTGTGTGCGCATGCGCTTGTCTTTTATATGTAAAACAGATAACTCTCAAGACGATAATAATGTCACCACGACGATTTGCAATAAATTAAAAGGCGGTATAAAGCCACTTGTGAGCGTACACTATATAGGAGAGAGAGAACGTCGTAAACGAAGCTCAGTAAGGAATTCTTTGGGAAGCGAGCGCAATCATTTGCGAGTGTTACATGGTTTTCATGGGCAGCCATTGTAGCACAACCCAGGTGGCCAAAACGTGCTGATTGATGATTTGATTTGTGGGGTTTAACGTCCCAAAACCACCATATGATTATGAAAGACGCCGTAGTGGAGGGCTCCGGAAATTTTGACCACCTGGGCTTCTTTAACGTGCACCCAAATCTGAGCACACGGGCCTACAACATTTCCGCCTCCATCGGAAATGCAGCCGCCGCAGCCGGGAATCGAACCCGCGACCTGCGGGTCAGCAGCCGAGTACCTTAGCCACTAGACCACCGCGGCGGGGTGGCCAAAACATGCTGCGTCGCCAGTTGTTCAAGGCCGGCTGTCTCTATACTGTCCTTCTTTTTCCCGAGTTTTTGCGCTGCCCTTTCTATGTGAGCACTATGAACCAACTAGCCCAAACCAACGTACTTCTCAAGGTCACAGCAGCTTCGCTTGTGAGGCTCCTGCTCTGTTGCTGCTGCACTATACTGCGCAGATGGTCACCGAGGTGGCGCTTCTGTCGCTAGAGAGCGCCATTCAAGTATGACGCCAAGACATTTGTAAAAATTCACCTCGATTGGTTCACAATAAAAGACTTCAAATGCACCAAGAGATCATGTACCTCGCGGAAGTCAGCAAATGGTAGTGAAATCTTATTAAAATTTGCTGACACGATACAACCGACGATTTCTCGGTTCGCCAAGGGGGATGGTGTCAGACCGAAATGATTTACGTTTTGGCTTCGTTACATCGCAAAAATTGCCGTTCCGCTTCTGCGCCGGAAATGGTTTGTATTGATTTTTATTTGTATGCGAGATCTGAAGTTCAAGTAATGATAGCGCTCCTCTTAAAAAGTGGGACATAAGTAAAACACGTTCTTTCCACATTCTTCAGAGGAGACCCAGCACCACGAATCGCTACAAACTAGCATGATCTGGTACCCTTCTAATTCACAATAGTTATTTTCTCAAAAGGTAAAGAGTGTCACTAACCTATCCCGGGAGCATCGGATGGAATTGAGACGCAAACAACGAACACTTTATAGCCCAAAAGATGAAAATTCGAAACCAAACCAACACTCACGGACTCAAAATCAACCCGATACTGTATTTGCACGGTCGCTATGTTGGAACCAACTGTAATGTTTTAATAACGCTTAGTCCTAAATCTTTTTATGCTATGATGACAACCAAACGTATTTTTTAGCTGACAAAGTTGTGTTCAAAAAGACTGATAAGTTTTGCCACGCATCCGGAGTCGTTAATATGGCGGAAACTAAGATTTGGATCATGGGAAACAAAACCCTCTAGATCTGCTCGTATTAGTTGGGACAGTGCACCACTTGGCAGTCTTGTGCACTAACTAGTTACTAGTAACACGTTACTGGTAACTAGTTACTGCTTTGAGTAACTTGTAACTGTAACTAGGTACTTTTAAGTTAGAGGAACTTGTAACTGTAACACTGTTACTTTTTCACGCAGTAACTGTGACGGGAAATAGCGTTAAAGTTACTTTCCCATTTTCTCGCCACTTTTCACCTTTCCACAACACCACTCCCCTCGCAGCGTGGGAGTGGAGGTCGCTAAGACCAAGTTCAAGTCCGTTTTTCTCACATATATATCTTTTGGTCACTTGAGCTGCCATCTCTGCTCTTGGTGTATCGATGAATGATATCGATGATATCGATATCGATGAAGGCTCTGAGGTAATCTTGTTTGACAGGCGGCTAGAACATAGCAGAGCGCAATACGGTTGAGAGCCACAAATACCGTGAGCTAGCGAATCATTCATTAACACCGCTTTGGAACTGATTGTAAAAGGTTTACTCCGACTCGCTGTTTTCTCTCCCGCCTCCCCTCCCAAACTTCGTTCACGCGCTAGCGTCATCGCATTGCTTAGGTCAAAGAACGCGTTGCACGACTTGTTTTAGCAATACCCCATTTGTCGATCCTTTCCTGGCCATTCCGCCGATGTTAAGTCGCGTCGCAATCCCCACATCGTGCTTGTAGATTTCCAGGAGAACTTTGCACCCAGTGGACGTAGAGCCATATACACCTTGAACATCGGAAATAGACACATTGAACGTCTTTACTCGTGACGCATTCCGCATTCCTCTTCGCAAGCAATTCTGGGTATCGCTAATAAACATCCTAGGATAATGCTGTCGTTCCAGCGCTTCAACTACGCTTTCCACGTCTAGTGTGCAAGGACGATCATTACTATTAATTGCAAATTAAGTCCATTTTAACCAAGGTGCATGAACAAATAAATTGGCGCAACATAATCAGGCGTACACAAAGAAGGCTGGTGTTGAGCCATCTTCTAGGTTTCCTGCGTCTAGTATTTTACCACGGGCAATTTTGACTAACCGCGCATGCCTTCGTAGGTTTTCATTAAATAAATACTATCATTTGATTTGTTATCTATTAAATATTTTGTACAGTAACGTAAAAGTAACCCCTTCACTTTTTCAGAGTAACTGTAACTGTAACAAGTTATTTTTCGAAACTCGCTAACTGTAACTGTAACGGAGCCACTTTTTTACTTAGATAACTGTAGCTGTAACACTGTTACTTCTTACTGGTAAATTGCCCATGACTGCCACTTGGACACCTTTGTTCTTTCCATGGAATACGAAACGCTGGGTCCCAGAGCTCGCCAAACCTCACGATCGTCAAACGAGCGAAGCAAGCCAGGATTGGGCGAGGACAACTTTCTGTGTTCGCCTGTGCGCCGGTATGCACAATGCCTTGCTTCTCGCAAAGGTTGTTTACGCGGTCAAATACTAAAATGCTCACGATATAAAGATGAGGCCGTGCATAGAAAATTCGCTACTTTCGCGTGGGGTATCGATGCTGGGAAATCGCATTTGTTTGAACACTAACTTTTGCATCGGTTTTTTTTTTTACCAATCGGCAGATCATTCACACCTAAAGAGACGTTGTGGGCCCCACGCTGCTTCTCGCCCTTCTTCTCTACATACTTCTTCTTGACATCGAAAAAAAAAAAAACATGACGAGCGTGATGTTACAGTAGTGTGACAAAATACGTTCCTCCTCAATGCCCCCTTTGCTTGGCGATGCAAACGTGGTTGTGTTCCGAGTCGTGGCAACCAGACAAGGAAAAAGGATAGCAATGAGAGAAAAAAAAATTAACGCGGCCTTTATTCGAAATATGTTGGATTTCATTACTTACAATATCCTCTTTTTGGAAGCCTCCTCATTAGGTCGTTGTCACAGAGATATATGTTCCACTTTAGAAAGATTCTTATTCAAATCAGGGCGGTTTTGAAAGAAAATTTTTAAATTGTAAAAATTGAGTTTTTAGAACCTTTTTATAATTCATAATATATATAACTACGACGGTTCCTTCTCTCTCTCTCTCTCTCTCTCTCTACATATATATATATATATATATATATATATATATATATATATATATATATATATATATATATATATATATATATATATATATATATATATATATGTTTTTCCTGGTCAATCACCCGGGTGTGAGTCATACATAAAGGCCCTCATTGTCATCATTAATAATGAAATGACCCCACCCCGGAGCACTGGAAGTGCGGGCTGACCATCTCTCAGCTCGAGATTCGGGAATGCCTGATCTCCCGGCAGCTTTCAGGACTTAGAAGAGGCCACCTATTTTTATTGAATTCTCTTCGTGTTTAGGTGCGCTCGGGATTTTTAAGTGCAGCAATGAAGGTCGCAAGCAGTGCAGAGGACAAAAGGAAGCTTTACTTTGGCTTATTTCATGAAAAAACTTTGTAACGAAATGTCATAAGCTTTATGGACGCTTCGTCTTTTAGCTCCCTAAATGTGAATGATGGCTCCTTCAGTGGTTGGTTTCAAATAAACAAAAAAGTGAGATAGAACAATTGCCGTCTATGTCTCAAACACGAGCTGCTTGAAAGAAGTGCTTCGAAGCGACACAGTCTATAGAAGGACAGAAGTGTACTAGGCGCGTCGCTTGTAGTCAGCCAAGCCATTACAAGAAAAAGCACTGGTTTATTTTTAAATTTGAGTTTCTCACCAACTAATATTTGAATTTTTAAAACGAGAATGTGCTTTCTTTCTCCAAAAGTGACGTAGTTCTATACCAAGGTCACGAAAATGTGGGATGATTCTGGAGTCACATCAATTTGGCAACTCTGACAGTCACTTGTATTGGTCCTTTTGTGTGACTTAAGCCCCGCATCACCGCCCTGACTACAGACACAAAAAGTCCACTTGCGCTAATGTAAACATCTCTGCTTGCTCCCTCTTTCGTTTCTCGCACAGTTTCTTCATTCCTGCCTGAGGTACGTGCTATTCTGTAGTTATGCATTATTGGAAACGTTGCCAAAGAACGACCGAATGGCTTCCGTCCTGAACGACGTTTCGGTTGTTTTTTTCGTCCCGACTGAATAGCGCCGCCAACAGAAAAAGGTGGGGCAAACGTGCGTCCCTAACGCACGGTGCAACGCGGCGTAGTCCTTTCGCGATGGATTATCTCGGGCACTTCCACATGGCGCCCCCCGCCGCTTGTGATGGCAGCAAATAAGACCGCAGAGGGTGAACGGCCCAGGCTGGGTGCGTTTACGCAGCAAGGCTCTGTCGTTGCGCGTCGCAACACTTCGCCGAAGCAAATTACTCCCCGCTGCAGAGTTCCGCTTGTAATGAGCGAATTCGGAATTCTTGTTTCGCTGAGTAGCTTGTATAATTTTCCAGTCCCTTGCGGGGTCTTTGGGGCTTATTTGCATTTTTCCAACAAACCTGTAGTTTGCTCATCACGTTCACCGATAGTGCGTTTGTCGATAATGTTGTGCGTAGTTGGGCATCACAACGCAACGTGAATTGTGCAATGGCGAACGTGCATTGAGACGATGTTACAATCGCTTTCGCTTTATTTGAGAGGGATGCATTGTATTCAAATCCGCAAAATCATTATAGGGTAATCGCAGAGTTGTTTTCTCAAAGTAAACTGCGTTCGGTCGCCTCGTGTGAAATCGGCCATTATCAACTTACGCCGGAGACTGCACAGAAAACGAGGATGGAACAGTCGCGATTTTCGTTCCGTCCTCGTTTGCACTGAGGGAATTCCTTCCCTTCGGCACCTGTGTGCTCGACCACTCGTGCCTCTATAAGTAAAGCGTAACCATAGGTCTTTCTCAGCAGTCATCGCGATATTCACTTATTCGCACTCACCAGCTTCCAGGCGAAAATTTTCTTACTGCTGGTCGGCACGGTGCTTTTAGGTTAAGAAGGTGGTGTTGCGGAATCGCACTCACTTTCCTCGAGGCTGCAGAGCAAGTATGCTTCAAAATGATATTTGTGGGAAAAATGTTTCTAAGCGGATGCATTTTCTGCCATTTCTATTTGGTCCGGAACATGTTGGAACAAATGCGCGAGAAGTTATTTCGCATTGAGTGATTCTAAATAGCCAGTCTGTCGCATTCATTTACGAGTGGGGTTCATTGCTCAAAACGTTAATGAAGTGCGAAATTCTGGAAAAACTACACGCTAAAGAAGAACGGTTCTTCTCAAAGTTGATTCCGATATTTTCAAAGGGAGTGCGGTAAAGATTAACGCAATAATATTCCGTCTAATATGCCGATTGTTAAAAATGATGGCTAATGCGGCATGTTTGAGCAACTTTATCGCATAGTTTAGTGTGCGGTTACGCGAGAAGGTACATTGAGACATTTTCTGACAAAATGTTAATCGAAGTACAAATCATTTAGAAAATAGTCGTGCCACATAAATCCACAGCATTAATATTTTTATTGTTCGGGACTCAAAGCCAAGAGGGGGAATCTGGCAAAATTTTATTCCAACGCATGACACAGCGCAACTCTATAGATAATATAAAAACTGGTAGATTGTCATCCGCTGCGCTACGCTGTTACAGTGACGATTGTATTTTTCTGTATGCACGCGACAAATTATTGTTATGCCGACGCAATCATTTTGAACTATCGAGAAGCTGTGCAGTATTGAAAATATCTTAGCAGGAAGACATTTGCGCGACGCTGCACATTGCACAGACATATCTAATTGCACCTGACATTATGCCGGAATACGTTATCTTTTTTTTAGGGTATCCATACAAGCATTTTCATTGGTCTAAAACGAGACTTTCGCCGTTCGTAGATCGGTGTGCAGGCTGCCATGGCGGCAATGACCTTAGTTGACGGTTTACTTGTTTTTATTATGGGAACCAAAGTATAGTAAATGTTCTTTTCTTTATGTTGTTCTGAGCAAATAAGTGGAAATAGTCGTCTGTATACTGTTTTGTATGCTCGAAGCAGCTTACAAAACTCTTGAAATCGTGTGGCTTGATAGAGCGAATATTATCGGCACTAATGACTGGCCCGATCACCACAAAGAATAACGCGATGCAAAGACTCCTTTAAATTTTCTCCGACACAGGGATTGGCACTCTGATCTGAAAGTGTTCGTGAAACCAGGCATTCTCTTACACTATTTTTTTTCCATCAGCACAAGCGCAGCCAGTGTTTGGCTCACATCCTCCGATGCCATTAGCAGCGCTCTCAACCATCGTATCAACTTAATAAATAGCGCTGTCACCTGTTTCGTTGATTTACAAGCGGAGCGAAGAACATCGTTAGGTAAATGAGGCTGCTTTCAAATGTGAAATTCTGCATCAAGTGACGGGTTCAACAGACAGCGAACAGTATGAAAGCTTCCGAAATCTTTGTACTGAATGGTGCTCTAAGATATAGTAATCTAAATACAAAAATGAAAAATACCGAATCACTGATGTGGAATGTCAGCAAATACAAGTGCCGTCACATGGTGAAACCTCCACAAGTTATTGCTCCAAACGGAGGCTGAGTTTTAGACCCGCTTAATCGGAATGTCTGGCCGTTGTCAACTGAAGAAGTTGGATTTCTTATTGTCTTTGAAGACAGCATATTAACGTTACAAAACCAATTTCAGAAAGTTACAAATCATGCAGCGAGTATCTCTTATTTATTTTGAAATGAGGCTACGATGACCCGTGTTCTGACAAAAAAAAACATTATTTGAGCTAAATTTTCACATTCCTATAAAGTATTGCGGTGCGTAAAACTTGAATCTTGCAAAATAATACCACTTCACAAAACAGTATTAAGCCAAACCATCAAATCTAAATGGTCAAAGTGGGCCACCAATTATATGAATCTTGTTTATTTGTGACATCTCTATCCTTATACGTATAATTGACTCCTGTGATTCGCATTCATAATCACACACACAAAAAAAATGTCAGACAGTAGCTGACCAAGAACACTCACTTTTCCTTCTCGTGAGGACAAACGTTTTCCTTCTCGTGAGGACAAAGCGGCCCAAGCGGGACCTCCGGTAAAGACGGCCTCGATCGAGGACAAGCGCCAGCACACGCCGGCGAGTCCCGCCAAAAAAGAAAGACTTTCGAGCGAGGCCCGGCAGCAAATTTTTCGCACCCGTGTGGTCGCCGCCGCAGTCCCGAGTCCCACTCACCGGGGCTGCCCCTTTTCTAATAAAGCTCGCTTTTTATTGGCTGCATCGGAAGAACCACTTTGCGCATGCGCCCAGGTCGCGCACACCTCCTTTCCTGACCTCTCTCCCACCATGTTGCTCCTTTCCTCCCGCACTTTAAGGCAGCTCCCTCCACTCATCCCTCCTGATGCAAGACCTGGAAAAGCACCAGCCCCCGGCTCATACAGTTCGCGTCGCTTGCCAATAACTACGCTCTTTGGTTTCCGGGCAGGAATAATGCGTAAGTTTAGCCTGCCTTTGACGACCATGGTTTCGCCGACGGCACCTAAACTACGATATCGGCTAGAGAGATGAGAAAGCGTGCCGCTCTTCTTCCTAAATTGTTTCTATGGGCGTGAAAGGAGCTACAGCCTCGTAATATCCACCGCGGACAAATATGCGCTGCCGATGTGGCATCGCACTGGGATTACTGGAGAACAGATCGCTGCTACTCAACTTGAAGCAGAAATATTTTCACATCTGAAACAGTATCCTCTGATGCTCTGTGAGAAAAGAGTACGCGCTGCTCTTTGAGGTGAACTCGCTCGCCAAACGCTCTCTAAAGATCCGCTCTTGAGCTGTGACTCATAAGATTGTGTAATGATCAGGACTCCAAAAAAGTAACTGGTAACCCATATTTTCTCAAATTGTATCGCAAAAAGCGTTAAAAATAAAGGTGAGCTGGAGCTGACTAGAGCGCTTCATGGGGCTTAAATTATTAACAGCGAAAGCCTCTCATAAAGGAACATATTTGAGCGATTTGTTTGTTCGTGTCACAATTTGTCAGCATAATGTGGATTGTTGTGCTTTTACGGCAGGTGCGCACCAGACCAAATATTGTTAATGGCTGAAAGTTTTCATGTTACTGACAAAATAACCAGTGCACCAGGGAGGTCATACGTAGTGAAAGTTTGTTACTGAAAAGAGTACTTTTCTTCGTGCTGCATGGGGCATCTCCCACGGGGGCTTTGCGGTAAGTTTGCTCGTAGACAGTCAGTTGTTGGTCACCTGTAGACTTTTTTGGAACCGTAAACTTTCATATTCCACCATGAATGTTTGCTGACGGCTCAGCCACCTGCAGCAAACGACGCCTTTTAGGGGCGAAGCTCCTTAAGACGTGGGTCATGCGTCTCCTGTATGTAGTAGCCACCTCTCGTTTTAGTCCTTGGAATGTATGCTGGATGGCGGTATTTGTATATCATGAATATATGACGAAAACATACGAGATGGCGGCACTTGGAGTGTGTTCACTAAATAGACGGACGGGTGGATGGACCGACCGACCGACAGACGGACATGCGGACAGACGGACAAACAGACAGATGGATGAACGGACAAAAAGACAGACAGATGGACATGCGGACAGACAGACAGACAGACAGACAGACAGATAGACAGATAGATAGATAGATAGATAGATAGATAGATAGATAGATAGATAGATAGATAGATAGATAGATAGATAGATAGATAGATAGATAGATAGATAGATAGATAGATAGATAGATAGATAGATAGATGACCGAATGGAAGGACGGATGAGGGCAGCGGATGATTCACGGTTTGCCGACAAAACCCTTCGAAGCTTCGCCCTACTCATCATCATTCACTCCCTGGATATGCTGTTATGTTTCTTCTGGTATCCAACATCGAAACGAAGGCTATAAAGGGGCACATACACAACGTCACGTGTGACTCGCTATTGCTGATGGTAACCTAATGTTCCTTTACAAAAACATCGAACGAGTCAAGTATAGATTAGTGCCCTTTAGCAACACTTCGAAAATAACTCTGTGTCATTTTACGCAAAATGTCCCAGCCACTTTAGCAAACATTTTCAAATACAATTGAAAAGGAATCGTGCCGATTTTGACATCAAAAACAGTAGATTACTACAATAACCCTGAGAGAAAAAAAAAGTCTTTGGTCACATGGGAGACTTTAGATTCCATAGAATGTCCTTCGAGTAATATTTATGAAAAAAATATTTTTAGAGTACCGTTTCTTCTTACCTAGTTCGGTTTACATGATGAATAAAGGTGCTTTTGTAAGGTGTTTGAAGCAGAATAATATTTCTGGAATTCTTCAGTCATCTACATCCCATAAAATTGACATAATGTTTAAGGTCAGCATTTTTTCCTTATATTTCTACGCTTTGGTCGTACACCTGAGTGATGAATACTTACTGTAAAGAAATTATATGTTGCAGCAAATATGTCTCTGAACCATCGTTGTTCTGAATGTTTTCTAGAACAAAAATCGCGAACATGAAAAAGTGGCCATTTCTGTTACACTGAGACGCAGTTTGCACCACGCGGTGTTTGTGAACAGTCCTTGCGCAGCCATTTTATGCAGTACAAATCCGCTGGAGAGCCCGAGTGGTGAGAGCACCAGCAGCCATTGACACTGCGATACACACGGCGTACCTGAAAATGGCGTCAACGATTGATGGGGGGGGGGGGGGGGGGGGTTCGTAAAGAGCACGCCACCACCGCAGCAATATCTCGAGAGGAATCAGCGGCAGGCAA
The DNA here is from genome assembly GCF_043290135.1 of Rhipicephalus microplus. NCBI lineage: Eukaryota > Metazoa > Arthropoda > Arachnida > Ixodida > Ixodidae > Rhipicephalus > Rhipicephalus microplus. The sequence continues at coordinate 5,139,375 of NC_134704.1, read as the reverse complement.
GTCTCGTGCGCGCAAGGGGTATCCGCCTCATTAACCGCGAAAATATCCGGGAAGCTATACGGAATACACGGGCAGAAGTGTTTCCAGTACCCTAAGTAGAGGGCAGGGGCTAAGAGTCTCTAAAACCACTTCGATTCGCATCACAGTATACTGTCTGCACGAACGTGGTTATCAAATAATAATCAGCAGTCCCTCGTGCCTAACAGTCAAGGGTCGACCAGAACAGCCTCTAACAATGCAAAATCACCCAGTACAGTAGACACCGTGGCAGTCACTATCAAATAACGAGCTTGGAGAGCCAGCGTTGATACTTACTGACCACCAAGCAGCAGCCTGCCGCCGACATCTGATTGAGCGCTTCCCTGAAAAGTCTGGGCTCACAAGGACGTGATGAGATAGTCTAATCATACATGTCTAGCGAAAAGACGCACTGGTATTTGAGTCTTGTCGATAAATCTCCGAGCAACTCATGACGAGGCATCTTCCAAAGACGCCAGGAATAAAATGGGCCTTCTTACGCAATAAAGGTTTGTTACTTCTATAGTTGCCAGGCGCCTACAAATTGCCACGGGTTGCCAAAGAAAATGGAAAAGACGAGGAAATTTTGGGCAGACCTCTTGCGCATGCCTGCCTGCGAGTGCTGTGTAAAAATGTATTCCTCGCCTCCGCGTGACATTTTGGCCCTCTACGATAACTCAGTGGGCGTTGCGATACCTGCTCGAGACGAGAACGAGCATGCATCGGAAACCAAGCATACTTCGACAGACTTGAGCACAATCAAAACACTGACATCGAACAACTATTGAGTGCCTCGATTCGCGGTGTCAACTCGTAGCCGAACATTTTGACAAAACATGAGGGCTCCTTGGTAACAGACGCATGGGCACGAGCCTCCCTCATCCAGAAAGCGTGTTTGGGGAGCATCTGTTTTCACTCCAACTATTTTAACGCTTGGCACAAGGGTAAATATACTTTGCGCAAAGGGTCTAAGCTGCCACGATGAATGCACCGGAGAAAGGTCAGATCAGCAGAAGGCAAGTAAAGCTGCACAGTATGGTAATCACCATTTCTTTCGGGGCGACCAATCATCGGGAAAATCCGTCTAGACTTGGACGAGCAGGCTTTGTGTATGCATTTCTTCGTGTTTGATTAGCACGCCCGGTGATGTATGCCTTCCGCCTTTGTATCCGTGTCTCATCTTGAATTCATACCGTTGAGATACAAAACGACAGAAAGAAGGCAGTAAGCCGAACGTCAACAAGCGAAGCGCGAGTACCGAGAGCACAAAAGCGGCCGCGGAAAGCTCAGAAATGCGTTCGAACCCGATTGAACACTTTCTCACACATTCAGTTGTGCGCACTGCAGGCCTCTCCCAGTAATTTCTAGTTTACCTCATATTCTGCTCTCAGAAAGTAAATATAGGGCTGTTGTCTCTGACTTTGGTGTGCTGTATTTTTTTTCTTGCATATTCATTCCTTTCTGAAAGGATGCACCAATTGACCTCTAAACAACTACCGTCGGCGCCCTTTTTTTTTATTTCTGCAAACTTGTCATTTTTTGTATGATTCCACCTGATTCGCCCTTGCTCTCGGCTGAATTTCACAGTCACTGGTATCCTCTGTGTTGCTTATTGAACGGCAGCTTATTAAGTGGTTCGGCCAGGCCTTTAGGAGCGAAGCACCTCAGGGTCGAGCCCTCCGATGTCCATGGCTTGCACGCGCTTGGAGCGACGGCTGCAAATGCACCGATCATGGTAGAAGAGGAGAACGATGATCGCGCTTGTGGCACGCTGTTTCTTTCGCTGCGGCGCCTCAAGAGCTATAAAACGCACTCGTTCCCGGCTCTCTCTGACGAGTACCCATCACCCACATCTATAGGCTATGGAACACTACTCTAGCTACACGCTATCATATAGCATGGGAGTGCAGGAGAAACACATCTGCATCAGATGTATTTAAGGATTTCAGTAGAGATGGGTGGGAGGTGGCCCTGTCCAGCCCGGACCGGGGGGTTCAACAGTCCCTAGTGGCCCGTGCAAGAACTAGGGCGAAAGCCAATGGGGTCCCGTATCAGGGACTCCACCCATTGTTCACATCGCTTCTTTTTTTCCCCACGCCGTCAAGGATTGGAACGACCTTCCCTGCTCCATTGTTTCAACCACCTGCCCATCATCCTTCGTGACAAGTGTTACAAATCACCTGTGCTGCGAAAATTAACGTGTTCAAATGTTCTCTTTTCTTGTGTATTCACCCCTTAACTAATACCCCCCCCCACCCCCAGTGGGGTCCTTAAATAAATAAAAAGAAAGGAAAAATGAATGAATGAATAGGCGTAATAGTTTTTCATCATTATCATCTCTCATGGTCATGGGAATGTAGACACGGCGGCTGGCAGCGCGGCAACGCAGTCCAGAGTTTCGGGCTCACAGAGTGGCTGCAGCATAGCAGCGCAGACAAGCGAATCCGGACTTGCGAGCTCGCGAAGCTGCAGCGTAACGACAGCGCCGACCAGGCGAAGCTGCAGCGGCGCGGGAACGTCGTCTTCTGAAGTTTCAGGTTGGCTCCCATACAAGAACCCTTAGCTTTACATTTCACCGATCACACGGTGGTCATAATAAAATGTAACGAGGCGCACATCTCAACACCGTATACGCATTGTGATTAATAAACAGCTTTGTATATACTGTACACACGTGTTGTCACGCAATGTGCGGGGGTAGCTTCGCTTACTCGCCATCATTCACTTCGTGCATATGCTGTTGTTTTCTTGTGCTTTGTTTCTTCGGGGTGATAGAAAGGGTGTACTAGCAAAACATGCAGCGTGAAACGGTCCCTGAAAAAGAATGGTGCCAATTCGTTCTCGGCAGCCTGTTGCAAATGCAATGAAAGGTGCGTCCATTCGATGCACGGGGAGAAGGAAGAAATCGGTCGCTTGCAAGTGGCACCATTTTCCCCTTGGTCCATAACGGCTTTTCTTTCACGGGTGGAACGTAGTGGGGTCGAAAACCTGCTCAAGTTCGGTGACACGGGTGTGTTTTGTCGCTTACGAACTTGCTCTGCGTGACGGTGCCTGTCTTCACTCTTGAACCCTCCTTGCCCGAGGTCAGCTTGTCACTGACACCCTAGAACACACCTCGGCATCGCTCGCAGTCAACCGATCTCACCTGAGATGCTAAAGGCTGGGGGAAACATATCAAACATTGCTCGAACATTGTAACTAGGGAGAACTTCTGAGGGGAAAAGTCCTTACTTGCGGCGTGTTCGGATAATGGCGAAGCAGCCTCCTTTACGATGTGATCCTCTTCAACCATTACGTCGCTCTGAGTGTTGCCGAACGGGCGCCTGCATTCCACTCCGGAGAAAACAATCGCAGATGCCACGTACACTAGAAATCGATGATATGCGAAGCACGAATGAGGAATGTTGATATATGTCACTTAAGTATCAGCGAAATGTTACGAAACAGGTGTAAATTACGCCGTACCTGACTTTCATGTCATCATTATAATGCTTGCGCCTGAAATTTGTGTTCGTTGTCCATTCACGTCACTTACTACCAAATTTAGTATATCTGAAGCTAGCGAAGCGGCCGCGAGCACACTGTGAACGTAGCATGTATTCATGTTTTACATAACATGCCTGTTGTGATTATCATGTTTGGACGTGTCATTTACCTTCGTCGTCCGTTAGCAGGACGAAAGTTCAAATTTGGTTATGTGCAGCTAGCGAAACGGCCGCGAGTGCATCATGAGCGGGGCGTGTAGTCGTGCTCTTAATGACACGCATGTCATTATTATGTTTGCGCCAGTCATATAGCTTCGTCATCCAGTCAGGTCACGTAACACCAAATTTTGTAAATGTTACGCTAGCGAAACGGCCGCGAGTGCACTATGAGCGATGTATGTAGTCATGTTTTACATGGCACGCATGTTATGTGTATTATGATTGGACGTGTCATTTGCTTTCGTGATCCATTGACATCACGCAAAACCTAATTCGGTATATGTTAAGCTAGCGAAACGGTTGTGAGTGCGTCAGTAGCGTGAGAGGTAGTCATGCAACAGGATGGAAAGGTGGGCTAGTTGGTAATTCATAATCGTTCAGCGAACTGGGAGCGCGGGAGGAACACACGCACGAAGCAGAGAGGAGGCACACAGCGCTCGTGCTGAGTGCTTCGTGTGCGTGTTGCTCCCGCGCTCCCAGTTCGCTGAACAATTATGTGCAGTCGAAATTAATGGACATGCATGTCATGATTCCCACGTTAGAGTCTGTCACTAACGTTTGTCGTGCAGTCATGTCTTACCATACCAGTTTTGCAATATGTCGTGTGAACGAAACCACCGCAAGAGCAGCAATATTATGAAATGTAAATCATGAAATTCATGACATACATGTTATAATTTTTATGTTAGGATTTGTCACTTATACTCGTCTTAGAGTGATGTTATGCCGTACCAATTTTGGTATAGATACCATTATCTAAACGGCCAGGAGAGCTAGAAGTCGTAGACAAACAAACAAACAAACTGTAGAGAAGTCGCCGAACACTGAAATGGGTCGAACTCTCAAGTGCTTTCTAGTGGGTCTGCCCAAAAAGAACGCCGCTCGCGCGGAGAGTCCGTGCTTGGCTGTTACTGTCGCCATTGTGTATACTCGCTGTGTGCAAGCTAATAAACGCCATAACAAATTGGTGGAGAGTGCTACGATCCCCATCGATGCCCTTAGAACTACGCTCACGTACCCTGCAATCTACCATGTCCCACGACGCCTCTCAGCAAACCCCTCCTCCCATGCCACCCCCTTGTCCCGGTGTCCCCAGGATCTGCGATCCACCCATCTTCACGGGCGCCGATGGCACTGACGTGGAGGACTGGCTCGCTATTTACGAGCGCGTGAGTGTCCCCAACAAATGGGACGAGGACGGCAAGTTGACAAACTTGGTGTTCTACCTTGCGGGCGTTGCAAGTTTGTGGTACACCAACCACGCGTCCGAGTTCGCAAACTGGTCCGATTTCAAGACTGCTATCACCAACGTTTTTGGCCGCCCTGCCGTTCGCAAGCTGCAAGCCGAGCAGCGCTTACGCGAACGCGCTCAGCAGGCCGGTGAGTCACTCACCAGTTACATTGAAGATGTCCTGGACCTGTACAAGAAATCCAACGACAGCATGTCCGAATCAGACAAGATCCGGAACGTCATGAAGGGCCTTGACGATGGTGCCTTCACGATGCTGCTAGCCGAAAACCCAGGCACAGTAGCTGAGGTCATCACGCTGTGCCAGAGCTACGAGGAGCTCCGCCGGCAGCGTTCGATGACCCGTCGCTCTACACCACGAGAAGCAGGGCTTGCTGGCTTGGAGGGGAGATGTGATCAGGTGGCGCTGCTGGCAGACCTAAAGTCCTTCATCCGTGAGGAAATCGCGTGCCAGTTCTCTCTCCTTCCCTTCGCCCACCCACCGGCTGTTCAACAATCGACAACTACTATTCTTCCACCCATCCGCCGAGCGATTGAGCAGGAAATAGCGGAGGTTATGCCTGCGTACCACCCACAACAACTTCCGGCCCCTGCGCCCCCAAGTTACGCCCAAGTGGTCGAAAGGCCGCCTCCAGTCGTTCAAGCGCCTGTACCACTGACTTACGCCGAAGCTGCCGCACGACCTCCGTCCTTTGCAGCGGGTATGCCGGCTGCGTATGTTGGCGCAACCCCTCAGCCTCATTTTCAGCCCACCATGCAGCCTTTCCAGCCACCGTTCCGGGCGAGACCCACCCCGGCAAACCAATGGCGCACACCCGACAACCAGCCCATCTGCTTTGCTTGCGGTTACACCGGTCACGTAGCCCGTTATTGCTCTCGACTACAGCCGGCTCCCCTTTCTTCTCCTGTTGCTGGCCACCTTAGCCGTTCGTATAACGACGAACTGCCGTCTGTGCCACTGTCGTCTCACCCAGGTCCGTCTGCTCGAAGGTCGCGTCTTCACGACGTCGGTCTCTGTCCCCCATGCGGCCAAGTTCTTCTGCTCATGAGCGGGAAAACTAGTCGTCGCAGTCCCAGAGGCAAGGACTGCGACGCTATCGCATTGTGAAAGCCCTCAGAGCCGCCCATCTAATGTCGTTGACGTGCTTGTGGACGGTGTTCATGCATCTGCTCTTATTGACACTGGAGCTGCGGTATCAGTTATGAGCGAAAACTTTTGCCGCTTGCTTCGAAAAGCGACGCGCCGATTTCTGGACTGTCCCTTCGTACTGCTAGCTCACATCGTATTAATCCTACAGCAGGCTGCACAGCTCGCGTTGTCGTTCACGACGTTCTGTATGTCGCCCAATTCATCATCATTCCTGGATGCTCTCATGACGTCATCCTGGGATGGGATTTTCTCTCCTGCAACGACGCCGTCATTCATTGTGCTGCCGCCGCCGAAATTGAACTCTCGCCCTTCTCGCATTTGATGCCAGAAGACGGTCCCTCGACACTGAGCAAGATTCTCGTGAAAGACGATACTATAGTGCCTCCAAGCTCGACGATGGGTGTATCGGTCTACTGCACCGGTCTCTCCGACACAATTGCACTCGTTTCGCCATCCTACCGTGCTTCCAGAAGCAAAGGGTTGCTAGTACCTTTCGCGACCGTGCAAATCACCCAGGGCAACGCCGCTATTTTCGTGACCAACCCATCCCCATACACTGTTACCTTGGTTCGAGGGGAATGTCTCGGCAGAGTGGAACCAGTCGACGACGCACAAGTCCTGGACGTACCCGAAGACTCGCGTTGTCCCGATTCGCGTACCATCAGTGCTGTTTGTACTTCTGACCCATCATCTCCTGATGTATTTGGCCCATACAATGATGGCGACCTAGCGTCAGTACTGCGTTCCCAGCTTCTAGGCCTGTTGCAAGAATACCGTTCTTCTTTCGATGTCGGCCGAAGTTCTCTCGGTCGCGCGTCCACTGTTACGCATCGTATCGACACTGGTGCCCATCCACCATTACGGCAACGTCCATACCGCGTGTCGCCTGCTGAACGTCGGGAAATTAACGAGCAGGTTGACGATATGCTCCGACGCGACGTCATTCGGCCCTTGGACAGCCCATGGGCGTCTCCTGTTGTTCTTGTTGCGAAGAAATATGGTTCTGTGCGGTTCTGTGTGGACTACAGACGGCTTAATAAGATCACTCGCAAGGATGTCTACCCACTGCCGCGCATCGACGACGCTATTGACAGCCTTCACGGAGCCCAATTTTTTTCTTCTCTCGATCTGCGCTCGGGGTACTGGCAAGTACCCCTGGCTGATGACGCTCGACCGAAGACTACCTTCATCACACCCGACGGCTTGTACGAATTCAACGTCATGCCGTTTGGTCTGTGTAACACACCTGCGACATTTGAGCGCATGATGGACACCGTTCTGCGCAACTTGAAATGGCACACGTGCTTGTGCTACCTCGATGACGTTGTTGTCTTCGCTCCAGATTTCTCCACCCATCTCCAACGTCTGAAAGAAGTTTTCGCACGTGTGAGCAATGCCGGCTTGCAACTAAATCTGAAGAAGTGCCGCTTTGCAGCACGCCAACTCACCATCCTAGGGTACGTCGTGTCCAAGGATGGCATTCTTCCTGACCCAGCCAAGCTTCGGGCCGTGGCCGAATTCCCAAAACCTGCGTCCGTCCAAGAACTGCGTAGTTTCGTGGCCCTGTGCTCATACTTCCGACGCTTCATACGAAACTTCGCCACGATTATATCACCACTGACGAAGCTCCTTGGAAGTAACGGGCCCCTCAATTCGTGGTCGTCAGAGTGCGACAACGCGTTCTTGAAGCTCCGCCATTTGTTGACGTCTCCTCCCATTCTCCGCCACTACGACCCTACGGCCCCAACAGAGGTGCACACGGACGCCAGTGGTGTAGGCCTCGGCGCTGTCCTGGCGCAGCGCAAACCCGGATTCCCTGATTATGTTGTGGCATATGCAAGCCGTACGCTCACGAGAGCCAAGACAAACTACACCGTCACGGAAAAAGAGTGCCTGGCGATCGTCTGGGCTCTTACAAAGTTTCGACCTTATTTGTATGGTCGCCCATTCGATGTCGTCACCGACCATCATGCACTATGCTGGCTGACATCATTGAAGGATCCCTCAGGCCGCCTCGCCCGTTGGGCTCTTCGCTTACAAGACTACGACATCCGCGTGCTCTACCGCAACGAACGCCAGCATGCTGACGCCAACGCCCTCTCGCGCTCCCCTCTGCCTGAACCTGACCTGCTCTCCTCAGTATCCTCGGTTGCTGTTTCTGCCATTGATATTGACATCATCGCTACCGAACAGCGAAAGAATAATTGGATCGCCCAACTGATCGACTTGCTCTCTGATCCGTCCGCAACGCCATCCACGCGTGCCTTGCGTCGTCGAGCTCACCATTTCGCCATTTGTGACGTTCTCCTACACCGACGCAATTACGATGCCGATGGCCGGCAGTGGCTACTCGTGATACCCCGCAGTCTGCGGTCGGAGATATGTGAATCCTTCCATTCTGATCCACAGTGCGCGCACTCTGGGGTATTCAAAACCTACCATCGCATTAGACAACGCTACTTCTGGCGCGGGATGTTCCGCTACGTCCAGCAGTTCGTTCGCTCCTGTCTCGCTTGCCAACGCCGCAAACCGTCCGCACACATGTCACCAGCCGGTCTGCAACCGTTACCTTGCCCTGAGCGTCCGTTTGGGCGCATAGGTATCGATTTGTATGGACCACTCCCTCTGACGTTCACTGGCAACCGCTGGGCCATCGTCGCCGTAGATCATTTAACGCGATACGCCGAAACCGCCGCTCTCCCTGCGGCTACTGCGCGTGATGTTGCGTCCTTCCTACTGCATCGATTCATACTGCGCCACGGTCCACCCCAGGAGCTTCTCAGTGATCGAGGCCGTGTCTTCTTGTCAGAAGTCGTCGACGCCATTCTCACTGAGTGCCATTCTGTCCACCGCAAAACTACTGCTTACCACCCGCAGATGAATGGCCTGACCGAACGCTTTAACCGCACCCTCGGCGACATGCTGTCGATCTACGTCGCCGCCAACCACACAAATTGGGATACCATACTGCCCTTCGTCACCTACGCCTACAACACGGCCCCTCAGAGCACGACTGGTTTTTCACCTTTCTTTTTTCTGTACGGAAGGCACCCGTCACACACCATCGACACGATACTCCCGTACACGCCGGATCCATCTGAGTGTACACCTATTTCCGAGACCGCCAGGCTTGCTGAAGAGTGTCGCGAGCTTGCGAAGACTTTTACGACGCATGAGCAAGAGCGGCAGAAGAGTATTCGTGATGGCTCCGCCACTTCTGAGCCCACGTTCCTTCCTGGTTCCCTTGTATGGCTCTCAATCCCGACCTCTGTAGCTGGCCTTTTTTCCAAACTACTCCCGAAATATGAAGGTCCCTACCGTGTGATCGAGCGCAGATCTCCAGTCAACTATCTTATCGAGCCAATCGAACAATCTTCGGGCATGCGCCGCCGCGGGCGTGACATAGTCAACGTGGAGCGCCTGAAGGCTTACTATGACCCGCTCGTAGTGACAAGCTATTAGGTCGCCAGGCGGCTCCCTCTTCGACCCCGGGGTAATTGTAGAGAAGTCGCCGAACACTGAAATGGGTCGAACTCTCAAGTGCTTTCTAGTGGGTCTGCCCAAAAAGAACGCCGCTCGCGCGGAGAGTCCGTGCTTGGCTGTTACTGTCACTATTGTGTAGACTCGCTGTGTGCCGGCTAATAAACGCCATAACAAAACAAACAAACAAACAAACAGACAGACAGACAGACAGACAGACAGGCAGGCAGGCAGACAGATAGATAGATAGATAGATAGATAGATAGATAGATAGATAGATAGATAGATAGATAGATAGATAGATAGATAGATAGATAGATAGATAGATAGATAGATAGATAGATAGATAGATAGATAGATAGATAGATAGATAGATAGATAGATAGATAGATAGATAGATAGATAGATAGATAGATAGATAGATACGCTTAAAATCGCCGAAGTTCGCTAAGAAATCCTTCGCATTTAAAATTGAAAAAGGGACGCTGTCATAGGGCTATAGTGTGCCTGAAAAAGTGTGATCTTTGCCGCGAAGGCGAAGCAATGAATGCGATAGCAACAAAGTGTAAGGTGGCGTGCAGAATGGCCAGCAGATCGAAACGTGCCCTCGTTTCTCACGCACAAATGACGCACGAAGCGTACTCTCAGGTAGATGAACGCGAATAAACCTCTATGTTGTTTTTCGCTATCTGAAACGCGCGCTTTTTTTGCAAGAAAACGTAGGCTGTGCCACGATTGCAGTGACCTTTGTGTGTCCGGTAACTAAAACAGAATCGTTTCAGCAAAAGGAGAACGCCAGCCAAGACGTCGTCGTCGACATGCAGAAGAAGAGTCACTTGATTCATTGTGAAGTTGCTCAATTCAGCTTTTCGACTAGAACTGGAAACCTTGATCCTGTTGAACCCCGCACATATTTGTGTTTTCGTCTAAGCATACAACCTCAGGATAAAACGCTTATTTCTGCGCCTGTGTCACACCGGGCACTTTTTAAAGAGATCAGCGGCGATCGGAATCGCTCACGATCTGAAGTGTTCATGTGACTGAGGAATTATAAGATGTGCTGATGTGATGACGTCAACCTCGGCTGCGTGGCCACGTGTACTATTATGGTTTACTCACGAGTAAGCTATTCATGAATCAAACTTTCAAGTTGAACGTATACCTAAATTTACAGTCCCTGTTCACACCCAAAAATACATCAGCGAGAATGCGGCGATGTTCATTAGCGGCAGAAAGACAGGCGATGAGTCCTTTGCTCGCACAGATGAGAACCCACTCGCCGGCGTCGCTTTAAAAAAAAAAGATCAAATGCAGCGACAACGAAACACGCACACCACGACGTACACTGTGTGGCGATTTATGTTAGGCGCGGGTGTCCTGTGTTGTTTCGAACAGTGCACATAATTTATATCGCTCAAACTATAAAATAAACACCTTTGCGATGGAATTTAAGTGTTAGCTTTCAAGTTTTCCTGCCCATTTCAGGCGTCAGTGCACTTATGTGCCACGGGTGGAACACCACAGTGACTGCATGATGTGCTCCCAGTAACCGAGCGTTTTCGACTAGCCTAACCTCCGAGTATCGCCTCTGTGCCATCGGTCTGCGCTGAGCTTTACATTGCCTTTGATGAAGTGCAGAACAAACCTACGCGCTCTTAGTGGGGATCCAGTTTTATCGTGTGATCGCTACAATGCAGGAACTCTTTCTATCCTCATCGGTCTGAAAACAGAACGTTTTGACTAGCATATAAAATTAATTTAGGCATGTAGACTGCATTCTGGCTTGACATCGCTGTGCTCGAGTTGCCAGCGCTTCATCGGAATAATTTTATCCGCATAAACATCGCAACACAAACAGCCGCGGCCAGCAACAAACGCTAAAACCACGCAAAGCAAGCGAAACCGGAAGTTTCCAGAGGTGGTTTTCCGGTGAACGCACAATGTTGCTAGAGACCCGGAGGCTCTGGCGAAACCGTCTATATACCGCGCTTGTGGCCGTTTTGATAGCTGCACATATGCCAAATTTGGTATTACGTGACGTGAATAGATTACAAAGGTAAAAGTGACGCATTTACACATTATAATTATGATATGCGTTTCATGTAAAACATGTCGACTCACATAAATGCCAAGCGCTTGCAAGCATAATAATCATGACAGGGAACTCATGTACGGCATAATTTACATGCCTGCCACGGCTGGGGTTGGCAATGCAAACCTTAGTGGGGCCGTCGTTACGGGACTATACACCACATACTTGCATCTTATCAAAATACCCGAGTGCGCATAACATTTCCGCTTGTGTTCAGTGTGTATTACATCCATGCGTCTCGTAACGTTGTGGTGATTTGAGAGCGACATATCAAACCTTCCTCATTCATGCTTCGCATATCAACGATTCCCACTATACGAGCGATCTGCCATTTTTATCAGCACCTGTTATTTTGTGCAGTTTTGCCTCAACGTTGAAGTCGCCCATCTCTGGGCCCCGCCGACAGTGGAGAGTGTATATGAATAGCTAACCTCTAATACTCTGGAGAGCCTACACTTCATGGCCGAGTCGTCCCGCGCCGCGCGCTGTGGAATGCAAGGTCGTGGGGTCGATTCCCGGCCAGAGAACTTTTTCTTGTTTTTTTTTTACTTTGCCGACTGTTAGTGTATATCTTGCAACGACATACCCGCGACAGAAATACGGCAGTGAAGCCGGGGTGACTGCCGATTTAAAATTTTTTCGTGTAAAAAAAAAAACATGGTTGAGCCCTCCGTCATAGGAATTGGTACAACACAAAAGGCTAGCGTGTCTTCAAAGAAGTAGTTGATTGTTGTCGAGTGATGGGTGAGAGCTTGCACAATGGTGTGGGGGAGCTATTGCACCGTTTAACATCTGTTTGTACCAATACCGACGACTAACGTCTGTGATGACGATTAAACCTTTGTGCTTGTCGAGGCAGTTTACGAACACCTAGGCACAGTATATATACAGTCTGTTGTAAAAGTTATGTACATTTATTGGGGGGAAATGCTTATTTCTAGGATCTGTCCAGACTGTTCAACATACCCAGCTATGATACACTTGCGGAGACCTGTCTGCCACGCCTGGAAGTTCATGACAGGAGTGTCAAAAAAGCTTTCCTGTTTTCACGCTCTCGCGATGCTTTCCTCTCAGATTTCTTTTCAATTGAAGAAACAAAAAAAAATGTCTCATGGAGCCCAGTCAGGACTATAGATGCAACCGCCTGGGTGGTTCTTCGACCTTAGCTGGCTTTAGCCGCCCAACGGACTTGATCCAGGAGCGCGAGCTGCATTCCGAGCTGGCGAGTTGTGCCTTCTCTGTTCCGTATAATTGGCTACGTCGCTTGGCTTACGATAGCATAAATTCTTGTGCGCGTGAAAGAGGTTTTCGTTGTAAGTCGTATCGAAATCTTAGAAGACTGCAGGATTAAGTCAAGTGCTAATCAGCGCAACCGGCTTAGCAGAGAGGACACGTAACGTTCAACAGTTTTGGAAAGCCTTCGCTTCTTTACAGTTATAACACAGCAGCCATGTGCGGAACACAATGATGGTACAGAAATTTATCGCGTGGACGAACCTAAATACATATCTTGCGATAGCAACAGAAAGGTACTTACTTATCCTTTAAAGAAAAATTTGCCAGCCTCAATGATGCCGCGTGGAGCACGATCTCTCGCGAGAATCCGAATATCTGCAGTGAGCGGACAGCCACACTAGCTTTGACCGATCAACATTGCGCAGTTGTTCCTTTCATTCGAGCAACTCTGACCAACGCAATATTTTCTCAATATTTTCACTACGTTACAAAAATCAAGTTTAAGTTTATTTGAGTTGTTTTTGTACATCGGCGATTGGATCTAGACGCTGGGACAGGCATTTTGCACGAGCAGCTCAATTTTTGTGGAGCGGAGAAACTAAGTGAGGCAATGTAAAATTCTTCTTTACGAATGCTTTACGCAAATCTTGCGAGTACACGATGTTAGGACGTGTTTAGCAGTTTGGCCGGTCACACTTACCACCTAAGAGTTTCTGTCGCCGAAATTCCGGTACGTCAGTCAAGTGGCGACACTAACGGAGGCCTAGAGAGACACTGAATTTCGCTGTAATTTCATAAATGCGTAAGATGGCACACAATATGAAAAAAAATAGAGCAGTTAGTAAATATGAAAGTGCTCCTCTCGGCTGCACAGCTTAAGGTCGAATGTTTAACCAGAGAGACCCTGCAGTGGTTCTCTCACCAAAGCGTTCCCGAAACATGCGTGGCTGCAGATCGCGTTCTTTTTCTGCGTGTGATACGAAGCGGGAAGCTATCGTAGCGGCCATCGTTACGGCGAATCCAACAGCGCGAGCAACGAAAGACATCGCCAAGAAACAGCAAGTGACCGCTTCCTAGGCGTAGTTTCTTGTTTTTCAATGCAAGTAAGTAAAGACACGCGTGCGCTTAAACTTTTGTTTGGCTTCGCCGCCGACGAGTTTCTCTGTGCATATTTACACCCGAGTGCGCCACCAGGAGACAAGCGAGGTGGACAACAAAGTCGTACTGGGCAAATCTTTCCGGAACGTTTTATCTCTCTCCACAATAGCAATCATGCGCGCGTGAACAGCGGCAGCAGCAACAACGATGATGGTCGTGAAAGGTGAGCAAAGAAAAAAAATTGCGCATTTTTGGCGGCCGCAATTTTCTTGGCTCCCGTTCGATCACCGCCGCTGTCGGCGAGTATTTCCCCCGAGACGCGCCGAACGGGAAACGTCACTTTCAGAGAAGACTTCTCTTTTCCTCGTCTCACTATTTATAGAAAACAAAATGGCCTCGTCGCCAAAGCAAAGTTTTCTCCTATAGTAGCCACACAGACACGCTGCAGTTTAGATTTCTCGTAGCATCCTGCCGATATTGACGACAATGCATGCTGTATACACGCCGATCAAAGCTGATCGGCAATGACTCGATGCCGTCAGCGCTAATGAGAATGGCAACGCCATTTCCTTGCTCGCTACAACGAGTGCACCGCTACGCTGCTGTTGTACAACTAAAAAAAAAGGCACAGCATTGAATGAGGCAACGACGTACAAGAAAGTGTATTGACGCTTGAGATTTATTTATTTGCTTGTTTATTTTACTTGTTGCGATCAAATTTCACCTCAAGTCATAATGTGCCGTGACTAATCTTTTGGTTGTATTTATATATCGGCCAAATTGTAGTTTGTGTGTATTTTTCAGCCTCTTCTTTTTTGATTAGAAAGACTACCCTTTGGCCTAAGAAATATATGTAAGAACAAAGAAGGCCCGATCATCACACCTATACAAAGAAGTTACACTCGCGCGTAAAGTCGAACAAGGATCAGTGGAAAGATTCTTTTATCCACTGTTGTAAGCCCGGAGGGAGATAAAAGGACCTTTCCGCCGATCCTTGTTAAACTGCACGCACGAGTGTATGTGTGATGTTCGACTCGTGCATAGAGTTTAACACGGATATTCTTAACTTTGTTGCTTCGCATCATTAAGAATGCGAATATTTGTAGCTATGTGATCAGAGAAGAAGTGCTTAATTCTTATAAGAATAACGACCAATAAGATACTGCTTCACGAGCATAGATACGGGATGGGCCTGGCAGTTGATTCACTTTCAGCTCTTGGAACTGAGACAACCTTACCCCAACTGACGTACGGGATTTGCGGTGGCTCGTCTACGCGTTTTGCGTCTCGCGTTCGAGGGTTGCTTTCAGCCAGCGGGACAACAGTGAATGGTTACGATGGAACGTCTTGAACAGCCAGTTTGTTTCGCCCAAAACCTCTCTACGATACGTGGATGATTGCTTGGGCGTAATGGAGGCATTTGCGCAGCGTGCATGCAGCAACCTACCAATCTAGCACTGCTGCCTTCTCTCGATCTCCGACGTCAGCGTAGCTCTGGCCGACTGGGCTGACCCTACATTCTAAATCAAACCCTGGCTAGACTACACGGCGGCAGGCAGGAAATCGAGTCAAATTATCGCCGCTTCTAGGCGGCTCCGTAACAGTGTTGCCGAGAAACCGGCCCGATTTGAAGTGGCCTTCAGAATAGCCGGAATTTTAGGTCAAATTTGTCCTCACAAGATACGGCCTGCGGTTAGGCGTGACTTTCTGTAGGCGGCCCGGCCTTGATGCGTTGGCGGAAAAAAAAATACTATTTTACGCTTCTCAGAGCGGTTTCTCGCCGAGAATGTGGCGGATATTACGACTATAGGTAATTAGAAAAGCATTAATATCCCAATCACTTATCTTTGCGAGATTAACATGCAGAGCACAGCCCTGGAATCGAACTTGAGACCGCATGCACGTGAAGCTTATGTCTTACTTCAATGCACCACAACGCCCCCGTTTGGCGGCGAGTCTTTTTGCGGTGTCTACCAAGTGGGTTTTTGCAAACCGTCTTCGGAACCTTGAACTGTTTTTGTGCCAAGTGCATGCATTTGATCAGCGAATAGTTTGTAGGGCGTCATGAATTAGAGACAACCACGGTGAGCGCTTTCGGCTCCGACTTCGGTTTAGGGTGCGCTGTTCCGCAACAACGATTAACGTGTGTTTGTGCGTCTTTTTAGTATTTCCCCGGGAACTGCGGGTGTTACGCTCACCGAAATTCGCGGACGAGGCTGTGTTCGGCTGTCGAAACCTGCGTATGTTTCTCGCACGTGCGTGTGCTGTGAGAAATTTGACTGATTCGTGTCGGGAGGGACACGCGTGTCAGTGACAGCAGCCTATTCTCAGCTGTTTGAAGACCATTCGCTTTCGCACGTAAACGTTGCATGGGTATTTTAGCGTGCCTACTCTAACATTTGCATTTTGTACGCGCGAACTGCCGTGACCTGCACGCTGGGGCTGCAGCACCTTTTTTGCATTTCAGCGATTACTTATTTCGGAAATTAGAATTTATGCGCATTATTTCGCTATATAGACTGCTTTTTACTCATTTTCAATATTTAACTGATCTTATTTACGGGGAATGGCTACTCTTACTTTTTTTCAGCATCACATCGTTGTTCAAGTGAATGCCGAAACGCACGCCAATACGACGTACACAAATTATCGACGGACAGGTCGGTCGCCCTCCAAATAAATAATGCCTTTGTACATCTCTTTCGCGAACGTTGGCATGCATTTGTGGTCAAGAAATGGTGCAGAACAAACCTCAAAATATGTATTCTTACTGCTAGCAGTTGCTCTTTAGAAAACGAGGTTTTTTTATAGCTGGGACATAATCTCCACAGCAGTGCACTGGTTGTCTTGGTCATGGTTCACTGCTACAAATTCATGCTGGAATATGATAACTGTACTTATTATCTAAAGAGTGAGCAAATGTCGGTGACATACGCTCTCCTGCTCACTTCGATTGATTGATTGATTGATATGTGGGGTTTGACGTTCAAAAATCAGCATATGATTATTAGAGACGCCGTAGTGGAGGGCTCCGGAAATTTCGCCCACCTGGGGTTCTTTAACGTGCTCCCAAATCTGAGCACACGGGCCTAGAACATTCCGCCTCCATCGGAAATGCAGCCGCCGCAGCCGGGATTTGATCTCGCGACCTGCGGGTCAGCAGCCGAGTACCTTAGCCACTAGACCACCGCAGCGGGGCTCTCGTGCTGACTTCTGCACCTGGCTTCTGTACTTGATGTTCGTCATTAAATTACGCAACCAATAATCAAAGATCGACCAATAGATTTTCAATTTTGATCTTTTTCTGTCTCGCGACCTTCGGTTTGTTTATTTTTTGCCATGCTTTCCTAAAATCATCAGTTCAACTTGTTTGGTAGAACATGAGCATCAACATACATGGGCCAGTGTTTCAGAAAGCTGTCACGCATGCACTAGTACTCTTTTATTTAGTGCATGACACAGTGTCATACCTCGACAACTGACGAACGGAAAGTTGTTTGTACTTTTTTATTGATGTCAAAAGAGTAACAATGTCACTGCACATCCCAGTGCATGCCCAAATGCAGAGAGATGTATGATATCTTGGATAAAGTGGGTCATATAGCACTGGAAAATGTTTCTGTCTCAGACCATCTTGTAGAAAAACGACCATCACGAAACAGCGGTACAAAACAGCGGCGCACAAATGCCACGGCATGCAGGTGACGATGAACGTCACGCCGGCGCCGGGCGCCCAGCTGGCGGGGGGGGGAGGGGGGGTGCTTTTTTGCTTTTTTTCCCGCGCTCACGCTTGTGGCTGAACGGTTCTGCGTAAGTTGATGCCGGCTCCTGACGCCAGGCTGGTGCGACGGAGATGGTGGCTCTCCCCCTTTTTTTTCTTTTTTTCCCTTCCTGCGCCGGCTCTTACCACCTGTATGCGTGACTTCCGTGCCGCGCATATGCCACGGGTATTATTTATTGCTGTGCTCCCTGTAGACAGGATTTTAGTCAGTACGCAGGAGCGCGCTGCCTATGTGCCGTTCGTTATCCGGCTCCTGGTTTAGAGTGTATGTCATCTCCTGACGCCGACCTCCGACAACAGCGTAGTTCTGGCCTACTGGACTTACCCTACGCCATCTCCTGACGCCGACAAGAGCTCTCGCAAGTGGTGCCCCTTCCTCGGACTCCTGTGACCGTGTTTCCATCTTTCCTATCTCTCCTATTCCCTCGATATGTACTCGCTCGCTGGCTTAGCGCATCTCTCTTTCTCTACACCTTTATCCATATTCTTTTAATCCCTCCTCAACCCCATCCCGTCAGCTACTGTTGAGGTGTCGCAACATGATGCAGACAGTTACGGCGCTCACTTTTCTCTTCTTTTCCCTCTCTTACAATCACTTAGCAGTCGAAGAAAAATTATGTCTACAGAAAAAAAGAAACCTCTCAGAACCAATGGCTTAATTAATTAATCCTGTGAAATCGTCTACAGTCACCTCGCTTGTGTGTGAAGAGAGTTTGCAAAGTGCCAGAGTATTTGACTGTCGGCAGCGCGGGATTCCTTCCAAACCTGACTCGTTTAGGGCGCGTTCACACTTGATAAGTGAAGAGAAAACAAATACGCCAGAGCAGCCGGAAAACCACAACTGCGCGTGTCGAAGATGTTCACATTCGTTCTGCCCCATCCCGCCGCCGCAGCCATCGCTACCTTGCGAATTAGTTCGATTTGGCCTCATTTCTGAGAACTAAAGGTTGTGCTGAATTCTAGTTATTCACGCAACGTAGTGAGAAGAAACAGCTCGCACCTTTTCAAACTTTATTTTGGGAGATAAGCCAGCAGAAACGACATGGGCGAACGCAGTGGCAGCGGCGGTGGCGCATTCAGCTGGCTGTACACAAGTGAGACACGTTGAGACAAGCCGACTCGCTGCTGTTGCACCGTCTAAATCCCGAGTTCTCGGTGATCGTAATTCGAACCTGGCTCTCGATGAACTCATCCTCGTTTAATCCGTCAAGCTTCGTCGTGCTGCTCTGGCAGTTTTGGATTTGAGTCGAAATGAGCCACCGCCAACACCTCTGCCGCCATGTTAAACGTGTGGCCGGCTGGTTAGGTTACGTGGTTTTATTTAGCGTAGCCAAGGCCGTGAAGCGGAAACCGGTTCCGGTTTCGCGTAGCGCGAAATTCGGTCTCACACCAATTTTCGCCCGCTGGCCACGCAACGTGATTTTTCTGCCACTTAGGTGGCGAAACGAGCCACTTTCCGGAGAGTTTCGCCGCTTTCGCTCTCTTCGAGGCCACGTGTGAACGCACCTTTGGAAATACGGGAGGATTTTCTGGTGAGGTTATTCATAATGGAAGTCTATAGTTTTTTTTTCTAAACTCAGTCAATAATGTGTATTACAATTCTGTATCTACTTTAATTGTACGTGACTTGAGGATTAATAAAGTTCATATTGCCAAGTACACGTTTTACTAATTTTCTTTTATAAAATTTTAAATTATTTCATTTTTAATGTTATAACCACCGGCTTAATGGCCGATACCCCATAATGGGTACGAGCCAAACATAGGCACACGCAAGCAAGCAACCAAGTAATGGTGACCGCGTTGGCTGTGTGATTCTCGAAGTCGTTACAAACTTGGCGCAGCCGTTGAAAGGAACCTTTGCTACGCCCTTGAGCAGCCGGGACTTCCAGACGACAATGTGCGCCTCCATCGCTGTGAGCCGTGACGATGACCTCAAGACGGGGAGCGTTGTATGGTGTGTCTATGGTCGAAGTATGGCCTGCTCGCGCAAGATTTGAGTGTTCGGTGACACCTTGCCGAAAATGAGTGATCACGAACTTGGAACGGGAACCGCGGGCACACCAGGGCAGCGTAGCGAACACAAACCACTGGAAGCTGGACTCGCAAAAGTGGTTACGGCTTCTACTAACACAGTGTTTTAATGATATTTCTGAAGCTATAATCAAGCTGCAGCAAAAAAAAAAAAAAACAGCAAGCGGCAACAAATTCTGTTGAAGCTTAAACGCGAACATACACTGACCGATTTCCAAAAACACCAAGAGAAGTACTTAAGCGAGAGGCCTACGCTGGATAATCATCAATGAGTGCTCAGGCCTAGCTTGACTTTTTAAGAATATGCGTGAAATCAAAATATTTGGCAACATAATCGTGATAAAGTAATGAACATGCTTTATACTCGGGAGGTGTCGCGAAGTTGTGGCACGACGTAAGAGCAACAGCAAAGGCCAGATAGTTGGGCGGATTGGAGGCAGAACTTTCTGTCAACTTTCTCTGAAAACAGGTTTCAGAGTTGGGACCGTGCAGGTGCCTTGAAGTATATTTCTGGTTAGGTTATGACCTGCTTTTTTGAGAAATGGAGGCTATTGCATGCCGTAGATTCTGCTCTCTCCTATTCATCACTTGTGTGTCTTATAATATTGGGACTTCATAAATGCATGCAGCACCATTATTCATCTTAAAAGACCTCGAACACCCGAGGAGCTACTACAGGTCATGAAGCTGTTGGTTCGAGAGCCACATTCGGCGGCGACAGCAGTGAGCACGCACTGCTGCCGCCTTTACAGAACTTAGTCTAAGTTCCTTGACGGAACTTACAGAACTAAGTGCTTGACGGAACTTACAAAGCAAGAAGTGCCCTTTATTTGGACTAAGGAATATAAAAGGACTTGACAGGAACTTGTAGAGCGCACTTCATCAGACCCTGTGTTTGCCTTACCAAATTACAGCTTACCTTTTGATATGAACACGGTCGCTTGAAGTTATGGCTCAGGGGCTGTTCTGTATCAAAGGCTGAGATTTATATGATACTACTACTACACCGAACTCCGCAGAATTATTCGACAACTGAGAAGGAGGTTCTTGCCGTTCTGATGGCGGTGGGCTACTTTCGGCCATACACAGACGGAAGAAAGTTTGTATTGTACACAGACCACCACGCACTGATGCAACATTTGAATATGTCAGAGCCTAGAGAAAAATTGGCCCGATGGGTCAACGAACTTCAGCAGAATGACTTTGATGGTTTCCATCGTGCAGTTACCCATCTAACAGATGTCGATGCCTTGTCTCGATTAGCCATTGAGGTCCCGCATGAAACCGAAAACTTAGCAAGGTTATAGGAAGACTTTGAAAGTCTTCAGTTCAAAAATGGCAAGTTAACTGTTCCACTGATTCGAAAATTCCTTCACTTGTACAACGACAGTCCGGAATCAGGGGCTCATGGTGGTTTTTGGCGGATCTGTAACAAGTTTTTCAGACGATTTACATGGTAAACAAGAAAAAGAAGACATCGAAGAATATGTCAAGCCATGTCACTTGTGTCGATTGAACAAAGTTCGGTACCAGCCCCGACCCGACTAGCTCGTCTTACCAAACCACTCAGAGAAACCCTTTGACGTTGTGCACGTGAACTTTGCAGAATTGAAAAAAAAAAGGAGCGCTAGAATTCGCAAGACAGTTTTTACTGATTACCATAGACGAGTGCACGAGAATGTTAGTGGCACATTCTAGACAAGAATACGCAAACAGCGTTATAGCTTTGCTTGACCGAGCGATGTTCTGACAGCTGAAAGTTGTCATATCGGACAATGAACCACCATTCATGACCAAGAAGCTGCAGCAGTGGGCAGACAGCCGGGGTGTTACGCTACGCCATAGCACTCCAATTCACCCGCAGGCCAGTGGAATGGCTGAAAAGGTCATCCGCGACATCAAGACATTCATCTTCACAGATGTCACCCTTGAAGAACGAGCGCTGTGGCTCATACTCGTTTTTCGGTGTGAAGAAGAAGAGAAAATTTTCGTTGCTCTGGTTCCAATCTACTCCTGGCTGTCGGTCTTGTTTTGTTCGCGACATTACTGGTGGAGGTGCTGAGTACGTGTACTTCGGCGGTGTCAGCCACCTTGGAGACTGCTACATCTCCCAGAGCAAGAAACAGCCGCTGCTTTGCCTGCGTGGGTTACCTCCCCCTTGTCACCGACACCAATAAAGATGACAGCTCCGACGACAAGCCAGGCGGTCCAAACTAGCGATGCCCATGGTTCTCCTCTCGCGCATGTTTTTCATGCGCTACAGACACCAAAACCGTTCCATGGAGATAACTTCGAGAATGTTGATGACTGGCTCGACCATTTTGATCGGATTACCCGTATCAACGAATGGGGCAATGTTCGTTAGGTGCACAGGGTTTACTTCTACTTGGAAGATTCTGCGAAGGCGTGGTACGAGAACCACGAGGGCTCCTTTGCAACATGGCAAGAGTTTAGCCGACAGCTCCGTGACGCCTACCGCAACGCCGAAAGAAAGGACAGGGCTGAACAAGCTATATCCTGCAGGAACCAGTGGCCGAATGAATTCTTTGTCGTGTTTGCCGAGGACATGCTTCGGCTCTTCAAGCGTGCCGACCCTGTCATGTCGGAAGAGGAGAAAGTACGGCATTTGATGCCGTACTTTCTCCTCATAGAATGGCTGCATAGCTGTACCAGGCTATGCAGCCATTCTGCGACGCTGCTTCGAGCCCGCCTCTCGGCTCAAGGTTTCCGAGCATACCCACCTCTTTGCCGTCTGCCTCAAGACAAAGTGGTAGCACGGCAAGCACGTGACGCACCTCGGATAACCGCCCACTCTGCTATCACTGCGGTGAAGCGGGTCACGTGTACCGGAACTGTGAATACCGCCAACGAAGTCTCCGTGGTTTCCACTCTGATGCTCGATGCCCACGCTACGGTGAGCGCCCCCGCAAAATCAAAACCTATGTTACGGGCCAGAGAACTCCTTCGGTTGTTCCGCACCACCAATCTAGATCATCATTGTCTCACTGGTCTACGTCGCCCAGTTTTCCCCCGTCGTCTTCCGCTCCCTTTAGGAGCCGGTCACCAAGTCCCCGTAGGAAAAACCAGGAATGGAGACCTCGGGGGTATGTCGCGGTCAGACGAACTGTTAAAGACCCTCCTTCGACGCAACGACCCGACGACGACCATTCCGGTTTTCAGTGCTCCCCGACAGCAGAAAGATCGTTTCTGCCGAAATCGCCATCTTCGTCGACAATCATGTTGTCAACGCCTCGTCGACAGCGGCGCCGACTATTCTGTAATGAGCACCGCACTGGCATCTGAGCTGAGGAAAGTTACCATATCGCGACAAGGACCCCAGTTGCGCACGGCAGGTAGCGTGATGCCCACTGGTATGTACACGGCGGGTATTCGAATCCGTACGCCGGTATTCACAAGGTCTTTCCTCGTATGGCACGTGTGCTCTCGGCCAATCATCCTTGGAATAGATTTTTTCGTGGATACGGTGCAGTCATCGACCTCCGTGAATTACTTGTGTCGTTCGAGGATCCTTTTATGCCGCAACTGGCGGTATGCAATTCTCGAAGAGAGCGCTCTGTGTTACTGACAATTCTTTAACTCTTCCGCCTCGAAGCAGCCTCTTTGTCAAGGCAGAATGGGGAGAGGACGTGTATGACACAATAATTGTGGAGGCCGATTTGTCTCTTATTTCACAATAAATCTGCGTTACCCGAGGGATCGTTCAGCTTAGCAAGAGACATCACAAACTTCAGTGACGAATATCGCCACCTCATACGAAACACACTGCCATTGCATATTTTGAAGAACTGGCCGATACTTGCTCAAGGTTCATCCACGTTAGCTTCACTTCCGTAGAATAACCACCCTGACAAGGCCTTCGCGAGCACTTTCGATGTGAACGAGGGTCTACCTTCGGCACAATGAGAAAGACTTTTGCGTATACTCGGCTCATCTTGAGACATGCTTTGCTACTACGTCGAGAGTTAACCAGACGCCACTTGCACAGCATCGTATCACTACGGAACCCGCCTAGAGACCCATCCGACAACATGCCTATAGGGTTTCGCAAAACGAACAAGACGCTATACGTTACCAAGTCCAACAGATGCTTCAGTACGTCGTCATCCAGCCATCGACCAGTCCCTGGGCTTCGCCAAAGGTGTTAGTAAAGAAGGGTGGTACGTTGCGCTTTTGCATTGATTACCGCTAATTAAACAAGGTCACCAAAAAGAAAGTTTATTCTCTGCCCCGGATAGATGACTCACTAGACCGTATACGCAATGCTAAGTATTTTTGCTGTATGGATTTGCGTTCCACGTACCGGCAAATCGCAGTGAACAAGCATGACCACGAACAGACGGCTTTTATTACTCCCGACGGGCTGTACGAGTTTAGTCTTGCCTTTCGGTCTATGTTCAGTACCAGCTGCTTTTCAAAGAATGATGGATACGGTTCTCATGGGGCTCAAATGAAAATTATGTCTGGTTTACCTTGACGACGTCGTGGTTTTTGCAGAAGCGTTCGAACAACATGTCTAGCGCCTTCAGGCAGTTCTTCAGGCATTTAGAACAGCGGGGCTTTTTTTCAAACCAGCGAAATGCCATTTTGGATACGAAGAACTGAAGTTACTTAGTCATGTTGGGAGCCATGCCGGCATCTACCCAGATCCGGAGAAAACCCGCGCCGTTGCCGCCTTTCCAGTGACCATAAATAAGTGCGACCTATGCCGATTTCTCGGGCTCTGTGCGTACTACAGGTGCTTTGTGAGAAACTTTTTGGAAATCGTAGAACCCCTCAACAAGCTTAGAAAAGATGGCGTTTCGTTTGTTTGGGGTCCAAACTAGTGCCATGCGTTTGACAACCTCCAAAACCTTCTGCAGGCTCCGCTTGTATTGGTCATTTTAACGGAAGCGCCAACACGAAGTTACACACAGTCGTCAGCAACGTTGGACTGGGAGCGGTATTAGTTCTGTGGAACAATGGCGTAGAGCGCGTGATCGCTTATGCGAGCAAAACGTTGTCCCCAGCGGAGAAGAACTATTCTGCGACTGAAACAGAATGCCTCGATGTTTTCTTGGCTATAACTAGGTTCCGCCCATGCTTGTACGGTCGCCCATTCAGGGTAGTTAGTAATTACCATTCTCTTTGTTGGCTCGCGAATCTCAGAGATCCCTGAGGTCGCCTAGTAGGATGAAGCCTTCGGCCACAAGAATTCGACGTCACAATCGTCTATAAATCTGGGTGGACATACACTGACGCTGACTGCCTTTCGCGTGCACCAGTCTAAACTACGAACACTGACCTTGAAGACGATGACACTTTACTTTCTGCCATATCAGCAACGAGCTTGGCTCAGCCACAGCGTCACGACTAGGAGCTCATCCCGCTCATAGACTACCGGGAAGGATGCATTTCTCACCCTCCTCGAAGTGTTGCAGGCTCGTTTGCGAGATGGAGTGCCTTAAAAAAGAACTTTGATTCTATACATGCTACGTATCTGCTTGTTGCGCTGACCACGCTTCGTGATGACGTTTTACGTGCGTGTCATGACGAGCCATCGTCCGCACACCTCGGCTAGGGTGGCTAGAATGAGGCTAAAGCGGCTAGAACGCCCATTCTAGCCACCCTACCTCGGCTATACGCGCACGCTGCAACAGATTCACCGCTCCTACTTCTGGCCACGTCTCGCAGAAACAGCGAAGCCCTACGTTCGCCCATGTCACGACTGTTAGTGACGTAAGATTCCACTTTTACGACCAGAGGGACTGCTGCAATCAATAAACCCAGTGAAGGTGCCTTTTTATCAGATTGGCATGGACTTGCTGGGATTATTTCCCACGTCTTCGTCTGGAAACCGCTGGATTGTGGTCGCTACTGACCAGTTAACACGCTACTGCGAAATAAAGGCGCTTCCGAAAGCTACCACAGCAGAAGTCGCCCATTTTTTTTTGTTAACAGCATTTTCCTACGTCATGGTGCACCAGCCGTCGTCATAACTGATCATGGGACAGCTTTCACCACAGAGATGATGCAGTAAGTCTTGCCATTGGCACAGAACATCGTAAAACAACAGCTTACCGCCCCTAAGCAAGCAGGATCACTGAACGATTTAACAAGACAATTGCCGACATGCTGTCAATGTATGTGGACATCAAACACAAGAAATGGGACAATACCTTTCCTTACACAACTTTCGCCTATAATACTGCTGTACAAGAAAGTACCAGTTTCACACCTTTTCGCTTAGTTCATAGTCGCGAGGTGACGACAATGCTCAACGCCATGCTCCTGCCCGACAACTTAGGAATGTATTCCTCGGATGCCGCTAAGTTCGCGCAGTGCGCAGAGAAAGCCCATCAACTTGCTCGTCGTTGTATTTAGTGTCACCAAACCACAGACGCATGCCGCGACAATCTTCGTCACCATAAAGTTATTTTCAAGCCTGGTAATCAAGTCTGAGTGTGGACCCTATTCGACAGCGTGGCCGTTCGAAAAACTGCTTCGTCGCTATTTCAGCCCTTACAAGGTCGTACGACGTCTCACCGACGCTACTTACGAAGTTATCCCAAAAGGGGCTTCGAGACGTTGTCGTAGCCCCCGCAAACTGAAGTCATTTGCGTTTCAAGGCTCAAACCATACTTGTCGCGCTGTGACTCATTAATACCCTTTCTTACACAACTTTCGCCTATAATACTGCTGTGGAGTATTATTATGATGGAGTGACTGACTTTATTGGTGACTTTGCGTCGTTCATTTTGTTTTTTTCTTTTTATTACACGCTTTCCTATTTTTCTGATTTGACTTCGAACTCACAACTGACTGCGTTATTTTGCGTTACGCCATTCATTTAGCTTCTATAGTAACCTTCGTCTCATTTTTTTTCTTTTTTGCTTTCATGTACAGCATCGAGACGATGCTTCTTGGGAGAGGGTGTAATGACGCATGTCACCCTTGAAAAATGAGAGCTGTGGCTCATACTCGTTTTTGGGTGTGAAGAAGAGAACGTTTTTGTTGCTCTGGTTCCAGTCATCTCCTGGTTGTTGGTCTTGGTTTGTTCGCGACATTATTCATCAACGTTAAAAGGCGGGTGGCAACGCTGTCTAGAAGTGGCTGTTCGACACCACAACAGGACAAACACTGCGAGCCTTGGCTGCACGCCACCATTTGCTGCTCTCGGCGAAGCTGCAGTATTGGCAGCTGGCAAAGAACTTGGAATCGACGACAAACTGCAATTGTTTAACAACGCAAAACCAACGAGGAACGAAGCAGGTACCGAAGGGCAATGAAGATCCAGTTTGACAAGTGATGCCCAAGACGCAGTCCGGACATTGCCCAAATACGATCTCGTGCTCGTGCGGAAGGGTCTGCTGAGTATGAACACAAGGATTCTTGGACCATCTGGAGTCGTCAAGATATCGGTACAACAAGCTGTTGTTCTCAAGACGATACCTTAATGACGGACAACTTCAATTCGTTGCTGCAAGCGAAATTCTTCGCTATCACCACAGAAGAAAAAAGACAGAAGAGACAAGAGTTCGGTGCCTAGAGGTCAAGGAAGAAGAACTGAAGTAAGCAGTAATGGTGACCGTGTTGGCTCTGTGACTCTCGGTGTCGTTACATTAAGTATGTTCGTGAGCCATTGAGGCCTGACTGGTTTAATGCATTGTCTCCGCGGTGAGGCGTCCATGTGTTCACCTTATTCTGAAACATAACCATGGAACAACCATTGCTTCACAGTCGGAGTTCATATTTCAGTCATTTCGAAAATAGGTATAAACACGTTGGAATCCTGGCCCTGGATATCCTTAAAGGTGACCTGCATACGATGTATGGGAAAGTGTATCATCAATTGGCATGCAGCGGTTGCTAGGGCAAATAGTAACCCACCCCATCCCCCCGCTTCAAGCTCTTTCCCAGTACCGGCCCTCGCGTGACTGCAGCCTGCTAGCTGAGGTGAGTTTGAGACCACTGCCTCAATTAGTCACTCACACAGCGTTCGGTTATGGCTGATATACATTTGTCCACAGGACGGGGATAGAATGTCCTAATATGTCCTCGGCGCGGGCCCTTCTCTTCTTTTTTACAGCGAGAGCAGTTATGAGGTCACAACTCGGGTCTGGCGCAGCGCCGTAGTTGTCCGCCACCGCCACCGGAGTCCGTGACCACATCGCGTGAAATTAGAAAATGGACCAATGACGCAGTGGGGCTCGAACCCGGGTCCGCAGAGTACCAGCCCAGTATTCTACCACTGCGCTACGCTGGTGCTTGCGGTTTATTGGCAAATTTATTTAGGCAGGCTTCATGTCGGGAGAGCAATCGTGTTACTACGACCTGTAAAGCGTTCTAAAACTGCGAAAGAACAAGCAGTCATCGCACGATGCAAATGGCGCAACGAGTGGGTCGTCCTATGCTCCAACCCATTACAAAAGATTTCTTTCAGCTAGTAACTGCGGAACATACCCCATTTAGGCGTAATTCCTCATCGACATCAGTCGCTGCATGAACAATTGGCACAAAATTCCTCGCAATATTTTAGCGGATACCAGGCTTCTCAGGAGAATGATAAAAAATAGCATATCAAATGCCAGCCTGCTAACCTAATTTTTATTAATAATGCCATAGTGGGCATCGAGCAAGTGTGCTCGCAGCAGTTACCCAGTGAGTGTTTAGAAAAGGCTCTGAAAGGCTGCTCTTCTAGCTTTCGCTGTGATTGTGCGGCGCCTTCCTCGCAGGCCTGGCGTTGTGTGTGTGTGTGTGTGTGTGTGTGTGTGTGTGTGTGTGTGTGTGTGTGTGTGTGTGTGTGTGTGTGTGTGTGTGTGTGCGTGTGTGTGTGTGTGTTTGTGTGTGTGTGTGTGGTCAGGGTTGCTTTTTATAGCACTAACTAATGGCTCGGCCAGATACGCACTGCCAGTTAGGCCAACCATTGATTTTTCTGCTCAGTAGGTAAATACCTACAAAGCAGAGACCTGTAGAATTACAAAGAGGGTGTTGTGCGGCGGCATTTATGGTCGCTACTAGCAATCGTCGTTCAGCGTAATGCGAGAATCCGAAGTGCCTTCAAAACTGGGCAGTTGGCTCGCCCGCGAAAATCCTTTATTCATGCCTGAGCGATGGACAATTGGCCGAGCGTCTCGGCTTGGTCCGCGAGAACGTTTTCCACATTCCTTGGTGCATTCTTGTCTTCGTGGAGCTAGAAGCGGTGGATGAGTCAACCCTGAATATTGCCAACCAGATGAGTCGACTCTACGCGTGGGGTTTCAGGTCGTCGCACCGTGCCTGTTGTGCCGTATTGTGCCTCCTGTGCAACGAGCTGTGCATGTCTTTCCCCGTTTCCTAGGTTCTTAACGAGGTGAGGTTGGACTGCCTCTTCGGGGGCGGGGTGGAGGACGACGACCCTATTGGAGGTACCTGGACTCAATTGTCTTCCCACGCAGGGAATCTTGGGAACACGGAGGGTATGAAACGCGGGCGCAGAGACGCTCGGGTGTGCTTCATGTGTTTTATGTTGTTCCACGTTACTCTAAACATGTAAGTAGTGTACATAAACGCTTATTTTACCAACTTCGGCTCCTCTACTTGTCTTCTCCCAAGACTCGGACGGCTCCAGTCAGGACCACGATACCCAGAGTCGCCAGAGTCATGACTGTGGTGGGATGTCTCGACACCTAATTCTTAACAAGGGTTAAACTTCAGTTGAGGATGATCGATCAGTGGAAAACAAAATTATAGGTCTGACCCCAAGGGACAAGAAGAGAGCAGAATGTATCAGGGAGCAAACGGGTGTTCAGGACATCATTGTTGCAATCAAGAAGAAAAAATGGTCATGGGCTGGGCACGTAGCGTGAAGGCAAGATAACCGCTGATCATGAAGGATCACAGACAGGATTGCAGGATAAGGCAATGGGAGACGGGGGGTGGAGGCGATTAAGGGGTTTGCGAGTGTAAAGCGGCAGCAGCAAGCACAGTTGACTGGCGAAACATGGGCGAAGCCTTTGTATTGCCAGGCTGATGATGATGATGGTCATGACGATGAATTCCTCTAGACTTGGGCGGGGATTCAGCACTTGTGGGTTCAACATCATAATTTTCCTCCTATGACACCATCGACCATGCATAACGGCTTCACTGCAGAATGAGGATCTTTGCAAGGCCACAAGACGGCTCTTTCCTGGCGGCGCATAATTCTTGGTCCCTCAATTGAGCACGTTCGACACTTGCGCACTTTGCCAAAAACTCTGTTTACTGCCATGATGCCGACTGCTTAGCGAGAATTATTTTCCACGGGCGACTTCGTGGAATGTGTTGCTCGCGTTGGCGTCCAGCTCGTAAAACTCGCTTCTTGCGAACCGATAAATTGTCGACCCGAAAGTTGAACAACTCGGTGAGGGCGGCAAAAGTGAGCACTACATTTTGATAAAGGGCTCTAACAACGGCGCCCATATTGGAAAACTTGAGAAGCGACGCGAGGACACCTCGCCGGTTCGTGAAACGATAAAATACGGCTGCCTCAATACCACTTCAGAATGTGGTGCTTGTATTTTTGCGGCTGGCCTGAGGCCGCTTCAATATAGCTGGGTGGTCACTTGGTTGCCTCCATTGCGCATAACGAGAAAAAATTGTTTTCACTACAAAATCGCCCATTCCGCGCGTAAAAGTTGTCGTTTGTGTATAACCAACGAATCGCGCGCTTGCGACCTGTTCCGCATAAAACAATTTTGAGGCGTCCTTTGCGCGACCAGTAACGTATACTACTATAGTGTACTTACGTAGTTGCGTGCACTGTAGATCACTGTGTGGCATAAGCTGCCCCCCTTCTTTTCTGCCACTCGTACGAGGGGTCGACTGCGGTTAGTTCAAACAGATACATACACACACACACACACGCATATATATATTGTCAGGGAGAAGTAAGACAACCACGTATGGGAGTTCTTATTCTGCCTCGTCTTCCTCTGCATCGCGCTGGCCGAGCGCAAGAGGCAACTTTTTATCATTACACTCGGCCATGACAGCTAGCGTGCGCAGCTGCCGAAATTGTCTCTGGAGCGCGGAGTTGTGTTTGTACGTGTTGTGTTCTCCTTGAGGAAGATCCAAGTCTCGTCGAGGAGATAATTATCGGCGTTGATGAAGCAGGAGGAAGGTTGGAGATAATGAAAACTTGAAGATATATTGTAGCAGAATATTTGCAGTCAGATATTTGCAGCTTGTCGAAGCACACTGACAACATAGAGATGTAAACAGCATCGTGCTCTAAGTAAGAGCCCAGAGCACTGTTACTACATACAAAGAGCCTCGTCTCACTGATCGACCACCGAGTGGTTACTGCCCTGACAAAAGTTACACCGTACGGAGTCTTACTGATCTATGAGTCAAGTAATTGCAGCCTAGACTGAAAGAAAGTGAATTTCAAGTATTTATTCTCTTGCAAAGAAAACGGGACCACTGCTTGTCCGCCTTCTGTTAGCCAATCTGTTTACTGAAGCCACTCCTTTTAGGGCTGACCTAATCTCGATGCCAGTGTTTTAACAGTTTCAGCAGGCCTCGGCGCTTTTTCTCACCATGGTTCTCTTCTTCTTCTTCACAAAAGCTGTCAGTGATTCCTCGCTGCGCACATTTATTGCAAAGTTGTTTACACATTCTGCGCCACGTGTACGCAGGCACACTCGCACCGAAGACCAGAAGCGATGGCGCGTTCGCCTGAGATATCGGTGTTGTAGCCCTAGAACTTTTGCGGCGTCTTCCTGCACTCAGCGAGACAAAACCGCACTGCTGGTCGCCAAAAATAAGGCAGCGTCTCCTGCGACGCGTGGCGCAGCAGCCAACCCCACACAGAAGTGGCTCCTGCGCCGCACAGAAGTACATCACTTTAAAAAAGCATTACTCAAAGTTATATAAAGGTAATAATTTATTGATTTGTGGGGTTTAACGTCCCAAAACCACGATATGATTATGAAAGACGCCAAAGCTATTTAAAGGTACAAATTATTATTGTATAATACGTTAAACTTACAAAAATGTTACTAAGCAGGTGTTGATTTATTGATATGTGTGGTTTAACGTCCTAAAACCACCATATGATTATGAGAAAGACGCTAAAGCTATTTAAAGGTATAAACTGTTATTGTATAATACGTTAAACCTACAAAAATGTTACTAATCAGGTGTTTATTTATTGATATGTGTGGTTTAACGTCCTAAAACCACCATGTGATTATGAGAGACGCCGTAGTGGAGGGCTTTGGAAATTTTGAACACCGGGGGTTCTTAAACGTGCACCCAATTCTGAACACACGGGCCTACAGCATTTCGCCTACTAAACAGGTGTTTAACGAGTCGATTAGCTTACATTTGTTAGTTAAACACATATCACAAGCAATTTAAATACAGGGGGCGCAATGGGCGCTGCGAAAGGTAACCAGTGGCAAAGATGGTAATGGCCAACGTTGGCAGCTGCCCAAGATGCCAGCTACTAACATATTTAGTAACGTTGGAAGATGCGACGTGTGGTGATGCAAACAGCATTATTGAAAACTCCAGCAAATTCGTGGCCTATGCCGCCCGCGAGGAGGACAAGAGATTCTGTGTCATCGCTGCCTCATGGGCCTGCTGTTGATACTGGAGGTTGGAGCAAGCGCGGTTGTCCACCGCGCCACGGCTTCATCTGAGTGTGTGCGCCATAAAGTTTCTCAGTATGAAGTGCGGATTAATGTTGTTGGACGTACTGCATTTTCCAGATTGCAATTCCAAGCGTAGTGTTGTCAAAGGGGAAAGTGCTCTTGCCGCCGAGTTTTGCTTGTCGCGAAGGGCAAGGTCGACGATGAAATAAGTCACTTCCGTGCGCCGCAGCAGCCGTTTCTGTGTGGAGGTGGCTCGTGTGCCGTGCGGTGCAGCTAGCGCAGCAGTCTCTGCCTAAATATAATTACCAGCCGCCACTGTCGTCTCGGACGGTCAGGGGATTGATTGATATATGGGGTTTAACGTCCCAAAACCACTATATGATTATGAGAGACGCCGTAGTGGAGGGCTCCGGAAATTTAGACTACCTGGGGTTCTTTAACGTGCACCCAAATCTGAGCACACGGGCCTACAACATTTCCGCCTCCATCGGAAATGCAGCCGCCGCAGCCGGGATTCGAACCCGCGCCCTGCGGGTCAGCAGCCGAGTACCTTAGCCACTAGACCACCGCGGCGGGGCTGGTCAGGGGAAGCAAGAGATGTTTGCCTGTCAGCGCTTCCCTCGCATTCGGACCACGCGTCGCCGCGCCGTGACCTTCAGCCCCAGCTTGCCTCGAGGAAGCAGTAGCAAGGTCATGTAACCGCAACTACGGAGAGCTACCGGCTGGTCACAATCAGAGCGAGTCGTTCAAGGGAAGCCCTCCAGAGATAAGCGCACAGACAAAAGACCACACGGAATGAGAGCCGAAGAAGTATTTGTTTAACGTGCCGCCTGTCTATTCTGCACAGTCCGACAGCTGAACCACAAGCCCACCTTACAGCCTGCTTTGGTGTCTCCTGGATGGCACTCCGCCGTGATGGTATTAGGAGCATCACAAGGCACAGGTGTGAAGGCAGGATGGTTCTCTGCGGTTGCGTACTCAGAGTACTACCCATTGCGAGGATCCTCTTCAGTTTTGGTCACTATCCATGATGTATTTGCATCGGATACCGATGAAGAGTTCGCAAGCTCAAGCGGTAAACTGCAGCTGAAATGCCCCGCCGCGGTGGTCTAGTGGCTAAGGTACTCGGCTTCTGACCCGCAGGTCGCGGGTTCGATTCCCGGCTGTGGCGGCTGCATTTCCGATGGAGGCGGAAATGTTGTAGGCCCGTGTACTCAGATTTGGGCGCACGTTAAAGAACCCCAGGTGGTCGAAATTTCTGGAGCCCTCCACTACGGCGTCTCTCATAATCATATGGTGGTTTTGGGACGTTAAACCCCACAAATCAATCAACTGCGGCTGAAAGCTGTAGCCTCGAGATTAAACGCCTGCTGAGCCTGATCCACGGTAGCGGAAAGGTTGGCCTGAGTGGTGGCAGAGAGGTGGGAGGGAGTCCGGTCAGAAGCAGATATCAGCTTCCAGTTCAAATTCGTCCACGATTGCTGCCACACGCCTTCGTACCTATGTCATGCCGCTGCCGGAGTTTGAAGGTGGTCGATGCCTGTGCACCACTTCTGTTATGTTTATAACTGGCGAGCTCCGAGAGCGTTGACGGTAGTCGCCCAATCGTGGCGTCGTCCTGGAAGCCGCGGAATGGCGGTACTTGGCAGGCAGCCGGCGATGATGATACAGCCACCGGAACTCCGGAGCATGTCAACGCCAAGCAGCCCAGTTGTTCCGAGGGCTCCGTGGGGGAACACCGGAGCTTGAGCCGGTTCACAGGTAGCTAGCTGGCCTCAACTTTTTGCGACGCGGCCGCAACCAATGGCCTTGAGTGCGCCCAAAGTTGGCAATGTGGCTTGTGACAGCTTGCAACTAGACGCCAGCTAGGTGTCAGTCGTGACGTGGAGCTGTGAGATGATGTGCTGCAGCTCTGCGGGGCTGTCGGATTATTCGACTGAAAACACCGGGCCGGCATTCATGGAAGATACAGCGACTCCGGTCCTCGTGTTGGTAGAATGCAGGACCAAGGACGCATGGACGGCTTCGCTTGGAGATCCAGTATTGGTCGAAATTGTGCCAATCGGATCCATACCATTGGGAGCGCCAACAGTGTTCCCAGGTAAGTGGACCCCGTGTGGTGTCATGTTCTGACCTGGCACTGTGGCGCGAACAAGGCGATGTTGAGCCACTGAGGAAGCCTAGATGACGTCCGCGGACGATGCTCTAAGCGCCGACATGTTGACAGGTATGGAGGAGGCACGCACGTCGTCCCTACGCGAGAGGAGCCCGTGCCCAAGGTTGGCGTGAAGTACCACCTCACCGGACAGGCTTCCCGGAACCACAATGAAGGCTTGGACGCCGTCCACTAGAGTTGGAAGCGACACTTGCCGGGACAGTCGCCTTCCGGGCTCCATCAGCGAAGATGCATGACCTCAGGAAGACCAAGGAGGATTTAAAAAGTTGCTGGAGTGGAAGTTTCCGCAATCCCTTGCCAGCAGACGGGACGCCATCTATTTCCACTGCCAAGATGGCGAAAACATGCTCTTTATTCATAGTGTCCACTTAGAGATCAAGTGGCTTTTATATGTTAATGTTAACTCTACGTTAGTTTTATATAAATATACACTTGTTCCCAACGAGATAACACACAAAAACGAGTATGGGTGACTGAATTTCTCAAGTACTTTCCTTCAATGCGAGGCTCACTAAAGAAAACTAGTAACACTAAGACGTACTTGCAGCACAATTTCACCCGAAAAATTTTCCACATTGCACTCGTTGGGCGTGTGAGGGAAAAGCTCCGTTCTTAATCGCAGAACGGTGATACTTTATCATGCCACTAGTAAGATGGCCACCGCAGCCGCCATCTTTCTAGAGGCACGGCTTCACTCCTAGGCTATGATTGCCACTCCAGCTATTTTTTTTTTAATCCTCCTTGGGGAAGATGCGTCACCTCAAGCTGGTAGCTCAAGCATTTCGATGACTGCACCAGTTTCAGGGAGACACAGCGCCTGTATGGTAGGCGGGCTGATGATGATGATGATCCTTGCAATACTGGCGCACACCCACAAAAGGAGATAGGCCAAGAACCGGGTGACTGAATGTTTAAGTTAAAGGCTTCGGACTGTGTGTATATATATATATATATATATATATATATATATATATATATATATATATATATATATATATATATATATATATATATATATATATATATTGTTACGTAAAGTAAGGTAACTTAAGGGGAATTTTAATGGGCCCCGATTCCACGATCACCGTCTGATGATGATCATTCCACAGCCATGGCTCTCGTACCCACTCAGGGGTTGGTTGGTTGGTTGGTTCCTCAACACCTTGGCGCAACCCACCTAGGGGGATAGGCCATGAATGCTTTATAAATTAATTCACTTCTTGAAAGAGAGGGTTGGATTAATTAGGTAATCTAGGTAATAATAAAAAGGTGTTAAATTTCGAAAAAACTTTGAAAAGAAAGCATATAAACATACAAAAAATTATACATAAAAGAACTGAATTTATTTATTTATTTATTTATTTATTTATTTATTTATTTATTTATTTATTTATTAGAATACCCTCAGGGCCCGTAGGGCATTACAGAGGGGGTGGGTACAACAAGTTACTTACGTATTTTTAGCATTCCATTCTTTTAGATTCTCGTAAGAAATTTGTAACAGCGGTAAAAACGCTCCTGTGGCTGAATCCAAATGCGACTGCGCCAAATGATAGAATCACCGCAAGTGTCAAGTTTAAGCCCAACTTAGGGGTATCGCAGTAGAAGCAACGTCGTCTTCCTTCTCTACCCACGCTTCCCTTGTTTTTCTAGGTAGTGACACTTCGTATCATTCCCCCTGTCTCAGACGAAGCCCTCTGGGCGAGTCATTCTTGTATCCTTCGTGTAAACGGCTTCAGGTGGCCAACATGCGTCACCTCTGTCTTACATGAACGTCGGCCACTAGTGGTGATACGTGAAATTTTATAGTTTACCTCGCAGAGACGATGGAGTATCACGAATGGACCGGCGTAGTGAGCCAGTAGCTTTTGGCTCAAGCCACGTCTGCGTATTGGGGTCCACAGCCACACTAGATCACCGGGGGCATAAGCTACATGCCGGTGTTGACAGTCGTAGCAAGTTTTGGAGGACTGTTGCGCTGCCAGTGTACGTAAGCAGGCAAGTCGACGTGTCTCTTCCGCACGACACAAAGTTTCCGCAATTGTTAAATCGTCATTGACGACAAAAGGAAAGATAGTATCCAGCGTATGTCGAGGTGAGCGAGCGCAGAGCAGATAGAAAGGGCTGTAGCCTGTCGTTTCGTGTTTCGCCGTGTTGAAGGCGTACGTGACGAATGGTAATACTTCATCCCAGTTTTTGTGGTCGGAGGCGACGCACATTGACAACATGTTAATGAATGTTCGGTTTGTGCACTCGGTGAGGCCGTTAGTTTATGGATGATACGCAATTGAGTGTCGGAACTTGGAGACACACAAACGAAGTAATCATTCCACAATATCAGCGGTAAATTGTCGTCCACGGTCACTTATTATCACGCGAGGCGGCCCGTGTTGGAGGATGACTGAATGCAACAGAAACTCAGAAACCTGGACTGTCGTGGCGGAGGATAAGGCAGCCGTCTCGCAGTACCGCGTCAGGTAGTCGGCGCATACAATTATCCACCAGTTACCTTTTGAGGAGCGTGGAAATGGTCCCATCTGATCAATGCCGACCTTTTCAAAAGGGGATCCGGGAGGCTTTACAGGTTGCAGGTGACCAACTGGACCGGAGTTGGGCCGCTTGTGGCTCTTGATACTGCGTACAGCTGGCCACGTAGTTTTGAATGGTCTTGCTCGTTTTCGGCCAATAATACCGCTCTTTCGTGCGAGTAAGTGTTCGTACGGTTCCTAGGTGGCCAGAGGTAGGGTCATCATGCGTGAGACGCAGAACAGACGTTTTGATGAACGCAGGAACAACCAGCAGAAAGCGGGCGCCCGTCGTGGACAAGTTTGTCTGGTAAAAAAGACCATTCCGGACGCAGAATTGGCCTTCGCCTAATGCCTTTCTTGCTCCAGGGAAAAGAGCTTTTAAGGTTGGGTCATTACGATGCTCAGCGGCGAAAATCACGGCACCAGGAAAGCCAGATGACAGAGAAGCGATAATGTGGTCAAAGTTATCGGCTTCACAATCTGTCGTCGGTAGCGGCATCCTGGAGAGGCAATCCGCATCAGCGTGTAGATGGCCAGTCTTGTATGAAATGGTGAAGACATATTCTTGCAAACGAATGGCCCATCGTACGAGGCGGCCGGATGGGTCACGAAGGTTGACCAGCTAACACAGGGAATGGTAATCTGTGACGATAGTGAACGGGCGACCATTGATGTATGAGCGAAACTGTTGCACGGCAAAGACTGCCGCTAGGCATTCCTGTTCAATCACTGTGTAGTTGCGTTCAGGCTTGCTTAAAGAACGACTTGCGTACGTTCCTTCTTTCCAGGACGCTGAACGAGAACGGCACCGATACCGATGCCACTTGCGTCTGTGTGAATTTCCGTGGGCGACGAAGGATTGAAGCGCCGAAGCATTCGCTGCAAAGTTAACGAACACCTCAGCTGGTGAAAAGCGGCATAACACTCGGAGGTCCACTGAAACGGGCTGTTCTAGCGTAGGAGGTTTTTCAGGGGGTGAACGACATCCGCAAACCTGGGTATGAACCGGCGGAAATACGAGCAAAGCCCGATGAAGCTACGCAGTTGTTTCACAAATTTGGGATGCTCGAACGATTCAACGGCCGCTGTTTTTTGTGGGTCAGGTCTAATGCCGTCTTTGTCGACGAGATGTCCTAAGACCAATGTCTGTTGTTCGCCAAATTGGCACTTTTTTGAATTCAATACAAGGCCAGCTTTTTCAATACAGTTGAGCACGAGGTCTAGGCCAGTGCTGTGCTCCTCAAACGTACGTCCAAAAATTACGACATCGTCAAGGTAACACATGCATATATGCCATTTTAAACCACGCAATTTAGAGTCCATAAATTTTTCAAATGTCGCAGGAGCATTACATGATCTGAATTGTATAACGTTGAACTCGTAAAGTCCGTCAGTCGTAACGAATGCCGTCTTTTCTGTGTCAGCTGCGTGCATCGAAATTTGCCAGTGACCTGATCTCAGGTCAACAGATGAAAAGTAGGACGCGGAATGCAGGCAGTCTAGAGCGTCATGGATGCGCGGCAGTGGATAGACGTCTTTCTTGGTAACAGAATTCAGTCGGCGGTAGTCAACGCAAAACCTCAACGTACCATCCTTCTTCCTCACTGGAATGACGGGAGCAGCTCACGGGGATTTGCCAATTCCTGTATTATTCCCTTTTCCAGCATTTCTCGGACTTGCTCGTCGATGATCTTGCGCTTCGATGGTGCCACTCGGTAAGGTTTTTGCCTAATGGGATGCGCCGACTCGGTGTGGACCCGATGACGTATCCGGGACGCTGGGATTAAGGGTCTTTGACTGTTTTTAGAAAAATCGAACACTTTCGAGTGCCTAAATGGAACGTCGAGCAGTGTATGACGTTCGCTTTGGTCACGTGATTTGCTGACCATTTGTAGCAATTGGGCATCCTCAGAACCTTCTAAGCCTAGATGTTCATTTTGGCTTGTAGCATCAACAAGCGCAACCAGCGTTGTAGAAGATTCGGGTCTAAATATTGCAAGGTTCATGCCGCCTGGCAAAACTGCAGGCTCCATGGATCTGTTCATTGTCCACACACCTGCCCATCCATCAACGACTGACACTATACAATGGGGAATGAGGATGTTCTTTTTAAGGCATGCTAAGGGAATCGGTTCGAGCGTGGCGTCAAACGTACCACAGTTGTTACTGGAACATGTCACGGGAACACACACAGCAGAAAATGCAGGAACGACTGTGTCCACGGAGACGAAAAAGATGCATTCCTCCGTACAGGAATTTTCCAAGAGCGCCGTCGGGAAAGTACCTTGTATAGAAAGGTGCCCGCTTCTGCAGTCTACAGCTGCCCCACACTCACACAAGAAGTCGATACCAAAGAGAACGTCATGTGTAGACCACGGAATAACCGCAAACGCTGTGCAAAACACCTTGACACACAGCGAGACGTCCATAGTACAATATCCCACCGGACACAATACGTAACCACTTACACCACGAATTGCCACCCCACGGTTCAGGCAAAACAGCACTTTTGGTCCTAGCAGGTTCTTAAAGTTTACACTCACACCGAGACTGTCGCGCCTGTATCCACAAGTGTCATAGTAGCCACTCTATCGACAACTACATGAACTTTGTTCTTCAACATAAACGCTGACGGGGTATATCTGTAGATAGCACCTGTGATCTCGCGGCCTCACCCTCACTGTCCTCACCGACTAGTTTTCCGGCGGCGGTGTACGTGTGCGTCGCCGTGGCGACGGCGATCGTGGAACACGGGGAGCTGGTGGTGGCGTCAAACTTCGATCAGAGGCCGGCGAGGGGTAGCGTGACCCGGTAGGTGCGCGTGGTTTTCGTGACGTGGAGTGCGGATGGTCGTAAGGTTGGTGAGACATGTGCCAAGACTGTCGCTGATATGGGCGGTGGTCACAAAAACGTACGATGTGACCCGGGACGCCACAGTTGTAGCACACTGGAATTGGTCGAGGAGCACGTGACTGCTCAGAGTAACGACTCCTTTCGGAAGGCACGGGATAGTGGTGCCACCCTTCTGGGGCACTGTAGGCAGGCGATGTTGGATAAACAGGCGAGAAAATACTTCGTTCGTAGTTTGGAGGTGGTTGACGTGGGAATCCAGCCTGCCGTGTGCCTTAATATTCATAAGCGTCTGCTGCGTTGATCGATGGTTGCCATGGTAGAAAAGAAACAGGAGTCCGCGCACGCTCTGGTTCGCTTGCGTACGCATCCTGAAAATCGCTGGGACGACGATAGGCCTGCTGACATCGAAGCAGCTCTTCTCTGACGATTTGCTAAAATGTCAAAGCAAGGTCGTTAGGCGGCACTGTTTCAAGACTAGCCACAGTGGGGACGTTGGAAAGGCGGCTGAATTTTGGAGAAATTCGTCACATCTTGAGAGATTCAAAGGTACGACAGTGCTTCATCACGTCGGACACGGAGTTCAAGCAGTCTTTCCGAATTAAGAATTTGTACACGTCTTCGGCTATACCCTTGAGAACGCTTCCATCCTTGTCTTCTTCAGACATCCTTGCATCGACGATGTTGCACAGCTTGAAGATTTCTTCAATGTACGTCGTACATGTTTTTCCTGGAAGCTGTGCACTCTGAGACAATGTCTGCTCCGCACGTTTCTTCTTTGCGACCGAATCACCAAAGCACTTCTGCACTTCTTCAACGGAACGTTCCCAAGTCATGAACATGTTCTCGTGGTTCTCGTACCATATGAGGGCGGTGTCAGTTAACGAGAATACAACATGATTGAGCTGTTTGTTTGAGTCCCAGCCATTGCTCCTGCTCACCCGCTTGTAGTTCTTGAGTCACACATCAACGTCTTCTCCTGAAGTCCCGCCAAAGTTTGGTGGCACTCAGTAGTACGGCACGGAACCCATAGGAGTTGCTCTCGAAGCGTTGGATGGCTGCTCTTGGGCCATTACGATCGGCGAAGGTGGAAGTCCGGCGAGGCGGCGGCTGCGACGAAGTCCCGGTAGTGAAGCTCCCGTCTTTGGCTTCGTCCTACTCCGCACCTCCACCAAATTGTTACACAAGGCAAGGTAACTTAATGGGGGTTTTTAATGGGCCCTGAGTCCGCGATCACAGTATAGGGAGCCCCGCTATGTCCTATATTATGTCCTATTCGGGTCATCGTATCGGAGCGTGGTTCCTGGCAAGAACGTGTTGGAAAGTATCTACAAATGCATATTACATACCCGACCATTAAAGATCGGTTCATCATAATAAAACCCCAAGTACGACCCAGACTTTCTACGTGATAGGTGTCCCCCAAATGCCTGTGCGTTTTCTGTGGACGTTAAGGACTTATTTTATTACCTACTTCAGGACATTCTGTGCGAGGAGGTGAAAGAGTGAATCCAGCAATATCGTCACGATGTTTTTTTTTTGTAAACTTAGTGGAACTGACGTAGATAGCTTTCTTGAACTTCTGAACTTTTATTTGCAGTCGACGTTCGTCACGAGAAATGACAAATGGTACATTCAAAGACAGGGCGTGTGTATTGTTTCTTGTTTAGCTCCAGTCCTCAGTGGCACTTTATTGGCTCATTATGACAAACTCATACAAGCGAGGCTTGCTGAGACACATACCGTTAAGGTATTCCGCTACGTTTATGATTTTTTAGTATTTTATAGTGCAGAACAGTGTGACGCAAGGCAGCACGCCGACGAGATATTTAGCATTTTTTTCTGAGAACATGACCAATCTGCAGCTGACGACGGAGTTCCCTGAGAATAAACGACTTAGATTTTTAGGCCTGGAGCTTATGCTTCTGTCAGAACACGTTTGCTGGCAATACGCTTCCCGCTCCAAGAAGGCCCTGTTGCCCGTCAGTTCAGCGCACTCCAAGCTTGTTAAGCGAGGAATCGCCAAAGCAAGTATGATGACATCATTGTCAAGGTCTTGTCATCACCAGGTTCAGAGCAGTTTTGGCAACCAACTTAACAGACATAGGAAAGCAGGCTTCTATGATCATACCAGAATCACTTCTGAATGTACTTAAGCAGGGCAAGATGCACGGCACGCATCTCAGGACCAGCAAAAGCCCACAGTTTCTGTCATTCCTTATGTGCACAAAGTTTCGCACTGTTTAAAAAGAATCGTTGAGAAAACTGGGGCAAAGGTTGGGTTCAAGGAAAAAAAACAAGCTGAGCTCACTTTGTAAAAGAGTTAACTACGACGGATATTTAAATATCAGGTGCAATACGAAGCACGCAAATATGTTTGTGGAATGTATTATAGGCGTTGTGAATCTGATTTATTTATCATGTGGTCGATACTACATCGGTCTGAACGATCGCCTTAGCGAGCACGCAAATCTGATGCACGGATCAGTGGGCAGCCACTTCTCAAGTCATTGTGCAAATTGTGGGTGCACACCGAAGTTTGATGAATGCCAAGTAATGGCCAGGTGTAAGGACAAGAGGGCCCGTGAAATATATAAAGCTTTTTTGACTCGCAAAGCAGGAACTGAGTGTGTAAGTGCCCTATTCGTCAATCTGTCGTATAATGAATACGAGTACCTTCTCAGTTAGGTTGTCATTTCAAGGTGCACTGACGCATGCACCATCATTTGTCCTTTCATGCGTGTATGATCTCCTCGCCTTCTTGACCGTGTATATATTGCCGCCATCTGTGCAATAAAATTGGTTGTAAGCGTGCGCTCTGTCATATCTCTCGGCTATATCTCCCTTCTAAAAACGTTCCCTGTGCACTAACAAAGTATACTTCTATCAAAAATGAAGTACCAACCAGCCCAAGCAGCCACTCTTATACTTAATTACAGTTGTGTTTGTTGGGATCCGCACCCAGTTGATCTCACGTCATGAATTTAGGCTAAATATATGTGCAAATGTTTCACACACAGACACGTGTTGAAGAGTTGCAGATGCTTATATAACTATTTGTTTGCACTTGTGCAACGATGTCAACTGGAACTTGTGTTTTAGCAACACCAGAAGCTGATATGAAGCGCTAATTCTCGCGAAGATGCTGGCCCCGGACACAGCAACATAAATTAACTTCAACGCATGGCAACTAACCACAACTGACGTTAACCCGACGTGACGGCTGTATCAAAGGAGTACGTATGTATGCTTATAAAACTGGGTAGGCAGCACTGCAACCACAGCTGTCGTTTCACGAAGATTAGCGTCTATTTGAAAAGTAGTTACGAGACCTGGCATAGCTCTGTGGTGGAATGCTTGACTGCCACGTAGAATTATTGGGTTTGATTCCTGCTGCGACACTGTAATTTGTTATTTGCATTCATCGGGAGGCCAACGCTGCCTGTGTGAGTTTTTTCCTAACACTGAGATTTATTCTATGCCTTCTTTGGGTCGACGCCACCGATTCCGGGTATTGCTGAACGGTTAAAATTGCCCATGTGTGTTCTCGTCGTTCCTGGTAGATACTAAGTGCCAATCACCTGTGGCACATACCCGCATACCAGCGGCACAGGCACGCGTGAACTTTGATTTAGATGCATGTAAAAGAACCCAAGTGGTAAAATTTCAGGAGTTCCCCACTACGGCGTCTCCTAAAGAAGTTGTTGAACCCCATCAATGGATCATTAGCAACTATGTTTTAACAGCTGTTCGGAAAATCTCTATCCAAGAATAACTTCAGTCAACTTTTTCCTAACTTTTTAGCAGGCGCCTATGGTTTGTACTACACACACATTCAGCTGAAGACGTCTACGTTCTTGGTAAAGAACAGAGAGAATGTCTTCCGGACGAACTTGTATTTCACGGTAGATGTTCAGAGAGCAAGACCAAACAATCTTTCATGCGTTGTTGTAGCGCTTAGATACAATTCTAGGCGTCTCAGCGATGAAAAAAAAAGCTTTCTATTTCAGCTGTGCTCACAGGCAGAGTTGCCGGAGTCTTTAGAGGATGGTGCACGTTTGGGAAGAATATCTCTGGGCAATCGGCAAGCGCTTGCATGGCAGACATGCTCAGCGTTTCTCGCTTCTCTCGTTTTCATTTCGCAGTCTATACTGCTGACCCCCCGTGCAATGCTGAAGTTGAGATAATGTTCGAGTATACACGCCAGTAAACTTCTCGGCAGTGGGGAGAGTGGCAGATTCGGGAATGTTCTGTGGCGGAAGTGAAGAAAGCGTCCTAAAGGTGTGGCGATGTCTTTTGAAGCGCCTATTGACGTGGTCTATTAAATAGGTCAGAAAAAGCCAGAAATACCGAAAGCCTAAAATGCTCTTCCACGCTAGCCACTGATGACGCTGCCTGTCTGTGGCAAGCAGCAATCTTATTTTCGCCAGTTGTCAAGCCTGCACTGGGAGTAGCGTCGCCTTTCGGGAAATAATCATCAAGCGTTATACGGTACGGCGTTTCGGCGTGACCATCGAGTTTCATAGAAGTGCGCTGATCGACCCAGGACGTGAACTACCAAGAAATACGTGTAGGCAGCGTATTTCAAGGGGGTGACTTCGCATTGCTGGGAAGCAATAAGCTAAGCAATGTTCGGGCAGTGACCCTGAATGCGAGAAACGAGAACTTTAGCGACGATACATGTCGGCTGGTAAAGCTCCGCCTTAAACACTAGCGCTCGTTTCTCGCCTGGCGGAAAGTATCGCGGGTATACATTTCCTCCGCTTCTCTTCAGGTGCCGGTAAGGTCGCGCTCACCCACCATCTTGCTCTGCGCCTGAGACGTCCCGCGTTTGTGGTTGCGCCC
Source organism: Rhipicephalus microplus (assembly GCF_043290135.1). Taxonomy (NCBI): domain Eukaryota; kingdom Metazoa; phylum Arthropoda; class Arachnida; order Ixodida; family Ixodidae; genus Rhipicephalus; species Rhipicephalus microplus. The sequence continues at coordinate 5,094,517 of NC_134704.1, read as the reverse complement.
ACACGGAAGGCTGGTAGTTTCTGTCGCGTTGCGATGAAATACCGCAAACGTTAGGGCCAAACCTCATAAGCGCGAAAATGCACGCGACAGCGACGAGCGACGCTATGAGCGACGAAACAGGGCGTTCGCGCGATGTGTCGTGTGCTCGTTTTCGCGCGATCGCTCGGTTCTCCAGATTTGGAAACCGTCGCTCATCGCCCGAAAGTGCTGGGCTCAAGCAGCCAATAGCGAAAAACCGGAAAAGACAAAGACTACATAGGTGTACGTGACCCTGCCCGAGTCACGTATGCGCAACAAAAAATAACGCAATGTTTATTACGCATGTGCATATAAAAAAGTGCTGCAAGGCAATAATAAACACTTTCCGTTTCATTACACAACAATACATCGTATTTTTAAATTGCATACCGCTCGCTACGTGGTTTTTTTGGTGCGAGTAGACGGCCTCATGCCAGCAACAGTGGAATTCGCTCGCCGAGGCCGTCGCGTGAATGAGGTTTGCCTGCGCTAGCGACTGATCGCGCGAAGCCGATCTACGTCGCGTCGCTCGTCGCTGTCGCGTGCATTTTCGCGCTTATGAGGTTTGGCCCTTAATGAACGTGAAGGAGGTGATGACAGTAGTGAACTTCCAGCGACTCAAATCAGAATGCCCGAAAGAGACAACCAACAGGCGCGGACGGTGCACAGTAGATCGTAAGTAAACTCGTGTGGCATGCGCTGGCAGTTATTGTCGGAGTTCACGCATTCTGAGAAATGGATTATGGTGCACTATCCTCTGAGCATATCCGGAGTTCACTCCTTCATCACTGGTGAACCCATCACTGAAGATTTTGTGTGGTTCGAGGCTGCTGATGTTCACGCCGGTGCGAGCACTGGAAACATGAATGCACGTACTATGCTACGCAGTGAAATATTCTGTACAGTTCTGAATCTGCTCAGGTAAAGAGAAAAGTCGGCTACACGCTTGCGTGCAACGAGAGGCACCTTGCCGCAACGCTATTGCTTCAGAGAGCCGAGTAAAGAGAGCTACAAAAAAAAACCGAAAACACTCCGTGTTTTTTGCGCGTATTTGAATGTTTTAGCGCATAATTGCAGCGACCATGGTTTATATGAGTAGGTATAGTCAGCCGCACGTGCACTTTTGATTGAGACCAAGTGAACATTTGTCATCAATGATTACCTTGGGCTCGCAGATTGACTACAAAACCTCTACGATTGGAGTACTTCATTGCTATCAAAAGTCACAGTACAACTGAAAGCCTGCCCGAAAGATAAAGTGTGCGAAATTGTGTTGGCAACGTGCAGAATATCTTACAAAAAATTACTTATGGCGTATGGCAAGCATGCTTAGGATCACGCAGTACATAAAAAAAATGTTGACAATACGTTACCACTGCGTCAGGGCTGCTTGACATATAGAGACAAACACACAAAAAATTCCCATAGACATGCAGTCACAGACTGTGAGAAATTCGCTCAGCAAAGTAAGCGAAACCGAAATGTAATTATGACTGTACAAAAACATGCGGCGTATACCTCTCGTTCCTCGTAGTAAGCGGAACCGTCCTCGATCTGTAAAACGCACTTCGCCCCGACGAGGACTGCGCCATCTACGCTTAACAAAGATTAACGATGTCTTCTTCGATCGTGTGGGTAATCGCAATAATGCGTTTTCGAAGAGTAGTCCATTCAATGGGGTGGTGAGAGGCCGTTGCTCCAAATGGTCACTGTACTTGTCGTTTACTGTATTGTACAGTATTCTTACTACTTCACCGCCGCCGTGGTCTAGTGGCTGAGATACTCGGCTGCTAACGCAGGTCTCGGGATTGAATCCCGGCTGCAGCTGCATTTACGATGGAGGCGAAAATGCTGTAGGCCCATGTGCCCAGATTTGGATGCACGTTAAGGAAAACCAGGTAGCCTTTATTTCTGGATCCCTCCACTACGGCGTCTCTCATGATCATATTGTGGTTTTGGAACGTTAAAACCCACATATCAATCAATTAATCTTACAGTACTTTTGCTTACTCTCTTCACAACCATACGCATGGGGAGAGGGGGAATCTCATCACTTGTTATACATGTGCACCATTTGTTTGAACTACCGCCGATAGCAACTTCACAGAGAACAGCTGATGTCTGTGCCCCCCTCCCCCCCCCGTTGGGTTTATGTGACCCCCCCCCCCCACTTTCTTCCCGAAAAAAAATTTCTGGCTACGTCCCTGGTGCTGCAACTCGAAATTTAAGTGCAAGGGAGCATCGCATGGCATCGAGTTGAAGACAAGCACTTCGCCCCGCCGCGGTGGCACTCGGCTGCTGACCCGCAGGTCGCAGGATCGAATCCCGGCTGCGGTGGCTGCATTTCCGATGCAGGCGGAAATGTAGGCCCGTGTGCTCAGACTTGGTGGCACGTTAATGAACCCCAGGTGGTCCGAATTTCAGGAGCCCTCCACTACGGCATGTCTCATAATCATATGGTGGTTTTGGGACGTCACATTTTAGATATCAATCAATCATTCTCCTTTACGTACTCTATTCCCAACCATACGCATGGGTAGAAGGGGAATCTTATGACTCGATATACACGCCCGCCATCTGTTTACCGCCGACAGTGGCGTCACAGAAAAAATCTGATGCCTGTGCCCCATCACCGAAAAAACGTTCTGGTAGTGACCCGGTCGCGGTATTTAAACGGCTGCGAAACCACAAAGACGCAGATGGATGGATGGATACGGTCAAAGCGGCTTTCGAAGAAATTTAAAAACCAGATGCCAATCGCCAGCAGGAAAAGAATGTTGTGTGAAAAGGTGGTTCATTCCCGTCACATCTTCTAATCCCAACACATCCACTTCAACCAGTCAAATTCTATGCCACACTTTTCAACAGTTTTTATCCACTGGTCAACTTACCACCGACTGGAAGACTGTAAAGATAATTTCGATATTTAGAGACGAAACAAACACTCCCCTGGTAACTATCACCCCATCTCACTAACATGCATCTCTTGCAAGCTACTTAAACACATCATCCCCTCCCATAATTACAGTCATCTTGAGTCTAATAACTTATTTGTAAATCAACATGATTTTCCGAATACATTATAGTGCGGTACTCAACTATTCGTATTTAGGTCGGATTTACATAACTGTACGAGCAATAATAAAACCATTGGTCGCCTATTTCTCGACTTTGCAAAAGCATTCAACAGAATTGCCCATTGTCGCCTAATAGCTAAACTATCGGCCCTTAGACTCGACTAATCAACGTTATCTTGGCTCCGGAATCTTTTATCTAATCTACAGCAGTTCACATTTCTCAATAACTTCAGCTCATCTACTTCGATTGTCTCATCAGGTGTACCCTGATGACACAATTGGTAGTATATTGGTAGTATAGTGAAGTACATTGGGCACTCTTCTTTTTCTCGTTTATATAAATGATTTGCCTTGTAATATTTCTTCAATTCGTCTTTTCGCGGATGACTGCGTAGTGTATAGGGCCACTAACTCTCAAGAAGACCATGTGATATTGCAACAGGACCTCAATTTAATTATTCAGTGGTGTGACCGATGCCAAATGACATCCAAGTGGGGCGCACTTTCTTTCACCCGTAAAAAATGTGTTTTTGCCTTTCCTTACTCCGTCTTTTCCACAGTAATTCCCCGTTCATCTACTTACAAACATCTCGGCGTTCATCTTTGTTCTAATCTTACCTGGTGTAGTCGCATCAAAAAGATATGCGCAAAAGCTAATAGAACTTTGCGCCGGAATCTGCATTCTTCTCCATCTTTCATGCGGCAACAGGCCTATCTAATTTTCGTGCGCCGTCAATTGGAATACGCTTCATCAATCTGGTCTCCTCATCAACAGTACCTAACAGATAAAGCTGAATCCATCCAAAATTGTGCAGCCCGTTTCATAACTTCAAAGTACCATCGCTATTCTAGCATCACCCAAATCAAACGCGATATTGCCCTTCCCAACTTCCCGCCGCTGTGTCACTCTCCTACATGCATCTTCCACAAATACCGCTACAACTCTTGCACCTGTCGTCTCTCGATTGAAATTCCTTCGCGTACATCACATCGTCGTCATAATCATCTCAGTTTCATCTTCGGTCGCACCCTGTCATTCTATAATTCTGCTTTGCCGCGCGCCATCGCACATTGGAATGGTCTTCCTGATGAGATTGTTTTTTTTAAGAGAAATTTCGGGGCATTTGCAAGTTTATGTGTTCTTTTCATTTTTGTATAAAGATGTTTTACTACAATGTACTATAGCGCTTGTTCTTTTCTTTTTCATCGTATAATTTGCTTTCGGTTTTTTTCCTTTATGCAGTTTCTTTTTATGCTTTATTTATGGTGATTTTTCTTTACCCCTCCCCCCCCCTACTCAATGCTCTTCGGGGACTGTAGGGTATTATGAATAAATAAATAAATCATGCACCATGAACACTAAACAGATGCCACTGAAACTAATTTATTCGAAAAAATAATACCAGCTGAAAGCGTATATCTGTAGAAAGTAGCAGAACAAATATAGAAAGAATCCCGTTTTGAAGAACTAACGCAGCATTTTGTATTTGCGGTGACGAAACTTTGATTGCCCTTCCTTTTGAAATGTGAACGTGATTGCGTTAAAGGGTCCCTCACGTGGTGACCCATCAAATCTGTCTTGAATGAAAAATTCAAGTAGAGGGTCTATTGTTACTGCACACATATGAAAAATCTGTTGAATATTTCATCTCAAAATAATATTTCATCTCAAAATGAAACATTTTTTATGCGACAAAAGTCTTTTGCGCCACAGAAAGCTCGCCCTGCGTAACGTTTGTAGCTGCAGCCTGCCCAATCCCAACATTGATTGATTGATATGTGGGGTTTAACGTCCCAAAACCACTATATGATTATGAGAGACGCCGTAGTGGAGGGCTCCGGAAATTTAGACCACCTGGGGTTCTTTAACGTGCACCCAAATCTGAGCACACGGGCCTACAACATTTCCGCCTCCATCGGAAATGCAGCCGCCGCAGCCGGGATTCGAACCCGCGCCCTGCGGGTCAGCAGCCGAGTACCTTAGCCACTAGACCACCGCGGCGGGGCTGCCCAATCCCAACAGCGCGTATATAGTTATTTTACTAAAGCAGTGTTTTTTATTAATTGATTGATTGATATGTGGGGTTTAACATACCGAAACCGCCATATTGTTATGAGAAACGCCGTAGTGGAGGGCTCCGGAAATTTTGACTACCTGGGGTTTTTTAACGTGCACCCAAATCTGAGCACACTGGTCTACAACGATTCCTCCTCCATCGTAAATGCAGCCGCCGCAGTCGAGATTCGAAGCCGTCATCTGAGGGTCAGCAGCTGAGTACCTTAGCCACTAGACCACCGCGGCAAGGCGTGCTTTTTTTTTTTTAATTAAAAAAGGCTCCCAACACAGATGTCTCTTTTTTCAAGTGACGCTGAAAAAATGGTCGCGATGCCGCCAGCCCTTCTCGCGCTTTGTCAAAGCTGTTGTCATTCTGCCAAGGTATTTATAGAGTGAGAGCGAACGTTGCATAGAAGCCCATACGTTCAGAAAATGGCTGCAGATTAGCTGCTCATGAGGCTTAGCGCCATCTCTGTGAAGAGGGAACACTTCTGGCGGAACAAAAAATAAAGCGAATGTGAGGCAATAGCTGGTAAACAAGTGACGTCATTTTGTGTGCACTATAGCGCGAAATTTGATCTAAAAGTACTTTTCATGGGCCCCTTAAGGGCTCGCGCTAAGGCAATCACCGGCGAGTCATACACGAGTGCACTTCAAGTCAACGCCAGCTAATCTAATACAGACTCGTGACTAAATAGTGATATTTAGGTGTACTACCGTGCACTTTGCCTCGCTTTTACAAGGAAAGCTATTCTTCGAACTATTATTCACCATTCGTGGCATTTTTCGCCGATAGATTAAGGCAACCAACAGCGTATAGCCGCATATACATACATGTGATATCTGCCGCGTGGCTTATTTGTTTCACACATATGCAGGTTCTCTAGCATGCGCAATGCTTGTGATCTTCTGTTTTAACGGGAACAAAAGACGCCTAGTCATGCTAAATTGATGACATTTTAGTTTCATTCAATGATCACAATAACTAAAATTTATTACACTGCACAAAATGGTTATAAGCGAAAAAAATCTGCGCACACTCCCTGTTTTTCTTTTTTTTTGCATCATGCTCCAGTAAATTACCCCTTAGTGTGCGAATGAAGGCATGTGAATTGTACCGTGATTGATAACTTGGAAACATGCTCACTGAAAACGCTAATATTAGGCACTGCATGCATGCTCAAAAGAAAACCGGAATGTAGGAATACTCATGGATGAAAGTCCAGCTAGCAGTGCATTCCGAGCCATTGTCCTTGTTTCTTATCAAGAAGACACGGGCAACCAGGCACACGTTTGTTGCTACTGCATTCTTGCACAGCAGATCATTTCCGCAGCTACCGACGAAAGCACTCGGCGTTATATAAAATTCGCATCGTTCCGCTGCCCGTGGGACACTGCATGAAGACGTTCACCAAAGATAAAACGGACTTAAGAATTTCGCGCACAACAGAGAACGCAAGCAAGCGCAGAACACTAAAACACGTGAGGGGGTTTGTCTTCGCAGACGAATTTCACGAGCGGGCCTTGCCATATATAGTAATGCAGTGCAACTGCTACACTGAATAATAAATGCGTGGGCAGAGGTCGCCAGAAAAAAGATTTTTCGTAATAATAAAAACCGTCATATATTCTTTGTTCATTACACCTACTTAATATTGTTGGGAAAGTGAAATGCCATTTGTAACACACATTGATTCATTCAACTTTGAATTAAACTTGGTTTTTTACTATTAGTGTTTGTTCCCTCCACACATCGTCTCGCTTCGATCGCAGCTCCCATAACTCCCCATGCCGATGTCATTGGCTATATAGCTGCTGAACCGCTTTTCACCCGAGTCTTCATGACCTATTTGAAGAGACCTCGATTCTACTTTGGAAATAACACTATTTATGGAAATACCTATTTTTAAAATTAACAAAGTAGTAGAATGCTGCGCCACTTTATGCAACATCAGGTTAAAATATATCAGCGCACAACGTAAAAGGAAGGTAGCACTAGACAGGAAAGACGCTCAACTTACAACTGCATATTTATTTTAAAAAATTTATTGCAGGAGAACATTGAAGCAAGCAGGCGCAACAAACTATCACCATAAGACGCCCCCCAACCCAAGGCGTGTTTCTCTCCTTCAACTATACTTCATAAAGAGCACACTTCTTTGTCACTTAGCGCGAAAGAGGGAACAGCGTTCGTCCTGCTTCGGTGAATTCCTTAGAATACTCGTGTACTCCTTTCAGTGCATATGGCGGGCCACATGCGAGAACCGACGACGCATGTTCTCTGATTTGATCGTGTAAACATCAGCACGTCTTTTCCACAGCTCAACGGTATTTTATACACAACCTCTGAAGAACACGGTACAAACTGCGTTGTACGTTTTTTTTTTGTTTGTGTGCAAGTGCTTTTATTCGTACATTCACAAAACTTTATTTGTGTCCTGAAGCCCAATCTTTTCAGACCGAGGCGGGCCGCGTCCACGTCGGTACCGTTAAGCCGAGCCTTGTGGCGTCATTCTGGACTGCCCGTAGTTGGTCTTGATAAGACGCGCTTCGCACCATCGTCTGCCAGTAAAGCCATTGTTCTTCGGGGTCGGCGAGAGTCGCGGGACAGCCCACCAGCATGTGTCTGATGCCAATGATGCCATCGCACGCGTCACACTTGTCTTGAATTTCACTGTCAGGGAAAATTTTATGTAGAAAATAATACGTTGGGTAAGTTCCGATTTGCAGTAAACGTAGCGTGACTGCCTGAGCCCTGTTCAATTTTGCGTGTGACAGTGAGAATTGCCTACGCCCCAAATAATAATATTTCGTGATGTCGTTGTAAGTGATTAAATTATTTTTATAGCCCCCGGAATGGTAGTGGGCGTCGGATCTGGTCTGAACGGCACGACAAGCGAGTCCTCGTGCCAGGTCATTCGTCACCTCCCCGAGGTTGACTCGAGTTTCGTCCACTTGTCCCATCAGAACAGGACACCATCGAATTTCAGTATCGATAGGATTGACTTTGTTCATAAGTTTAACCACAGTCCCAGCGACATAGCCCTTATCGAAGCTCGTAATTGCTGATTTCGAGTCGCTATAGACGTATGAACATTTTCTGTCCCTGATAGCTAAAGCGATCGCGGCTTGTTCCGCAACCGTGGAATCCTTAGGGATTATAATTAGGGCGGCCCGTACCTCTCACCTTTTCTGATTTCGGGACACAGCCATTCTGCACAACGTCTACTCCGTGCTTACGCCCAATCTTAATCAGACTGTGCGAGATTTTATGGGCATGGCTACAACAATTTTCGTTTGCCTTTTAGATGCGAAGCATTTTATGAGCGATCTCGTGGCGTCCGCGCTCCACCGCGCATTCCAGAGACTGTGTTCTATTTTATGGGGACATGATTTGCTGCGTGGGGAACCGGCCGTATTCTGAAATGCTATTTACCTCCATGAGGGGACTTCAACAACTTGAGGCCGTCTTATCGCGTATTCGGTAGGCTCCTTACTAAGGTTCCCTCGGTTAGGCGCCCCTTGGTGCTCCCTCGAGTTACACTATAGCGCTCTGGCTACCTTCTCGCCTCATTATCTCGCTTTTTGCACTGAAAGAGGGCTTCTCTGCAGTGCTTTTGAGTCTGCCGACAAAGGGGAAACGTGGAACACCAATGTTCCACCACCGCGGTAGCCGCGTCCAGTTAAAAAAAAAACTGAATGGCGCTGTGCGCATCGTTGGTTGACTACGCGCAATGAGCGAGTGATTTCTTGCATGGTGACCTGTATCGCCATGCGACACCTCCAATCTTGAATGCGAGAGATTGGTAGGACCATCTAGAATTACGCAACGAAAAAGAATTGTGGATGTGGTATCCCTTGAAGAAGCAGTCTGGGGTGCACATAATGGAAGATTAGTGCCTGAACATGAGTAATGATAACGGAGGAGAACCCCTCCCGCGTTTGCTAAAGCTGGTATTCACTCTGCCGTTCTGCGCAACCGGCACTTATCTGTTGCTGGGGCTGTTGCTGGGGCCTTGTCAACGTGTCGCAGCCGGCCGTCGGTGAGCTTCTAGCTTCTTCCTCAAATCCGCGTAGCAGGAAACTGCGGTGGTCTGAGTAAATCTACGGGTGCAGCAAACCCTCCTTTTTGTTTCTAACACAGTTGACATATTTTTCCTGTCGATCGTTTTAAAGTCTGCTAGTTTAACAATTTAGGGAGGTTCCGTACACGACACCCATCGTATATACCACAAATCGGTTATGGTGGTTTGCTTGACGAGGGGCTTCTTAATTCTTTGCAGGCATGCTACTTGATATACCGCGAAGCTTCTGTGGGGTGGGAAAGAATGCACGGACCACCTTCTTTCACTTGTATGTGGACTGACTCGGCTACCGAGAACAGTAATACGCTGTGATGAGACTTCCTTGTGAGGGACCTTTGCCTGGCACCTGGTCTGAGGCAGCGGGACTCGTTTAACGTGTTCTACAAACAAGCCCGAACAATAAACCTTCTGGCAGGTTCACTATGCCCAGAAGGGGCCGTTTTTTTTTTTCACACTTGGTTCGCAGACTCAACAAAAGACGAGTTTTCATGTTTCCTGACGATATAGATATTCCGACTGTTTCTAACAACATTATGCATTGTCGCTCCCCAAAATTCGCGATACATGACCTTGTTCAGAATGTAAATGTGATAATTTAGACCAACGATGCGTTACAAACAATATCGCACCAATTTGAGGAAATTTCAGGTGCTTAACCACCATTGGTTCTGAAAATCACTCTCACCCACTCCCTAAGTTCCTTAAACAATCTTTATTGCTCGTTGCCATACAACGGGACGTTTATATGCATCAATGAAAGGGATGAGGTCCAAGTTTACTCAACTGGGCTTTGTTTTTATGTCTTTTTTTTTTCAGCAGGTGAAAGTTAAAGAAACGGGAAAGGGTGTGCGCCTATATGGCGAAAAAGCCGTTAATACGTTATTATTCATCGGCACTCTACAGCTACTCTCGCTCTTGCAGAAACACGCGCCGATTTTACTGAGGCGGTCCTAGAACGAAGATTTCAGATTACGTTGGCTCCCTCAAAGCGCTGGAGGCATGAATGGCGTCAGGTAACGAAATGGTCTGAGGTAAGGAGCGCTTCAGAATGCGGGCCTAAGGCAGGAATCAGCTATGGCCATGTTTACCAGCTTGCTGTGGAAAGAGGGAAATAGGCTTTTCTTAGACCGCAGCGAAAACTCCCAGCAAACGTGGTCTGACTCGAGGAAATCGTTACATCACACACTGATTCTTCGTCACCAAACGTTACAAGAAGCATTCTCAATACAGCCGAAAGGGCCTTATAGGAGGTATGTTATGAAACACAGATTAGTGAACTATGAGGCGCATCGCATGCCTTGCCATGAGTTCGGCGACAATTTCCCACGTCCGTAATTTTTTTTTTTCTGTAGTTCCATGTCAAATCACACGTGCAGTCTTTCATTTCTTTGAAGAGAAATAGCTTAACCCGCGGCGTAACTTATGTTCTGGAAACGTGGAGCTTATTACACAACGTTTTCTTTACGGAAATATATAGCTCTCTGAAAATCCCTGCGGAAGACGCGTTTCTGGCTGAAAACTTCGCTCAACAAAATAGCTTATATCACCACCCGGGGGCAGTCAAAAGCATACGCGAAGTTTCGCATCACAAATACTTCCCAAATTTTTTTCCCTTAGCGAGTGAAACATGCAAAGCTTACTGACAAATTTATATTAAGCTCTTCGGCTTCTTGCGTCCGCAATCTCACAACACGCTATAGCAAAATAAAAATATTATACTCTTAAGGGTGGAAATAAGCCTGTCGCTAGACGAACACTGAAAGGGTATTTATTATGTGAACACTTTGAAGGGTGTTCTTACAGTTGAAAGGGACACTAAAGTCAAATAACAATTTACCGCAGAGTGAAAGCACATTGTATGACAGCACCTAAAGTGGCAATATTATCAAAAGCAGTACTCTACTTACCGAGAAATTAAGGTAAATGCACAGGAATGTATGTGCCGTAGTAGAATATTCTCAAACTGATACCGATGACGTCAGACGAACTGCCTACAATTGATCACTAGTAATTGATCTAGTCGCACTAAATAAAGAACCTTCCATGCATCTAGAAAGGCAATAAAATGCTTTTGGATGGTTTCTGTTTGATTCATGGAAAAAAAATAACTGCCGGGTGTTACTATAAAGAGTGGCGTGAGTGGTACATCGAATCAAATTTTGCGTGGTACACTGGACATGTCGTGCCATCTAGCAGGGCCCAGTTAAGCCAAAACACGTCTGCAATCTCGGAGCCAATGTGAGGAAATAGATCGATGACCGTTGTTGACATGGGAATGATGGTAGTCATGGAGGAAGGATAGATGAGGAGAGGTCCTTGCAATGAGAGCTGCAGAGCGAAAGGTGTGGCAGAAGTCACGTGCTTTTGCCTGGGGGGTTGGGTCAAGTTGGGCACGCCGACGTCTCGTGCGCCAGCGAGAGGAAGGCGCTTGTTCGTGCCTGTTGCGCATGTGCGAGCCGAGTCCTCTACTCTTCCCTATTCGCGCCTTCACAACATGTTATGGAACCACCTCTTTATTCCTTCCTCCATGATAGTAGCACACGAGCTTGTCTAATCTTCGTACTTCTGGCTTAGTTTGCCTTCGCATGGCTTGAAGCTTTTTAAATGGCTTCGCATGGCGTGAAGCTTTTTAAACTTCAGCTACGGTCCCTATAATATACTAGCATACTCTAGAGGTCCCTAGCATAGTCTAGGGACCGTACTTCGGCGACTTTGAGCGCATCTATCTATCTATCTATCTATCTATCTATCTATCTATCTATCTATCTATCTATCTATCTATCTATCTATCTATCTATCTATCTATCTATCTATCTATCTATCTATCTGTCTGTCTGTCTGTCTGTCTGTCTGTCTGTCTGTCTGTCTGTCTGTCTGTCTGTCTGTCTGTCTGTCTGTCTGTCTGCTGTCTGTCTGTCTGTCTGTCTGTCTGTCTGTCTGTCTGGCCGCTTACGACTTCTAGCTCCCCTGGCCGCCGATAATGGTATCAATACCAAATTCAGTATGGCATAACATGACTGTATTCCGAGCATATTTGAATAGTAATAACTTGAAAATCATGACTTGTATGTCATGAATGCCATGATTTAGATTTTGTAGTCTAGCTACTCTTGTGGTGGTTTCGTTCACATGACGTTTTCAAAAACTGGTACGGTATGACATGACTGCATGGTGAACATAAGTGGCAGACCGTAACGTAAAAATCATAACATGTATGTCATGATTCTCATGTTGTGACTAGTCATGACTTCACACCACGCTCACGGTCGTTTCGCTAGCTTCACATATACCAGGGTTGGTATTACGTGACGTGAACGAACGACGAAGGTAAATGAAACGTCCACACATGATAATCATGACATGCGTGTCATGTTAAACATGACTACATGCTACGCTCATAGCGCGCTCGCAGCCATTTCTCTAGCTCCACATATACCAAATTCGGTGTTACGTGACTTGAATAGACGACGAAGGTAAATCACACATCTAAACACGATAATCTTGATATGTTTGTCATGTATAACATGGCTACATGCTGCGCTCATGGCGTGCTCGCGGCCATTTCATTAGCTCCACATATACGTCACGTGATACTAATTTTCAGTATCACGTGATCCGAATCAACGACGAAGGTAAATGACACATCCAAACATGACTGTTGATCATAGCACATGGAAGTCATGTACGGCATAATTTACGTCCGCCTCTCAATGTTCTGCTGATTTTGAAGTGACATATCAACCTTCCTCATTCGTGCTTCGCACATCATCGATTCCCACAGGACGTGGGATCTGCTTTTTTTTTTTTTTGTCACGAAACAAAAATCGGCAGATGTTGAGAGGTTCCGCTGCAACAGCATAATATGTTAGGTTTACCATTTCAAACCCGGTAACCAAGTTCAAATGGGTTCATTGGTTCCTTCGAAACAAAATCGAAACACAGCGATAAACGAAGTCATAAGTGCGATTCACTAACCGCAAGTTTACAGGTCTCTTCGATTTGGCTTGCACTACCTGCACTAGTTCTGAAATAGGGTGCCTCAATGCGCGCGCCCCCGCTCAGGATGCTGCCACGTTTTGCACTGCTTTCTCCGCCATTGTAGCGCCTGCAGCCCACAGCACCGGTGCTGCGTGCGCCAGGGAGTGCAGACTGAACGTCGGTGCCACTGCAAAGGCAATCTGTGGCAAGGCCAGCGAGCGAGCCCGCCTGACCCCACAACCTCAATGACGTCATCTAAACCAGCGCCGCCGGTGTGTCTTAAGTGCCAACCACTGGCACGCGTATGCTCGCGTCTATACGCATCAAAAGCGTCAAATGTGCCTCTCAGCGTCGGCGTCGGAGGGGCATACGCGAGAAGGCGCGAGGGATCAAGCCGGGCTTGATATTTTTGCCACGCGTATGCTACGTCACCACGCGTACAGCGGCGCTAACCAACAAGGGGCCGCGATGCCTCGGACCATTATGCCTCGTGGCCACCGCTTCGAAGGCACGGCCGAGTGCTGGAAGCAAGCACAGAAACTACTCCAAACATTCCTGAATGACCGCTTCGTGATCTAGAACGACACGACGAACGGCTGCGGGTGCTACCAGCGTGACGTGGTTTCGTGCCGAGTTCGAGCGACGCCGACAAATCCAGCGAATGCCGGCCGGCTATGCTAGCGCCGGTCCCGTGGGCGATCGTCGGCTGAGCGAAAGGAGCATGTCGGTGTTCTTGTGCTTTGATTTGTGATTTTCTGTGCTAAAAACGAGTGTAAACAGACTTCGGAGGTTCGAAGGTTTGAGCGTGAGCCCTCGCCTACCGCGGAGGCAATTCAAAGCGATGTCATCTGCATCCAGCGCAGGCCTCTACCGTCTAGTTCGTATGAACCAGCACATGCGAGGAACATCGGCTGAAAAAACTCTATGAAAGTTTCCGTCGCAACATAGACACCATATACGACGCCCGAAACATCGCGTAATTCATACGGAGGAGTTTTTATCTGCACTGTGTTTGTTTTCAACATCGGTATTCATCATCGCTGAAAGCGAACCTCGCACTAGCCAACACATTTCGGTGATGTGAAAACGTACGTACTTATAGAAGTGTATTCGCGGATTCCACGACGCTGAAACATTCGTTGGCTTCGGTGCAAATCGTTTTCGTGTGTTGCCGAGCTAACAAGCGTGCGCTGGTTGGTAGCAGTGTGAGGTAACTTCGTGTCGGGTACCACCAACGCTGACACATTCAGCTGTCAGCGTTCTCATTTCCATTCACGTACAAGACAGAAACTCGAGCGTGTGTTGCTGTGGTGATCGAAAAAAAAAGTTGCATGATTAAGTGCTGCTGGTATTGCCTGCTATTTCACTTCTCGCTTCTTCTGCTTATCTGCCACCCTCAGTAGGACATACGTAGTTTGAAGGCATTCTAACACACACATTCTTAATTGATAGTTCATTCTGATACTCATAGCTATAGGCATACAATGGCGCTTCTCCGTCGTTTTACAGTTTACTATAATATAAGGCCCATTTTGTTTCCAGCTGGACAGATAACTTAAAACCTTGTGAGAAGCACCTGATTTGAAATCAGCTGCACGATGACACGATAGTAGGAAGAGAAGATCACCACATGTATGCACAGAATGAATGAAGGTGCACTAGTATGGTACTGCACTTTGTATAGAAGAAATGCCAAAAGTACCTCATGTGACTGATGAGACCTTTCAGAACTGTCCATATATTTATCTGTTCCTCCATACTGTAATGAGTTGAAGATATTATTAGATGATTTCGAACATTGAATTTTTCTATGTGTTTCCAAGGACTGATTCATTTCTGTTCAGTTTTTAGTATATGCATTAACTTGGACTATATATGCATGCACTAAAACTTAAGCTTATTCAAAATATTAAGATATTCAGTTTAGCTATGTTAGAAAACTTTCCAAAACTTCTGTACGGTGCTCTGGTACAATCCTATGACCGGTATCTGTCCCATCGAAAGTTTTGGGCATGCTTTATTGCAATATAGGGTATTTTGACTATTGATGACATGTGAAAGCCTTCTACACAGTGCTTGGCTGCAATCTCAAAACCAATGTCTGTCTCATCAAGAAGTGTCAGACGCATTTTGCAGATGTTAAATGATACTTAAACTCCCAGCAAAGTGCTAAAGCCTTCAACACAGCACTGATCCGCAATCATCATCCAGCTTAGAAGTAATTTGTAGTGCTCTCTAACACGTTCAAGCAAAGTTATCAAACACTGCATTGATGTACTTGGTTTGGTTCGTCATACCATTGTGTCTGACTTTTTGGAGGCACTTGTATTATAATAATGTTCAATTTCTCTCATTTATTACCGAGGTGCACTCAATGGTAGTGATATTTGTTGACGTTGGCACACTTATTGTGATATTACTGTTTGAATCATTTCATTTTGTATATATGTACGCCACTCCTGCAGTAGCCTCACATTGGGCTGCCATATTTGAAAATAAATATACCATCCGAAAGTGTTTCACGCTGTGCTCGGTTCCAATCTAATCACTAATATTTGTTGCATCATGATGTGTCGGGTGTGTTTTATTGCATTGGAGAACATTTTGTCTGCCTTCCATGAAGGGTTCAGTTTCAGTATTATGACTGATACCTGTGGCTTAATGAAGATTTAGGTGCGGTTTGTCGTTTTAGAGAATACTTTAACTACAGACAACGTCCAGAAGTCTTCCATGCAGGGTTCAGTTGCAGTCCTATGACCAATATCTGTCTTATCATGAAAGTGTCAGGTACATTTAGTTGCGTTAGAGCATATTTTCACTACAAAAAATGCCCAGATGAATTCTACGTTGTGCTTGGTTCCATCCTTATGACCAGTATCTGTTGTATCATTAAGAGCCAGATGCTGTTTCTTGCATTACAGGATATTTCCAATACGCTTATCATTCAAAAGTCCTCTGCACAGGGCACAATTGCAGCCTCATGACCTAAATCCGTCACATCATGAAGAGTAGGGTGTGGGTTGTTGCATCGGAGAACATTTTGGCTGCAGACAACGTTCAAAAGCCTTCTACACAGGGTTCAGTTCCAATATTATGAGCGATATCTATGACTTTATGAACAGTTGGGTGCGGTTTGTCATTTTAGAGAATAATTTGACTACAGACAACGTCCAGAAGTCTTCCATACAGAGTTCAGTTCCAATATTATGACCAATATCTTTGACTTCATGAACAGTTGGGTGTCGTTTGTCGCTTTAGAGAATATACTTTGACTAAAGACAACGTCCAAACTGTCTTCCATACAGGGTTCAGTTCTAATAATATGACCGATATCAGTGACTTCATGAACAGCTGGATATGGTTTGTCGTTTTAGAGAATACTTTAACTAAAGACAACGTTCAGAAGTCTTCCATACAGGGTTCAGTTCCAATATTATGACCGATATCTGTGACTTCATGAACAGTTGGATGCGGTTTGTCGCTTTATAAAATGCTTTGACTAAAGACAGCGTCCAGAAGTGTTCCATACAGGGTTCAGTTCCAATATTATGACCGATATCTGTGACTTCATGAACAGTTGGGTGCGGTTTGTCGCTTTATAAAATGCTTTGACTAAAGACAGCGTCCAGAAGTCTTCCATACAGGGTTCAGTTGCAATATTATGACCGATATCTGTCACATCATGAAGTGTCAGGCACAGTTAGTTGCATTAGAGCACATTTTGACTATGGAAAATGCACGAAGGCATTTTACGCAGTATTTGGTTCCTATCTTATGGCCAATATCAGTTGTATCAATAAGAACCAGGTGTGCTTTGTTGCATTAGAAGATATTTCGAACGCACACATCAGCCGAAAGCCTGCTGCTCTGGCCTCAATTGTAGTCGTATGACTGAATTCTGGGTTTTCGTGCAAAGGTAACTGAATAGGCGGACACAAAACCACGCGCACGTGAATCACCATGTCGACAAGTCTTTTTTTCAACAAAGGTTTTGTGGGCCCTGCTGTGATCTCTTCTTCAGCGTTGTAAATATGCTTGACCCCTTCAAAAAGCGCCACTGAAGCTCGAACACCAGCTTTTGCATTCCCGTACTAGTGTGCCCCTCTTTCCGTTGAAATGGTTCGCCAGTAGAGAGCGGCAGTCAAAACAAAACTCGTGACGCAGGGGGTGGTTGGTTGTTTATCCGAATAACGAAGGCATACTTCGTATGCCGTATAGGGCGATACGTGAAATATAATTTATTTCAAATACGTTCTGGGCGACGATATTGATTTATATTTCGTAGAGGATGTGTGTGTCTACACAAATCTATATGACGGGTTATCTCGCTTTCAAAATTTTGTGTCAATACTGCTTTTAAGCGGAACAAAGGGGGATGGAGTATGAAGATAAAGAGCGGTCTCACAAACAAACGAGACTCAAGCCCTGCTCTCCACCCCATCCGCACCTCCTTGCGTCTTACAAGAACGTAGTCTTTGAAACAGGAAACAACGAAAAAAAGCGCATGTAGTCCTATATTCATTTCACTCCTTTTGTATTCGTTGTAGCAGTTGCATCATAAGTCGCTGAGCAGTTTCTTCTCATGGTAGACGAATTAGTGCCTTTCTCGTGTGTTTCATGAATCACTACGTGTCATTGTGACTTACATAAATTGTCCACCTGTATGTTGCGCCGAGAAAAAAAAAACAGTACATTACGCATGAAGACTGCGAGCTCCGCTTGCCCCCACTTACCCGTTGAAAACAGGCTTCTCCATTCATTCAGTCAATGGTAGCCTCAAATTCGGAAGGCACGAAAGAGGCAAGTGGTACATTTGATAATAAATAAAAGATCAACAGTTACTGTGAAGTAAAAACAACACAAAGTGTAAGTTATCAAGGAATAATACGTAGCAGATATAGCAGAATCGCTGTTAGAGTAAAAAGAAATGAAATTTATTGTGATACAGAGTTAGCTATGTGAGCAAACGGAGCGCGCTGAAAGAAGATGTATTCAATACGTATGCTGAAGAACACAATATTTACGGAACGCTTGCTTACATCTCCATGTTGTTCTCTCAGGCATTACTGTTAAAAGTAGTGAATATCAACTAAGACACAGCAGATTTTTTTTTTGTTAATTGTAGTTTCGGTTTCCACGCTGACGAAAAGTGGCCGTGCTACAGGAGCGGTGCGCCGCCGGCCCGGGGTGCGCCCCACGGGCCTCCGGTGTCGTGGTCTGCCCAGCCGAATGTGCGGCAGGTGCTCAGAAAACCGGTGCCGACTCGGCCGCGTCTCTCCGCAGGCGAAAAACGTGGTGGACGCGGTTGTGACCTGTGTGTTCGTTCCGTGTTAGCGCTTCGAGTGTCCAGCTGTGGCGGTTCGCGCTCGTCTTTCTATTCGTGCGACCTTTCTGTTTGAGAAGCGAGTCACTTCCCGTTTTTCGCGTGAAATATTTAGCTACAGCACTATCTTTCCGACCTTGTGACGAAACAATGCACAATAAACGCTCGACTGGCTCCGTGAATACACGTTTCGCTTTCGTGTTTACGCCAATTTCTATGATCAGTTTTATTATTCATGGATCTCACAGTGCCTAGCATTGTTTGTTCTCACATATTTCTTTGATAAGAATATGGAGGCGGGCGTGGAGCCACTTGATCCTGGATTCTTCTCAGATTGGGCGCTTGTAGCGACCAAATTTCCGTAATCCTGGATGTACGGGAAGACATGTTTTTACGATGTGCGTACGTTCTATGACATGTTCTGATGACGAATACGCACACATTAAATACGTGAACTATGTCAAGTTATCAAGTGCCCAGCTTGAGCAGTACACGGGCATGGAAGAATGCTTCTTTTTACGGATAAAGTTAAACACTTTTGTTTCGGAGGTCTATAAGTTGAAATAATTAATGCAGAGTTAGCTTTCTTGGTAGCTGGTTCCTGACGTTAATTTGATCTTTACAGTAAAGAGCCAGTGTAGATATAACGGTTTACAAATCAAAACGTCAGTGTTTACCATGCCGTTCATATGTGTGCAGAATAACAGGCGACCCACTTAAAATTGTAAATCGCTGATAAGCGATCATCCACAGCCCGTGCGTTCAAGTACACAATACTCCTCCAAAGGTGTAGCGTGATTTATGGTATCGAAAACGTTCGAGTAATCGATGAAGAGGCCTATGCGTAGTTTGTGTTAAAAAGCACCTTATGTAAAATCCATTCTGCCCCGGGAGAGCATGCTCTGTTGCGCAGTCTTTGGCAAACCCGTATTTTAAAGTGATGGTTCTGTGGTTATCTTGAAAATAAACGATGGCGTTCTGAATCATTCCTTTTTAACTTCTAAATTCCAACTTGCAAAGTCAGTGGCAGTTCCTCCTCACCAATAGCCGTGTACTCCAGACTGACGTCATGTGCCCCCCGCTTGCAGAGAGGAACTACTTGTTCAGTCGTTGAGGTGATCTGCTGTCGCGTCTCTCCTGACTTCATAAATTGTATCCCACTACAGTGTTGGTACGGGCCATGAGCTAGACTATTCTTATCTCCTTCTTTGTACAACAATTTCGATTTCGCTATACTTGCAATTTTTGCGCAAAGAATCCAGTCGAAAATATGACGTTGAAGATCTCAGATTCCGATTGATATGTGGGGTTTAACGTCCCAAAACCACGATATGATTATGAGAGACGCCGTAGTGGAGAGCTCCGGAGGTTTCGACCACCTGGGGTTCTTTAACGTCCACCCATATCTGAGCACACGGGCCGACAGAATTTCCGCCTCCACCGGAAATGCAGCCGCCGCAGCCGGGATTCCATCCCGCGACCTGCGGGTCATCAGCCGAGTACCTTAGCCACTAGACCACCGCGGAGGGGCAAGATCTCATATTCTAATAAATCAAAAATCATGACTAACACACGTTGAAAAGGGTCTACTCTGAACATCGTAAGCTGTTCCTTTTTTAGGGACGAAGCTCCTCAGGTTGTCCATGGGTTGTTCCCTCATAGTATAATAGCCACTTCTAGTTAGTTTTAAGAATTGCTCACTAGATGGCGTTGTGTGTATATGTCCTTGGACATATATAAATTAAACAACGTGGAATAGGTAGGCTTGCTTTATGGGCTCACGGGAATACACCAAATGAGGGAGTACAAGGTGATATGGGATGGGCATCATTTGAGGGCAGGGAAGCTAGCAGCAAGGTAAAACTTGAGAAGCGATTGAGAGAAATGGGGGAAGAGCGTTGGGCTAGGAAGGTATTCAGCTACCTGTACATGAAGAATGTCGATAGAAAATCGAGGAATCGAACCAGAAAATTGATTGGTAAATACTTAGAAAAGAGCAGGGGGCTAAACCGAAAAGAACTATCCGTTAAGAAGAAGGTGAAGGAAGCTGAGACCGGTATGTGGAGAATTGGCATGATTAAAAAGTCCGCACTAGAGATCTATCGAACTTTTAAACAGGAAATTGCCAAGGAAAAGGTCTATGATAATACTCGGAGTAGTTCTCTACTGTTTGAGGCCAGGACGGGAGTATTGCGAACCAAGACATATCGGGCCAAATACGAAGGGGTAGACACGGTATGCAGTACATGTGGAGAGGAGGAGGAAACTGCCGAACACTTGATATTGTTCGTATGGACTTCACCCTATAGTTCAGGATGATGGCGCAGAGTTTTTCAAAGCACTGGGGTTTAGGGAGAGGGAGGGCAAAATAGTTTTTAAGCGGGTAGAATTAACTATAGAAAGAGGTTATCCGATTGGTGTCTAAAGTCAAAGGACGAGTGAAAATTAAACCATTCACTGCAAGTACCAGTCCTCAACTTCATTATTTAAAGGGAAAAAAAGATAAATCTAGTTTTTGGTACACTATAAGCATTACGACTAGGTGGCGTAATCCGCCGCCTGATTTAAAGGGTACAGCCATAGTAATCCATCCATCCATTCATCTTGGAAATAATATCACTAGGTGGCATTATTGGTTTTGACAATTATCAATGGCGCTGTTCCGGTTAAAAAATCACAGCATATCAACGGGCTGAATGATGATGAGTGGGGCGAAGCGTCCATCCATCCGTCCGATGCGTGCTCTAGTGTGATAGGAGCGCATGGACGAACTCTTCACCTCACTGATCATCAGTCACATCGTGGATATGCTGTGTTTTTTATTTCAGACAAGATAACGCGTTTTCGTGGTGTTTGACAAAGAAACATGAGGTGCAAGCTGGATTAATTGTACGCTTGCTTTGTGAAATATACAATATAACAATTTCACATGGTTAATAAAACCAGCCTTGCCAGTAATGCCGCCATCTACAACAAGCTGCCTTTAATTATCACCAACAAGAAACTTAGTCAAGAGCCCGTTTTATTCGTCACACCACTGCTTTCTCTTTCTTAACGCAAAATGCTTTATTTCATTGTCGGATAGGTGCATCCAAAAGGGCACGCTATCAGCCTCGACCGCCATTGAAGCTAAGTGCGTGTGTATTCGTAGTAAAGAAAATAAAAGCTCGCCACTGCCGCGCGAGAACATGCTCCTGATTGGCCCCATGTCGCTGGCGTGCAACATTTGTTGGCGTTGATTTTGTGCCTCTTCCTGCTGCTACGCAAGCTCAAGCAGTAAAAGCAATGCTTGTTTGAGCTCACCAGAAGGTGCGCCTCGTGAAAGTTGGGCACGGCAACAAGGGAAGAAGCCGGATTTCCCCGTAATGAACTGCCCCCCCCCCCCCAATGAAAACTTGGCTGACCGCAGGCTTGCAAACAAGGCGGATCAACGGAGCCCGCCGGCTATGCGGGGCTCAAGGAAGGCTTGGCCGCAGCAAATGATGCCCGCAAACAGTGGCGAAAAATAAAAAGGCCCGCTATGTTCACTCACTTCAGTTTGTTCAGTTTTATTTCCCGGAACTCTTCTCCGCTCCACACTGCCGTCGTTCATGTTTGCATCTCATGAAAGCTTTTAGGTTTTTCGCCGGTGTTGTTCCGGAAAAAAGAAAAGCAGCAAGGGTTTGCAAGCTTAATAGTATGGTGCATTGTTACTTGTGTTACTGATGTCACTTATGTTGCTTGTGTTCATTTGTTACCCCTGAAGATTGACTAATGTGTTTCAGTTCACTATTCCCCTCAAGGAAGAGGTCCTCGTGTGGGCGTGGGCTTATGGTGTTCTGTTTTAACGCAAAGAGCTAGTTTCACAGAAATTCCGGCGTCGGCATCGTTGATTGTGAGCAAAAATCATCATCCTATGCGTTACCGAAAAACTGAGAACGATGCAAATAAAGTTAGTAAATGATAAAAAAATTTCTGGAGCAGAGTGGGAGCCGAACCAAGGTTATTCGGTTTATAGCGGGGACTGAATCCGGGTCGTTAGCGTGGCAAGCGGATGTTCTACCACACGGTCTCGCCTCGGCATGTGAAAACTGTGAAAAGATCTTCCTTTGGAAATGCAGTGAAAGCAGCTTTCATGCTTCACAAACACACGCGTCCTGTATACATGCTTCACGATGCAACACAAAATATTGCAGTAATGATGCGAGGTACAAGCGTCCATTGCCGACGGGCGTCAAAATATGCGATTATCATAATGAATTCATGGTTGAAAGCTAGTACCCCACAACAAAAGACACACACGCTAATGTGCCTATTCGCGCAAATTCAAAAAAGTTTCATGCACTAAATGTTTGAGTTTGGCAGCAGCGCTCTTGGTGTTCGCAGCACTTATATTTGTTCATTTACGCAGAGCAACTGGGCAACGCTGTCCACCGAAGCCGGCATCCGACATCGACCTGACCGAAAAGATACGCCTACCCTCAGCTGTCCACGTGGTATACACGGGAATCTGCAATATCTCGGCCGGGCTTGGATCAAGAGCAGCGGTTGAGGCTCTGCGCCTGCGCGGGGACTCGTCAGTGACGTCACCCTGGAAAAGCGGGCTTTCCTGTGTCGGCCCCCTCAGTTTGGCAGCAGCGCCCTTGGTCTTCGCAGCACTTATATTTGTTCATTTACGCAGGTGAGCAAAACCTCTCCTATGGTGTTTTCTCGGTAGACCTTTGCGCTGCTGCCGGGCTGTAGGTCTGTGTTTGTATATTTGAAGTAGACTGCTTTCATCATAACAAAGGAGATGATGAAAGCTTTCGATGATTTCCGTCGTGAAATGCGTGCCAAACTAAGAGATATACGCGAAAGTGTAAAATTTTGTAGCGAAGTCTGTGACAACGTTAAGCAACTGTCAGATGAAATTAAGCTGCTCCGTGAAGAGCTTAAACATGCTAGACAACAAAATGACCAACTTGAAACAGAAAGCAAGAAATTGCAACGTAAGGTTGATGAGCTCGAGCAG
Source organism: Rhipicephalus microplus (assembly GCF_043290135.1). Classification (NCBI taxonomy): domain Eukaryota; kingdom Metazoa; phylum Arthropoda; class Arachnida; order Ixodida; family Ixodidae; genus Rhipicephalus; species Rhipicephalus microplus. The sequence continues at coordinate 5,070,990 of NC_134704.1, read as the reverse complement.
TACACTCGGGTGAATAACTTGGAAATTAAAGGTGCCCCTAGTGATGAAGACCCAATGGAAATTGTGAAGAAGCTTGGCGATGCCATTGGGGAAGAAATTTTGCCATCAGACATAGACACGTGTCACAGAATACCTGTTGGCAGATCTGGAGACAAGAGCGTAATCGTTTGTTTCGTCCGACAAAAGGAACGCTGTCTTTACTAAAGCACGAAAGAAAAGGCCGCCTGCCAAAGATGTGGGTTTCAAATCAAATGAACCCATATATGTGAATGAGAACTTGACCAAACACGCGAGGCAGCTGCTCGGCTTAAGAGTTGGTAAGAGGCGAGGGACAAAATGGAAGTTCGTGTGGACAAACCGTGGCAAGGTGTTTGCGCGCAAAACACAGTCGTCTGAGATTCTTAAGATTGTTGAGCCTGCAGACGTCCAAAAATGACAATGTAGACTATCCAATCAAGTGTTATACTAACGAGATTTCGAAATGGATCTTGTCAATCGCCAGTACTATGACATAAGCAGTTTCAACAAACTGGTTAATCAAACCTCGCACACTTTCAGTGTCCTGCATCTAAACGCTCGAAGTATCAAGAACAAAAAAAAATCTTGATGTGTTTCTCGACTCTTTGCAATAAACTTTGACGCCCAACATTTTCCGAAACTTGAACACCAAATAATGTTCCACCAAGATTTGCTGGTTATACTTACAGTGGCTTGGTACGTCATTCCGGTCGAGGCGGAGGCATCGCTGTATACGTCAAAGAACAACTAAATCATGAAATATTGATGATCTCTCATACATTTCCCATGCATTGAATGTCTTGTAGTCAAAGTTATTAACATAATTGTTGTCGTGGTGTATCGGTCACCAGTTGGTAAAAAGCAAGAATTTCTTGACTACATATATACTCTTACAAAAGCTACACACAATGCGCATGCCTTTTTTAATTATCGGTGACGTCAAAGTTAACATGCTAGGCGATTCTCCCTGCTCTAAACAACTTCAGTCGGTTTTGAAATCATACGCATGCGCAAACACGATAACAAGGCCTAGTCGCATATCGGAAAAGTCTTCGACGCTGCTTGATATAAGTGTCATGAATCTTCCAAGCAGAAAATGTATTTCAGGGTTACTGTCATACGATCTAAGTGACCACTTACCCATATTTTCTCTTTTATCATTATCTTCAACACAAAATAAAAAGCAGGCCATGGAACAGTCTCGCAAAATGAATAATAGCGCACTAAACCGACTCCGAGCTGAAGTTGCTTCGACGAACTGGAATATAGTGTGCGCAGAAAGAGATACAAACCGGGCTTTCAATCTTTTTCTTGAGCAACTTAAGAGCATATATGACCGCGCCTTTCCTTTAACGAAAAAGCCTTCGAAGAAGAAGATACGCAAGCCGTGGATTAACAACGCACTGTACGACCGAATACAAGAAAAGAACAAAATGTATCACACGTTTGTAAAATATCGTGAACTTCTTGAAGGCTACAAAAAGTTCCACAATAAGCCAAATGCTGACATCAAACGAGCCAGGATATCATATTATCAATACACACTTGAAAAAATCTACGATAATCCCAGGAAAATGTGGAATGAGGTGAATAACTTGACTGAACGTAACAAAAAAGGTTATGGTAATATCACTGATTTTGCAGACAATAAGGCTGATGTCGAAGCACTATCAGCCATGAATGGGTATTTTGTTAACGCTGGCTACTACACATACTCATCTTGTGGGGCATCAGATACGCCTGTAGCAGATAGAAAGCGTATATCACACTCGCTCTTTCTTACTTCGGTTACACCTTGTGAAGTTGAAAAATTAATCTGTAAAATACGTGATAATGTTGCTGCAGGTGTTGACGAAATAGTAGCCAGCCCGATAAAACATGTAGCGTTTCACACCCTCTTTTATACATCTTGAACTCTATGTAAGAAACCGGAATTTTTTCTTTCAGAACTAAGAATAGCCCGCGTTTGTTCCATTCATAAATGGGGTGCCAAAAATGTATTATCGAACTAATTCCCGATATCGGTTCGACCGGTACTCTCTAAAGCTGTTGAATGAATAATACACTCCAGACTTGAATGCTTTTTTACTAAGCACCTGATAATCAATAAAGCACAGTATAGGTTTCAAAAGGGTAAGTCTACGGAGTCGGCGCTATTAGATTCTAAAGAGGAGATATTAAAAAACATGGAAAACAGAAGCTACACCATAGGTTTTTTCATTGACTTGAAGAAGGCCTTTGACACAGTCAAACATGATATTCTGAAAGCTTAGTTGCATGATTATGGTGTCAGGGGCGTGGCAGCTAAACTAATAAAAAGTTATCTTACCGAAAGAAAACAATATGTTAAGATGAGTAACCTTGTTTCCCCAATGAAAACTGTAAAAAATGGCGTACCGCAGGGTTCAATCCTTGGACCGTTACTATTTATAACATATATTAATGATCTTTGTGACATTCCACGATTCCCAAAATTAATTATTTACGCTGACGACACCAACATATGTATTACAGGTAGAATACTAGTGCACCTTGAAACTGAAGGAAATCATTGCTTACTCAAATTAGAAAAATGGCTTCATCAAAATAAGCTCATGCTTAATATATCTAAAAGGAAGTACATAGTATTCCAGCCTATCAACAAGCCCTACGAGGACGACATTAACATCTTTTTCAAAAAGCAGAGGTTGGAGCAGGTTAAATCGCAAAAATTCCTCGGAGTGTGGTTCCAAGAAAATTTGTCTTGGAATACCCATGTTGATAGTCTCGCATCCGAACTAAGTAAGACTGTTGGGTGTATATTTAAAATAAATCCACTTATACCAATTTGGCTAAATAAAAAAATATACTACGCTCTTTTTTATTCGCGTTTGAAATATATTATGCTAGTATGGGGCACTACAAGCGAGAAGAATTTAAATAAACTTGAAATCTTACAGAAAAACGTTCTCCGCCTATTCGATGATTATTATGGCAACCCAAGGGAGATGCCTAGTGGTCCATTATTCCTAAAACATGGTATACTCAAAGCAAGACAGGTGTATGAATATAAGCTATTACTTTACATTTATAAAAATAAACTCCACACTATTACGGCACGGGAAGGCGCACTCAAATACTCGCTCCGTAGGCAAAAATTCGCGTTCCTGCTACTAGGACTGGATATGGTAGAGCACTAATTGAATACCGCGCCCCACAGCTTGTAAATCATTTAGGTGAGCAATTAAATGTTAACCTCTCATTAACGCAATTCAAATTTCACATAAAACATCTCCTCATTAATTGAGTAAAGTAAACATCATGTTTCTAATAAACTTCTGGCTCGGTTCCACATATACTCTCACCTTTAGTTTAAAACGCGTGTATATACAGTAGTATGTACGTACATACGGGCAGATCGTGTGTATGAATATATGAGTGTATTATATGAATGTATCAATATGTAAGTATGTGTCTTTTTGGATATGTAATGAAAAGAGCCTCGATGTCTGAATCTGTGTGTCTATGCAGCCTTTTTTTGTATTTTTATGTCACCTATTTATGCTTTTATGCTATTTCTGTGTTCTGTTATTATGCTGCTCCTTGTATTGTTACAATTATTATTCTATGTAGCACTGTTTGCTGAACTTCTATCATTTTCTGGTTAACCTCCCTGCCTTTCCCTCATTTTATTCTCTCTCTCTCTCTCTCTATCATTTTGCGTAGCTAAGCCACGTCAGGTTGAATGGCCTTTAGCTTCGCTTCGTTTTTCTGTATCTCACGAGAAATAAAATATGTTCAATCATTCAAGTAAGCTCTAAGAAGAGGATGTCGCTACCGCGTTCAACTCCCATAGGTGAAGCTTTAGGGTCCCCTAATTTTTACTAATGCTGTTTCGCTGAGCACTGATTGCACAGGGTTATAGCCCGGGACATGCTAGTGCTTCTAGCCCTGATCCTTATGGTTTTCTGCGAGAAAAAAAAAACGCCAGGCCTGCCCGCAACGCGCAGCACAGTCACAGTGAAAGCTCGAAAAGCGGCCTTTCAGAGCCTTTTGTGAACACTCTGAGTAACTGCTACCTGCACGCTTGCTCAGTACCCTCTACGCCATAAATTATCATACTTTCTGTGTAGTATAGCCGGCATTGATGATGACACCTCAAATGTGGCTCATGCCCACTCAGGGGGATCGGCCAAGAACCGATTACACGAGTTAGACATTTTTAATATTAAATTTTCATGAGAGAAATGATGTACGTAAAACGAAAAGAGTGCAATAATTGTTTTTATCTCGTTCATACCAAACAGAAAGATTTATTATCTTGACTACAACAGAACGTGTTTAAGTATAATTGATACTAATAATAATCGTAGTAAAAAAGGTCACTCGTCTTTTTATGTTAAACTATTGACTAGTATGACACCCGGAGGACGGCCGAGCTGCTGGGGGTCCCTCGCTCGCTGGATTTCGCGCCGACCGGTTGTGCCCTCGCGATCTCCGACGTCAGCGTAGCTCTGGCCGACTGGGCTGGCCCTACGTCATCTCCTGACGCTAACAAGAGCTCTCGCCAGCGGTGGTGGGTGGTAGTGGTTCAGTGAAGGTAGAAAAAGACGCTTACTTCTGCAGCCCTTAAGGGAGCACGGTGCAGCGTCCCAGTGGTGCCCCGTCCTCGGACTCCTGCAACCGTGTCCATCTTTCCTGTCTTCTCCTTACTTCCGTCGTTCACGGTTCCTGTGCCTCACTCTCTCCTTCCTCTCTCTCTATATCTTTACTTTTTAATCATATCCTATTAACCTCTCATTTACCCCCACCCCTCGTGAGCTTCTGTTGGGGTGTCCTCCCCCTGAGTAACAGTTATGGGGCTCACTTTTCTCTTCTTTTCACATAAAATAACTTCTCCCCCCCCCCTTTCTGGTCACAATGTCTTCAGCATAAATCAGTTATTTTTCCAGTGCTGGGATTTGAACCCGCACCCTCAAGGTCGGAAAGCGCGTGTCTTTACCACACATCCATGCAAATAGAATACAGATACAGTACAACTAAACCAAATGAATATGCCTCCTGTGTGCAAAACAAATGCAGAAAGGCAACACTTTTTAGTCTGACTTCATTGATTTTTTGTGGTAAGGCATTAAACGTCCTCAGCGGGACAAGATGTAAAGCAGGTATGGAAAAGTGTACAAATCAATACAATTTCTCTTTTGCAAAAAGTTGATCACAAACTTGGGTTTTCATTATCCTCCTGAGGCGGCTATCACATTCAAAAATAACAAACAAGAAAATAGGTACACCACTTAGCGACCGCGAAAATACGTAACTGGATGATGAGGAGTTGACGAGTGATATGTGCTCTGGGACGCGGCGCTTTCGGGAGCCAACTCCCTTTCCTTTCTGACAACGGTAGGCTCAAGTGCCACTCTTTATGCATATGAGCGCAGGGCGATGCCTTTGTGCTGCATCCGCTGTTTTTTTTTTGTTTTTTTTTTTGCCGTTCATCTTCACGAAAAGAATTGTATCAAACGTGGGAACAGTCACACGCACAGTTGGTTATCTGTCGATAAGAACTCGCAGCAACGCAATGATGGCAGATACGATTAGGATTTCGGAAGTTGTGGAGAGGTCTCGGCAAAATGAAGGAGAAACGTCAATTCAGTTGCCTAAATTATTCTTCGCAAACAGCGTGAAGCAATATCAACGATTTCAGTTGAATATGGTTACAAAATCAGATGGCAGAACTGCCAGCTGGCTCTTAATTATCTTCTGAATTGACAGGCAATGTGCATCGCCGCGTTCCTGCAAAAGAACCTTGCTGTGCTTCCAGTGGAGGCCTCCTGAAATCTCGAAAACCTGGAATGCACCGAGATACCACGCGTATTTTTCGTCTCCATCAGAAATGAGGCTGAGATTTGCTTGACGTGGAAACGTTCAATCTGCATCAGCTGTGTTCATGCGAAACAAAAGCTGTAATAGCGAGGCTCGATTGTTACCGATCATGAATGCAAAAATGAGGTGTTTCGAAGAGACGACGCGTGGAAGTACGAGCAGCGACCCAGCTTAGGGAGGTTTTATCGCTGTTACGCTTTGGACAGGTGTTGCCTCCGCTACTCTATAAGTTCTGCAGTGGAAAAGAAAAGAATGCGCAACAGTCGTATAGAAACAAGTTAATGTACAGTTTGCTTGCAGCAGCTCTCATTGGCCCCGCCGCGGTGGCCTAGTGGCTAAGGTATTCGGCTGCTGACCCGCAGGTCGCGGGTTCATATCCCGGCTGTGGCGGCTGCATTTCCGATGGAGGCGGAAATGTTGTAGGCCCTTGTGCTCAGATTTACGTGTATGTGAAAGAACACCAGGTGGTCGAAATTTCCCGAACCCTCCACTACGGCGTCTCTCATGGTGGTTTTGGGACGTTAAACCCCACAAATAAATCAATCAGAAGTTCGCATCGCAATATTTTCATCTATGATGGCATCTACAGATTAATAAAGAAAGAAACAACAAAGGTCTCTCTTTGATGAGAAAAAAACAAAGCCGTTCCGGCATAGCAATGTTGACCTTTCCTCCTCCTGCAAACAAAAAAAGCTGTCGCCCAGTCTGTGTATACAAACGTCAGCCGAGCTGGCGGTCCAAACGTTGGCGTGCGTTTCTACAAGGAAAAGCGTACGACAATCGATCGGTTTTCTCGGCTCTGTGGTGTTCTATTTGTAATAATAATAATAATAATAATAATAATAATAATAATAATAATAATAATAATAATAATAATAATAATAATAATAATAATAATAATAATCTCTTATTATCATTTTCAAAAAGCGCCACAGAAATACAAAATTGGCCTGCCGCCTAAGCCCCGATAGACAGCAGACCACAAGGCTTAACATGTATAAGACCACATTGATGCAGACACTTTCTTTTTGCGTACGTACACAAAATAAATACGTGCTTGTACGGCAGTGCAAGACAAAATAAAATTGACACTAAGAAAATTAGCGTCACCTAGCCTGACAATCGATTATTCTTACACCATGTATCATACAATATTAACACCATCAGATTTTTGGTGACGCTAAGAAAAGAAAAAAAAACCAAGAAAACGAAAAATAACATGCCAAAGCATTACAGCATCGTTCTAAAGCGTGCAAAATAGAAGGGAAAAAAATTCGGCAGATCCCACGTATACCTGGGAATCGACATTATGCGAAGCACGCGGAGGGAAGTTGGCCATGTTGCATATTTTTAATTGAGCGACACGCCATTAAATTACGCTGTACATATGTACAAACGTTGTACGCACAGATATATGGTAAAGAGTTGCAGATGTTTATATAACCAGTTGTTTGAACTTGCGCAACTATGCCAACTGGAACCTGCGTATGAGGGACACGAGAAGCTAACATGAAGCGCTGATGTTCGCGAAGATGCTGGCCTTGGACACTGCTACAAAAATCAACTTCAGCACATGACAACTAACCACAATTGACGTTAACCAGACGTGACGGCTGTATCAAAGGAGTACAAATGTAATGTTTATAAAATTGGGTAGGCAGCACTGCAAGCACTATTCACGTTTCACGAAGATGAGCATCTGTTTGAAAAGTAGCTCCGAGACCTAGCGTAGCTCTGTGATATAATGCTTGACTGCAACGCAGAATGCTTGGGTTCGATTCCTGCTGGGACCCTGAAATTTATTAATTGCATTTGCCGGGGGGTCAACGCTGTCTATGTCAGGTTTTTCTTAAGACTGACATTTATTCTTTGCATTCGTCGGGTCGGCGCTACCAATGTTGGGTATTTCATAACGCTCGCGCGTTAAAATTGCCCATGTGTGTTCCCTTCGTTACTGGGTGGATACTAAGTGTCGATCACCTGTGGCGCATACCCGCATACTAGCGGCACATACCAGCCCGTGGGTATGTGCCAGTGTCTGTCGGTAAGTGTTTCGCGAAGTACGCGACGGGATTGTGACATTATTCATGTCTCGACCAGCACGTCACAATTCTCAAACCATCTTACCTTCCCATGGTAATTTTGGTTCACGCCAAGTTAAGGGGGTGACCACGAGAGCACCCAAACGTAAGCGGCCAGATAGATGGATAGATAGATAGATAGATAGATAGATAGATAGATAGATAGATAGATAGATAGATAGATAGATAGATAGATAGATAGATAGATAGATAGATAGATAGATAGATAGATAGATAGATAGATAGATAGATAGATGCGCGCAAAGCCGCTGAAGTTCCCTAAGAAATGTTTTGCATTGAAAATAATAAAAACATGAAATATGTTATGCAACATGACAATTCCTTTAGGATCTGATATGCATTTACCCGAGTGCAACCGAGGATTAATGCGACGAAAAAGTTGCTTCAGTAGTAACGTTCATTTAGCATGGAAAAACACTGGCGGGTAGTTTAATAAAGCAAGTTGATCGAGACAGCTCCAAGTGCGCTGACCATACCTGGTGAAGCCGCGAAATACATTGATGCTGTAGCAAACCTGGTTGATTGATTGATTTGTGAGGTTTAACGTCCCAAAACCACCATATGATTATGAGAGACGCCGTAGTGGAGGGCTCCGGAAATTTTGACTACCTGGGGTTCTTTAACGTGCACCCAAATATGAGCACACGGGCCTCGACATTTCCGCCTCCATCGGAAATGCAGCCGCCGCAGCCGGGATTCGAACCCGCGACCTGCGGGTCAGCAACCGAGTACCTTAGCCACTAGACCACCGCGGCGGGGCAGCAAACCTGGTTAATCTCCAGCCTGTTTGTTCCGGAACTTTTTGTGTATCTCTGACCTACCGACTAGACATATATACGGGGCGTCCCGCTTATCGCGCAGCTCGATTAAAAAAGGGGCGTGCCCATCATTCTGAGTATACATTGCAGTGAAAGATGGCTAGGATAAACGAAGAACCATCGGTGTCACGAGCGGTCTCCACTGTTATCAGTTGCGTACCCAAGCACGCACGCCATTGGCTGCGTTCTTAATGACGTCGTTCATCCCACCGCAGTCGTGGGCTTGAATACGGGCGCATAACTTTCTCTTTGTATGCCAAGAACAACAAGCGGCGACAGGGAAGACGTGAGAGAGCTCGCGTTCGCCGATGTCCTGGCGCAGAAATAGGCCAGCAGCACCGAAGATCTGGCAGCCGCGCTAGCGAACGGGAATGCAAGTGGCCGACGTGCAAGCCAGGCCGCCGAGTCAGCTCGCGAGGCAATTGCAACAACGTGGCGGCAATGGCGTTGCGGCTGCGTGCGATACGCCGCCGGAAACACAGAAAAGAGCGTTTGTATTTGTGAATTTATTTTCACTTAGAAGGAAGCAGTATCGGCTATCTGCAACATGTGCGGCCTATCCGAAAATTATCTTCCTCATAAAAGGAGATGTGCCTCAGAAATCGGGTAAGTCGCCACTGGTTCACTGAAAACGAAGAAGGCAACAGTTAACTCGACAAATGGCTTCGAAATGACGGCGGCCAATCGCAGACCCCGAATGCATGCAACGAGCGAACGCTTAATAACAGGAAGGCAACGGTAGCTGCGAGAACAGTGACGACGTAGATCGACGAGAGGTGTGAACGCCCTCTTCTGCCGCTTATGCTTGAATATCCGTGACATGAGTGCGATTGTTAATTTTCATTCGGACCTTCCTCCACTGAGAATCAAGGTAGACAGAATCTAGCATCACTTAACTAAAGCCGCAACGCCCTAGAGGCAATCGGACGAGCCTTCACAATCGCCCAGTGTCGCTGTTTCAATCCTCCCGCGGGTCAGTGCAAGCTTCGATCGCTATTTATTTACTGGCACCTAAATACTAATTGTCCACCTCCTTTTCTAAATCATGGTACTCTCAAAAACTTTCACTGTGGCACATGCAACTTCTACATGGCATCTATTTTAAAGGAATAATTATCATTATTATACAAATAACCTTATTTGCACCAACCCGTATTATTTTCGAACATCAGTTCCAGTTGTATTGTTGACTGGCTGTGTTCGCCTCTAAACTTCAAATATGTTGAATGTATTGTAGCCATTCCTTTGTAACACCCTGTATGCCAGATTCAAATGTAATCAACATTTCTGAGTGAACTCTGCTTCACATCAACGTTCACCGTAAGAATAGTTATTCTCGCTGTGAACTCCAAAGACTAACATCATTTTTAAAAAAGTGTGACTAGCTTGCACTGGTAGAGTTACGCTTGAGCCAAAAGCGAGGCTTGTGATCACCTATAACTTCCACGTTGCATGCCGTTGAGCGAAACTGTGTTACTAGTTACACTTTGAGTTGTCCGAGTTTGTACGTACTCGGATAGGCTTAGCACGATTTAGATGAAAACGCACTGAACACAGACGAGCGCTGACTTTCAACTGAGTTCGTTTGCTCTTCAGAAAGCCTGTTTACGCGCCAAAACCTGTCTGTATTAACGTATACACAGAATAGCAAGATAAAGACGATGAAAACGAAACCTAAGAGCCGTAAGCAAAAGAAAAAAATCACAGCATATCCAAGGAGCGAATGAGGATGGGTGGGGCGAGGCTTTGAAGGTTTTATCAACAAACCGTGAATCATCCGCTTGCAGGGACACTCCAAAGATTGGTGATATCACCTATGTTATTTAACTTAGTCCTGACTGGCCTCCAAGTAGATTAGAAAAGATAGAAGGTTTGCACTATACAAAATATGCAGATGATATTAATCTGTGGGTAAGCAAGGGCAGCGATGGGTCAATCGAACAACATTTACAAGAAGCGATCAACACCGTAGAGCAACACCTAGAAGGAACTGGTCTCATGTGTTCAGTCGAAAAGTCTGAGCTTCTACTACACAGACCAACATTAAAAGGCCGACCTCCCAAGCACCACAACACACATACCTACACAGACATACAACTTAAAAGACGAGATGGACACACCATACCCATTGTCGACGAAATAAGGGTACTGGGGTTAATAATGAAACACAAAGTCATCAACGGAGAAATGGCACGCAATATCGAAGCGAAGGTTTCTCAAACGATGCGCCTAATCAAAAGAATTGCGAATGAGCATAGCGGCATGAAAGAGGCAGATGTCACAAGGCTCATCCACGCGTTTGTAATCAGCCACATTACGTATGTTTCTGCACACCATAGATGGTTCGCAGCAGAAAAAAAATGAAATCAAACAGCCTCATAAGAAAAATCTACAAACAAAATAAGCGCTGAGGCTCATGCAAAGCACAAGTACAAAGAGGATGTTAGAGCTAGGTTTACATACACTCGAGGAACTGATTGAGGCGCAACGTATTGCGAGCGCCTCTCTAAAACCAAGACTGGTAGATACATCCTGAAAAAACTTGGCATCACTTACCACACAGGATATCACACAAAATGCGACATTCCTCGTCACGTGCGGGCTAAGTTCCTCCGTTACCTAAAAACATGCATGCCGTGCACAAGGTAGGCAGAAGGCTGAGCAGAGCTAAGACGATGACAAAGATATTTGGAAACAATGAAAAAGCGGTCTTTGTGGATGCCGCATGTTACAAACACAAAAACTACTTCGTCGCTGCAGTAGTTAAGCACAAGAAGCAATGCAGCACTAGTCTGACAATACACACGAGACGCGTTGAAATGGCGGAAGAAATAGCTATAGGTTTGGCCATATCACAAATTGACTCGTGTTATATGATCAGCGATTTACAAGCAGCTGTACGCCACTTTGCATATGGCGAATTCTCCCCTGAAACACTGTGTATTCTCTTAACAGGCAAAACCAACCAAGACGACTGATGCATTTGCATTCTCTGGTTCCCAGCTCACATACCCGACGCCACGGGAGATATCAACCCTAACGAAGTGGAACACAACGTAGCTCGAGGACTCACTTTCCGGGCTACGACAAATGTTAATCCCTCGTAAGAATTTCCAAATGCGTGGAAGTGGGAGGACTAAATGACAACATTCAATGAAATTACAAAACATTATAAATTACAGAGGCGTTTTTACCCCCCTCCTCACCATAAACTCAACTGGGCACAGTCTGTCCAATGGCGACAATTACAAACCAGATCCTATAGAAATTCAGTGCTATTCCACTGTATGTATCTACGCGACCGTTCAATGCAAAGATTGTCGGGCACGAGGTTCCTTCGAACATACTCGATCATTCAAGAGAATATAGACAGCGCCGTGGAAGGTCAAAATGGCGGACTAGATGGTGATGTCGCGAGCGTTTACGCCAGCGTCGCAGAGCATGAAGACGCGTTCATTGGTTCATGACTACTGAGAGACCGAACTGTGTGGCAGTTTTATCACCGTACAGCTTCGGATCATGGCTACATGGCGCCGCCTGCGTAGCGGAAATGACCGAATACTATGGGAATGGCAGGAATTAAAACATAGTAATGAGAACGCGGCCTCCACCGACAGCCTCCGCGGGCGTTGGCTGGCCGTGCTGCTCAGTTCAGCCCTGGACGATCAGCTATGGGCAATCCAGTGGGCCGAGGACGCTGCTACGAGGCAAGAGGCAAGACCTTCTAGCCGATACTTATAGGCGGGAGCCCAGCCCGCTAACACACCGGATACAATATATAGTCTATTCCATCCATCCATATCCACAGAGTGCGTGAGAATGAGTGAGGCGAAGCATCCGCCAGTCCGTCTCCCATCCGTCTGTCCGTGCGTCCAACGGTGCGACCCTCGCTCCGTCCACGCGTCCGTCTGTCGGTGCATCCATCTGTGCATCCGTTCATTCATGCGTCTGTCCGTCCACCCGTTTGTACGTCCGTCCATCTGTTTGACCATACATCAGTCTGTCTCTTCGTCCTTGCGTCTGTTCATCCGTCCGTCCATCTATTGAACACTCCATGTACCACCATCTTGCATTTTTTATCATATATTTTTCATGGAGAAGTACCGCCATCCAGCAGACATTCTAAGGACTAAACCAGAGGTGGCACGGCTGGACTAGAGGAGCGGCACGCGCGCACTTGCTTACTGCCTGCGCATCGTGTCTAGTTCCCACCTTTCGCCGCCTCTAGTTCATGGAAACGCGGCCCAACACTCGCTAAACCTTGCTAAAACCAAGGAGGTTACGCCCAGCGAGTTCAACATGGCTACCAGATACTGCTCAAAGTGCGTCCTTCTGATATTAGTTTTTTACATGCGGAGCATGTTATACTAGGGGCTAGTAATGCGCCGTTGCCGTCTGCAGCCTCCCCTTCTCCTCCGCCAGCCATCTGTGCATCCCTTCCCCCTCTCAACACAGCGCTCACTTCTCCCCTCCGCGCGCCGCGATGCGCAGGCCGGGGCCGGCGTTTGCTATAAATAACCGAGTGTCGGGGCGCGCTGCCCTCGTCGGTTGGTTTGTGCGCTCGCTCCACGTCCGATGTCGATGGTGAAAATGTATGCTAACGAATCCGCAAACACACTTACCGATGTCCCTTCCAAAAGCGCCAGCCAATGCGTTGGTGGAACCGCAAGCAATTCCGAAGACACTTCGTCCGTGGACAAGGTCGCGCTGAGAAGAGCTCGCGACGCGGAACGCAAACGTCGGCGTCGAGCGGAAGATCCCCAGCTCCGAGAACGTGAAGCAGCTGCGATTCGTCAGCGTCGAGCGGAAGATTCCCAGCTTCGAGAACGCGAAGCCGCTGCGAGGCGTAAGCATCGGTAAGAGAATCCAGACGGTGAAGCGCCGCATGCAAGCGTCGACGCCGCAAGGCCGATCTCGATGCCACCTGCGAGCGCGAGCGTGAGCGGGCGGCTTCGTCGACGTCATGACGATGTACCTCGCGCCCAAACTATCGCATGCCGCCGTGAAGAAGTACGTCGACGAAGCCGTGGAAGAATACCTGAAACAACGACCGCAACAACGACCCTTTGTGATAGTGGGCGACTTCAACGTCGACGTCATCAAGGACGATTGGGGGGTCGACTACATGGAGTCGCGCCACTCGCTGAAACGAGTAACGCACGACGGCAAACATCATCCGACCACGGTTCGCTGGACGTGCATCGACCACGTCTTTGCGAATTTCGACCATCGACCGCTGCAAGCAGACCCACTCACCCTTCACTTTACGGACCATAAAGCCATCTTGCTCAAAATAACCAAAGCGTCTCATCAATAAACGTCGTCTTTCGCAGCACACGTGCGTGCGTGTTCACTCGTAGTCACTCGTGTTCACTGATAACACACACGCATGTCGCAAATTGCGAACCACATTTATCGCAGCTCTACATATATGCTCCGCATGCTAACCAGTGTTCTCACTCAGGAAACTGCGGTCATTTTTTAGTAAGCATCAAATTCAAGGCAAACTTTATTGAATATTAAGTCATCGATACTCTTTTTTGTAGGTTGTTTATTCAGAAACACCTATCTTCTTATATATGATTAATGTGCGTGGGTTTCCTCCTCAATTCAAACGAGTGCGCGCGTGCCGCTCCTCTAGTGTGGCCGTGGAGGTGACTACTACTACTACTACTACTACTACTACTACTACTACTACTACTACTACTACTACATTCATCGCGGACGCGCGACCCACGGCATAGGGAGCTTCGCCCCCCAAAATAAATGAAGCAACGCTAGTACTCTGCAGCGCGAGCGCTGCTCCTACGCGGGTGGTGAGTGTCTTTCCCGCAATACTTTTGAACCCAAGATGGCGTACCTTGGCTCAACTCTGATATCTAAAGGTATTGAATTGGATAAACTTTTATTTCGTCCTCCAAAACACAGATCACTGTGTTGCGGGCCGCTCCCACGTGGGAAGTGAGATCCCGAGCTCCTCAGCACAGTAACTATTGCTTATACTGAAGTGTCGCGCTGCAATAAATGGTTGTGTTCCAATTCTTAGACAGCGCGTAGGCAGCCGACGCAAACAGCTTAGAAGACAGTGCCGAGCCCATGCTGTCCGATAAATGGAACACGCTTATTAGACGACCTCTACGCGACAAGGCGCTACGTCGCCTCAAAAAAGAAAGCTGAGTTAAACAAACGTAATTGTTGTATTTTCTTACTTATTTCGGGCTGAAATCTGAAAACAATTGAACATAACTCACTTTAAACGTCTGAAGAAGTGTTTTCCTGTGTGCAGACGATGATTCCTGCGAGATCAGATCTATCTGAGCCGCCATCTTGTTTGGACAGCAAAGTAGCCTGCATTGTATTTGTCTACGGTGCGGTGCTATTCTATAGTGCTTAGAAATATTACTGGCTAGTGTGCTGAGCGCGCCCATTCCGCACGAGAGAGGGTAGCCCCGCATGTGATGACTGCTTTCAGATGCCACAAGCGATGCTGCATGTCGAGTGGGAAAACTAACGCGCGAAATTCCTCTCGTCCTGTTGCTGCCGGAGCATCGCCACGTGTAAAATCAGTGTGTGACAGCTATCATCTGTTTTACTGGGAAGTTCGACGACGCCAGATGTAGGCTACAACATCCTGACATGTTAAAAGCCAAGCCGCAATGCAAAGAAAGGATGTGTTTTCTGCCGCTGTGTCGAAGGAGTTACCGGTCGAACAATAAAAAAATTGCCCCGTATCTGCATGTAATTTGCAAATGTCCTCAAAAGACGATATATCGTGTGGAGAGAGGGAACAAAAAATTTTTTTGGTGTTCTGCGCAAGAAAAATCGGTGAATGGTATTCCGGAGGCGCTGCGTTAGAGTGCCTCGAGCGTGCAGCGCAGGCAAACGAGCGCATCAAGTCACGTCGGATGGATGGAAGGATGGATGGATGGATGGATGGATGGATGGATGGATGGATGGATGGATGGATGGATGGATGGATGGATGGATGGATGGATGGATGGATGGACGGATGGACGGATGGATGGACGGACGGATGGATGGACGGATGGATGGATGGATGGATGGATGGATGGATGGATGGATGGATGGATGGACGAATGTGGCTGTACCCTTTAGATCGGGCGGTGGCTAACGCCACCTAGCCGTAATACTCAGTGAACTAACCATAAGATTTATCTTTTTTTTCCTTTAAATAGTGAGGTTGAGGGTTCGTACTTTGCAGTGAAGGGTTTAATTTTCACTCGTGCCTTGACTTTAGCCACCAATCAGATAACCTCATTCTAGTTAAGTCTACCCGCTTAAAGTCTATTTTGCCCTCCCTGTCCCTAAACCCCAGTGCTTTGAAAAACTCTGCGCCATCATCCTGAACTGTAGGGTGAAGCCCTTTACACACGTGAGACATGAGCGCCATCTGGCAGTTTATTTTGGAAAACAAAGCGCGTGGCCGTGCGCGCCCGTCTCAGAGGCGATAAGCTGTAAAACACGAGGCGACGGGTAGGTGCCACCCATGCAAGCGTTGCATGGTAAGTGCAGCGTGATAAGCGCTACGGTCCTTAAAGTTACTTATGTATGCGTTTTCTAGTAAGAGATGCATATGCAGAATATATGCGTGTTGTTATGGTGCCCCAGACATGCGCAATAATTGATTTTTAATTGACAATTGCACAAGCATAAATGCTTAACCTTGATCAACATTGGTGGTCACTGCGGATGGGGTGGGCCGTTTCAGGTACCCGACGCTGGTTAGAGTGGACTCACAGACAAATGTACAGACAGACAGACCAAAATATTTGCGTCGAAGGGCCCCAAGATATCGTCCTTAAAAAATGTCTTGTTCCCCACATCGACAGATCCAGCATGGTTTCCTGAATGGAAAAGTAGGATCAAGAGAACAGACAGAAGACTGCGTAGAAGGTTGTCATGGGCGAAAGGCATTATAAGAGTGACTGCATCGAACTATCTTTTCTGATTAGGGTGAATGGTGTCGGGACAAAGATCGTTGGTTAGGCATAATTTAAAATATCAACCTTGGTCTTAAAAATGAAAATACCGCTTAAAACTTCAGTCACACACTTTTTCTTCATTTCAACTTCGGACTTCTTTTGCAACAACCGTATTGAGTATCATATGCGGCGAGTGTCAGATTGTTCATTGGCATGTTATCATTCTTTGTTTTCACTCAAATCCGAGTGGAATGCAGGCTAAGAGGTAAAGATTTTCGGGTCTCTTGTGATAACCATTGCTCTAAATAACCGAGCATATTTTTTTTTTAAAAAAGAGCTCGGCTGGTTATACTGTCGATTGTCTTTAAAGTTAATTTCTTTGCGTACTGCAGCCACTTTGGGCATCTATCTATCTATCTATCTATCTATCTATCTATCTATCTATCTATCTATCTATCTATCTATCTATCTATCTATCTATCTATCTATCTATCTATCTATCTATCTATCTATCTATCTATCTATCTATCTATCTATCTATCTATCTATCTATCTATCTATCTATTTCTACGTCTGGGTGCCCTCACGATCAGGGTAAACGAAAATTAGCGTGGGATGGGTAAGATGGTTTAATGAATACTACTTGCTGGTCCTTACATGAATAATGTCACAATTCCATCACGTACGCCATTAAACCCTTCTCGCCACACCTCCTTTTTTAACGCGTGAGCATGGATAAAAAGCAAACATTGGCAACGTTGACCCTACGAATGCAAATAATAAACGTCTGTGTCCCAGCAGAAGAATTTAAGCCAAACATTCTGCGTGGAAGTGAAGTATTTAACCGCAGAGCTACGCCAGGTCTGCGAAATATTTTGCAAGAGCCTAAAGTTCGTGAAACGCCAATTCTGGTTCCAGTGTTGTCTATCTAATTTCTTGCATACATGTAGCGCGCCTTCGGAATGTTTCGCCTTGTAAAAAATTACAAAGTCACCTTCCATCCACACGCTTTGCACAGCATTGATTCCCAAGTTACGGGGGATGTGCTTTTTTTTTTTTTTGTGGGCGGTAGCGGATGGCGAAATGTATGTCACGAAATGGCCTTCATTTGGTATTGCAAAGTGCAAATACTGTGAAAGCAATACAATAAAGCATACAATAAAGCATTTACAATACAATACAATACAATAAAGCAATACATACAATAAAGCAATCTTATACAATAAAGCATTTTGTAAAGAACACTCCGAAAATACAAAAAAAAATAAAAAGATGGCCTCGTGCGGCCCGGCCTCCTGAAAGCTTCGCAGCGCTTGCGGAGCGCAAGGATTGAACGCAAATGCGCCTACTCGCACAGCAGCGCATCATGCGGACGCCGCCGGCAGTCATCAGCTGCGGGGCCATCTCCTACAAACTCTATGGTCTCCTAGCCCGCACTCAGCACACTAACCAGCAATGAATCTAGTAACGTTGCTAACCACTATACTTCTTCATGGAGCTGTCTAGTTAGCCTGGCTACGTGAAAATTGAAACGAGACTTCAAATGGCCACCGTCCATTTTGCTGTCTGTTTAGTCGTCTACGGTATAGTGTACTAGAATTTGGGGTAGTGTGTTCAGGTGCCCTCTCTCGCCATGCATCGCGTGAAGCAGCGCACGTGGACAAAAGAACGATTCCGCAAGGTGGCGTTGCTATAGCATGGGCTGTGCGTTCGGAAATGCACGGTGGATGGACGTGTTTTTTAGTGGTCCCGATCGACTGCGCAGATAAGTGGTTTTGCATGTTTTGAGCTTGCCTTTATAATTAATAAGGCAGCAGTTAAAATATTTGTTTTGTAGGACTTGTTACATTGTACGGCTTTTCTGGGGGTCAGTCAGTCACCAGGTATTTACTAGTTTGTGCGTGTGTGTGTGTGTGTTTGTTTCTTTGTGTTTTTTTGCCACCCCAAGGGGGAGGTGCACGTACATTGAACATGCAAATTTTTGTAGTAGAGCTTAGACTTTCTCTTTTTCGTAGGGCAGGGTTCGTGTTTCGTAATTATCGAGTGAGACAAGTCATAAGGACTATTGGTGTCATAAAGACATGGTTAAAAAAGCTGTAAAGTGTTCAGAATGCGGGGTGTGAGTTTGAAAATGAACCCAAGTGCAGAAGCAAGTGGAGAGAAGGCTGACGCGAAGTGTAGGCAATGTGAAGTCGAGAAAAAAATGGAGAACTGCTGACGAGAATAACCAAGCTGGAGACTGCATTGGTGACAAAGCAAGAACAAACGAGGGCAATGGGAGAAAGGCTGAAGAACGCCGAGGAAGCACTAGCCAAGGTGAAGGAAGGAACGGCCGACGGAGAGAACAGTAGGGCATCGGCCACCAGAATAGCGGAGAAGAAAGAGCAAACAAGTTTGGAAAAAACAGGTTCAGTTGTCGCAAGGCCCAGCTTCAGAGAAGTAGCGGTAAGGCTGGGAGGGGACAAAGCAGCCGGCGTCACAGGTGCAAGTGACCCTCAGGTGCAGAACGCTCCAGCTGAAAAGTCACAGCATGTGATGATCGCCGGGGATTTGAATTTAAATCGATGCGCAGAAGCAATCAAAGAGAGGGTAAGAGGTGACAAGAGGGTTGCAGTAGGGACGTTCCCAGGACGCAAGCTGGAGACAGTCATGAGGCAAGCGAGCGCAAAACTCAAAACTACAGCTGATAGACGAAACCTCGTGATAATTTCAGGCGGTTTTAACGATGTCTTCAATGAAGATACGGCAGGACTAGCGACCACACTGGCGAAAGGGGTCGATGACAGGCGCTCCACTTCTGTTCAGGTAGAGGTAGTGATATGCACGATACCGGAGGTACCGGTGCATGACGGCAACCTGCAAAGAGCGGTTGTCAACGCAAACCAAGATATATGGTGGATGAGTCGAGAGAAAGCCTTTGAGGCGGTGTAAATAAACAGTTAGGTGCATAGGTGGGGTGGTTTTCAACGAGACAGAATTCACTTCGATGGGCGGCTAGGTCACGAGGTGGGTTGGCGACTTGCAGGACGCGGAGTAGCTTTTCGGGGGGCACGTGGGCCCTTCGGGGTGCAGGATAGCTAGCGAGGAAAACAACCAGGGAGACTGTTTGACAGGTGGTATGGACAAATACGATTCCAAAGTGGCACCAGTATCTAAGATAGGTAGAGCCGGGCCAGAAATAGACGTAGCCACGAGTGCCGAGCCAATTCAGACATAGGGTATATTAATATGCAGGGTGATAGGAACAAGCTGAAGTGGGAAGCGACAGAACAACAGCTAAGGGAGGAGAGGCCGATGCTATACGGTTTTGTAGAAACACATCCTAGGGACATGGAACAACCTCCTAACAATCCGGACTACGCGTGGGAATATTGTAATAGAACACAAGGCAGCAAAAAGGGTGGTGGTATTGGGGCATTCATTCATAAATGTACAGACTGGCGAAGGGTCAAGGAGGAGTGCAAAGAACATTTATAGCTAAAAGGGAAAGTGACAGGGCAAATGACATTCCTTGGCTTGGTGTACTTGTGGACGGGAGCAAAGGCCAGAGCGGAAAACCAGGCAGTGGTAGAGTGTATATCAAAGGACATTGAGGAGTTAAGGGAGAGTGCGAGATAATTATACAAGGAAATATGAATGCGCACATAGAATATATATATGGGTATACGGACCCAACAGGCAAAATGATCATGGATATGTGTGAAAGGTATGATTTAATCATTTGCAACAGTACGGAGAAGTGTGAAGAGCAAATAATATGGGAGGTAGGAAGGCTGCAGTCGACAATAGATTACACACTGACGTCACATAGAATGTATGATAAGCTCAGGGGAATGCACATAGATGAAGGTGGCACCAGAAGTTTGGGTAGTGATCACAAACTTATCAAGCTAAGTTTTGGAAGCGCAGTGAAAGTGGGAAGGAGACAAGATGAACTACAGAAAAATTTTCATTCAGAAAGGCAAATAGAAATAGCTACTAAACAAAATGAGAAAGTAATCACTGAAAATAATAAAACAGTGTGGACATACACGAATCTAGTTAGATTAAGCTAGAGCTTGCTAAGGCACGTGACAAGTCACCCCGGAAAAGAAGACACAAACCCAATAGTTGGTGGGACGATGAAGTTAAGAGAGCCATAGCGAAACGTCAGGAAGCCTCTAGGAAACACAGACATGCTAAGCAGCGGGGTGAACCGACAGATGATGCTGAAAGAAAATGGGAAATCTTTCTAAGCTGTAGAAGTGATGCATCCCTTCTGATCAATGAAAAAGATTAGAAGAAAGGGAGCTCAGTGGCTGACAGAAGTACATAAAAAAGATAGAAAGGCAGCTGCGAAATTTCGGAACCAACTAAACTCCCTAAGAAATGAGACAAGCCTAGAGCCGAGATTTATAACCACAGCTCAAGGTGTTAGGCTAGAAGGGGACGAAGCTATTGAATATATAAGAAAATGGTGACGGAAAAATTTCAACAAAGAAGTGCTTTGTGCACCACAATAGCCAAGTATGAATCAAGTGGCGAATTGGCTCCATTTTCACAACGAAAGTGGGAAAGGGCTTAGAAGAGGGTTCCTAGTATTACATCAACAGGCCCAGATGGCATTCCAATTATGCTGATAAAAACATTAGGTCCGAATTCTAAGCAGGCCTCGAGAGAGGCAGTGAGCAAAATAATAATCGATGGTCAATCCCCGATGGATGGAAACATTGCAGGATGAGCATGATCTATAAAGGAAAGGGGGACAAAGCTGACATAAACAACTACCATCCTATAACAGTGACATCAGTGGTCTACAAGCTGGCGATGCAGATTATAAAGGAAAGACTGCAGGCATGGATAGAGGATGAGGGGGTGCTGGAGGAACTGCAGAATGAATTTCGGAAGCACAGGAAGTTGGAAGACAATCATTTCTCACTGATTCAGTGCATAAAAATAGCAGAAAAGGAACACAGGACCCTGTGGCTAGCATTTTTGGATATCAAGGGAGCGTACAATAGCGTGATTCAAGAGGACTTGTGGGGAATATTGGACCCACTATGCAATGGAGTCACTAATCTTTAAAAGGAAATCTATAAAGGTAACAAGGTAGTTATAAAGTGGGAAAAGCGGGTATCCAAGTCTGCAGAGGTAAAACGGGGGCTTAGGCAGGGTTGTCCTAAGTCACCCTTATTATTCATGATGTACCTTCAAGGATTAGAGGCCAAATTAGAGGGAAGTGGACTGGGCTTCAACCTCTCTTTTGTCAAACAAGGAAAAGTCATTGAACAGGCACTACCAGTATTGATGTTGCAGATGATATAATGCTAATGGCCCACAAGGAAGATTTGCAGAGATTGGTGGACATCTGCGGTAATTAGGGAGATAGGTTAGATTTCAGGTTCAGGAAGGAAAAATCAGCAGTCATGATTTTTGATGACAATGAAGGTAGTGAGCTTAGAATACAGGAGGTCACGCTAGAGATAACAGATAAATACAAATATCTGGGCGTATGGATAAGCAATGGGGCCGAGTACCTAAGGGAACATGAAATATACGTGACGGCTAAAGGTAACAGGAATGCAGCGGTTATGAAAAACAGGGCACTGTGGAATTGCAATAAGTATGATGTTGTGACAGGAATATGAAAAGGGGTCATTGTTCCTGGTGTGACATTCGGCAATGCGGTCTTGAGCATGAGATCAGAAGTTCAAACAAGATTAGAAATTAAGCATCGTAGAATAGGTAGGCTTGCCTTAGGAGCTCATGGGAAAACACCAAATCAGGGAGTACAAGGTGATATTGAATGGACATCATTTGAGGGCAGGGAAGCTAGCAGCAAGATAAAATTTGAGAAGCGATTGACAGAAATGGGGGAGGAGCGTTGGGCTAGGAAGGTATTCAGCTACTTGTACATGAAGAATGTCGATACAAAATGGAAGAAGCGAACCAGAAAATTGACACCTACGTCATGCACCAAAACATGTGAAGTTGCTGGCATATCAGTCCCTCATCAGACCGATACTCGAATATGCCTCCCCCATATAAAACCCACCCCAAACATACCTCATTAACGACCTCGAATCTGTCTAAAATCACGCCGTTGGATTCATTCACTCTCAGTACTCATACGACATCAGCATTTCATCCTTGAAAGCACAATCTGGCTTATCACCTCTCTCTGTTCGCGGCTGTATCGCCAGCCTTTCTCTCTTTCATATTTTTTTTCATTCTTCCCTCAATGCAGCTTCTTGACATACATTTCACACCGCACAAGCCATCCACTTCAAGTGTCCTGTTATCGCAACAGAACTGCCACTTTTTCCGCTTCTTTTTTTCCCCGCGCCTTCAAGGATTGCAAAGACCTTCCCTGCTCCATTGTTTCAACCACCTGCTCATCATACTTCACGACAAATGTTACAAATCATCTGTGCTGCGAAAATTAACATGTTCAAATGTTCTCTTTTCCTGTGCATCAACCCCTTATGTAATACCCCCCCCCCAGTGGGGTACTTAAGGAAATAAAATTGAATGACTGAAATGACTGGTAAATACTTAGAAAACAGCAGGGGGCCAAATCAAAAAGAATTAACGGTTAAGAAGAAGGTGAAGGAAGCTGAGACCGATATGTGGAGAATGGACGTTATTAAGAAGTCCGCACTAGAGATCTATCGAACTTTTAAGCAGGAAATTGCCAAGGAAAGGATCTATGATATTACTCGGCGAAGTTCTTTACTGTTTGAGGCCAGGACAGGACGGGGTAGACATGGTGTGCAGTGCGTGTTGAGAGGAAGAGAAAACTGCCGAACACGTGATAATGTTCTGTAAAGGGCTTCACGCTATAATTCAGGATGATGGCGCAGATTTTTTCAAAGCACTAGGGTTTAGAGACATGGAGGGCAAAATAGACTTTAACTGGGTAGAATTACCTAAAAGGAGGTTATCTGATTGGTGGCTAAATTCAAAGCACGAGTGAAAATAAACCATTCACTGCAAATTACCAGTCATATACTTCACTATTTAAAAGGGGGGAAAGGATAAATCTAGTTGGTGGTTCACAAAGTATTACGGCTAGGTGGCGTTAGCTGCCGACCGATCTAATGGGTACAGCCAACTCAATCCATCCATCAATCCACGTGCAGGAGCGCTGCGTACGTTGGCATACCGTAGCAGGTTCGACACATCTGCGGACGTGGCCCGGGCCATATGTCGAATATGCGGCACTGAAAAAGAGACCACAGAACACATCATCCTCCGCTGCGCTGATTTTTGCCCGGACACCTAGAGGGCACCACCTTCCCGCTGGCACTGGGATTCCGAGGAGATACGGAGAAGAGCACAGCGGTGGCCAGAGTGGTTCACGTCACAAAACAGAGATTGGCGCAGTGGCGGCGCAGAACACGCAAACAGTGCCGACGCGCAGACAATGTAGACGTTTAGACAATGTAGCCGGTCTTCAAGGAGACACTGGCGGGCTGTTGCAAACGTGATAACTTGTTTTGTGTGTGTTTATGTGTGTGTGCCACATTTTGTTTTTCTCTGTCTATCTCTCTTTTTTCTACGTCTCCCTTCTTTTCTTTCTTGCCTTTTTTCTGGTTAAGGTAGTTGAGAGCTGCTACCCGTTACAAAGGGCAGCACCACAATCCATCACCACCACCACCACCACCACCACCACCATCATCATCATCATCATCATCATCATCACGTCACCCAAGGCAGCGATGCGCTGCGCAGAGACGGCAATCAACCACGCGCGTGGGCAATGTGAAACATTTTAAAAATATATATATATTTTGCTCGTGCATGGTCTCAAATGGCGACCGAGAAAATACGTTAATTCGCTTCTCGAAAACAGGATGCCGAAAGTGAGCGCGTGATGGCACAGAAACATTTTATCGATTAAAAGTGGAACGATGGACTCAGTTCTAAGCCACTGCTTGCGACACCTTCCACAGCGGGCCATCATTTTCTCAGGCAATAATCTGTAAATCATCATCAGCCTGACTACGTCCACTGCAGGACAACGGCCTCTCCCATTGACGTATGCATGTGGGAGGTAGTGGCCAGATACTGCGCCAGCGTGGCCAATCCTTCCTCTGGTGTGGGAGTGTGTTCCCGGCGGTGGTTACCGGTGAGGCCGCACCCCAGGCCTCCTAATGCAGTTCCATCACCACGCGGATTTTTTTTTATCCGGTTGGAAACTGCGCGGCACCGGGATTTGAACCACGGACCTTTTGCATGCGATGCAAATGCTCTAACCCCTACGCCATCGCCGCACTTCCTGTAAATAAGGCCCCATCATTCATAATGTCATACTCAACGACGATAATCACGAGCGGTATTTGGATGAAAACCTTTTATTTTCTGCACACAGGTCATACAATGTATTTCCGAGAAGTGACAAACTATCTGTTTACAACAACGCGTTCTTAATAGTTGTTCACGCGTCCTTTTTTATCCCCAAGAAAAAAAGTTTTATAGTTCACAAGCGCCCCAAAGAACATTGGGATGCAAGCCTAGGTGATCCGCCTCATTCAGGTACTTCCTCTTTTCACGGGAAGATGCTCGCTCCTTGGGGAGTACCTTTCTGCAAAAAGGCAAATGGGTGAGCAGAAAAAACTTGGTTACTTGATTGGTTAGGCTCGGACCATGTTTTGCTCTGCCAAAAGTGAGATTTTTTTTTCAGGCAGGAAACAAGTTCTGCCAAGCTGTCACTAAGCATCGACAGCCAGCAAAGCGCATGATGGTCCGTGATGACTGCGAACGGACGTCCGTATAAGTACGGACAGAATTTCGCAATGGCCCAAACGAGGGCTAAACATTCCCGCTAAGTGATGGAACAATTTTTCTTCCGCTTGCGACAGAAAGCGACTAGCGTAAGCTATCACACGGTTGGTGCCATTCTGTATCTGAGCGAGTATAGAACCAATGCCATGGCCGCTTGCATCGGTGCGAAGCTCTGTTCGAGCCGCTGGATCAAAATGAGCCAACACAGGTGGTGATGTGAGGGCGGTAGTCAATGACGCGAAGGAATGTTCTTGGTCCTTCCCCCAAGAAAAGACTACATTCTTTTTGAGGAGATCCGTGAGGGGCCTAGCAATATCTGCGAAGTTGAAGACAAAGCGGCGGAAGTAGGAGCAGAGCCCAATAAAACTGCGAACTTCTTATGTGGAACGCGGAGCCGGGAATTCTCGGACTGCACGGATTTTCTCATGGTCGGGTTGAACACCAGTGGCGTCAACAAGGTGGCCAAGTAGTTTAATCTGCCGGCGTCCAAATTAGCATTTCGATGAATTCAGTTGGAGACCAGCGCAACGAAAAACGTCAAGAATTGCCGAGAGACGAGACAGGTGGCTTTCGAAGGAGAGCGAGAAAACGATTACATCGTCCAGATAGCAAAAGCATTTCGACCATTTGAAGCTGTGGAGAAGAGAGTCCATCATACGTTCAAAAGTAGCCGGGGCATTGCACAACCCAAAAGGCGTGACCTTGAATTGGTAAAGGCCGTCGGGTGTGATGAATGCTGTCATCTCGCGGTCGCGGTCGTCCACCGAAATTTGCCAGTATCCGAATCGAAGGTCAAAGGACGAGAAATAGTTGGTGCCGTGGAGGCAGTCGAGCGCATCATCCATTCGGGGTAGAGGATAAACGTCCTTCTTGGTGATGCGATTCAGGTGGTGATAGTCGACGCAAAAGCGCCAGGTGTTGTCCTTCTTTATAACTAAGACCACAGGAAATGCCCAAGGACTCGATGAACGCTCAATGACGTCTTTGCTCAGCATTTTCTCGACCTGCGTCTGTATAACTTGGCGCTCAGCATGTGACACGCGATAAGGGCGTTTGTGGAATGGACTGGCGTGGCCGGTGTCGATGCGGTGGGTTACGGCACTTGTGTAGCCCAGGGAACGATTGTCGACGTCAAAGATATCCAGGTAAGAAAATAGAACACCCCGGAACGCTGCAAATTTGGGAAAGTAAGATGTCGCTGGATATCATTTTGTTGAGGAACGCCTTATATTGCGGGGTGATGACAGGTTTCGCCAATGTCTTAGTGTAAGGAGTAAAAGAACAAATCGAACATTCATCAAGGGTGGAAATATCGACTAAAGTGATGTCTTCGGGAAGAACTTGGGTCGACGTAGAGAAGTTCACAACTGGAAGTAGCGCCGTGTTCTTAGCAACAACCACTATAGTATGTGGTAGTGCGATGTGGTGCGTAAGGGTCAAATCAATGAGGAGAGCCGCCAGATAGTCTCCATCAGGAACGGACAGAAAGGGCGACGCAGGAATGTACATAGCAGCCTGGTGCAGTAGCCGTAGAGAATCCACGGATCGTAGCCGAGTGCGACTTGGAGGAGTGAAATCAGTGCACAAAGACAATTCGAGCCGTAAGATACCGGTAGAACAATCGATGAGGGCGGAGTGGTCGGTTAAGAAATCAATTCAAAGGATGATGTCATGTGGGCAAGCATCAAGGACTGCGAAGAGAACGGAAGTGTGGTGGCCGGCAACAGTAACGCGGGCAGTGCACATGCCAAGCACCGATGTTCGACTTCCGTTGGACACTCGAACAGTAGAGAACATAGCAGCTGTGAGATCCTTTTTCAGGTGAAATCGAAGCGTTGAACTCATAACAGATACTTGGGCACCAGTGTCAATTAGTGCATCAACGGCGCGGCCATCAACGAACACTCGAAGTAAATTCCGTTTTGAATTTGTAGCCGGTTGAAGGTTTTCGTTCCGAGTCGTCAATGCAGCGCCACCTCCAGGAGCTGCACTCATCAGTTTCCCGGAGGATGACCAGAATAAGCGGATGATGGAGAGCGGCGGCGTTGATGGGATCGTGACGGCCGACCCTGAGGTGACGGCGAGCGGCTAGACCAGTTTCTTTGGGTGACGGCGTCAGCGTAGGACGGTTCGGAGCGTGGAGATGAACGGTGAGGTGAAGGGTCCTGAAGATGGTCATCCGGAAAAGCGGGTTGCGAATAGTGTCCACGGTCCTGATGGCAATCGACATTAGGAAAGCTTGGTCGCAAAATACCACCTGTTGCGGCAATGGCGGGAGATGTACGTGCCCAACTCGAGAGCAAGAAAAGCAGATGGGTTGATCATCGTGCGTGCGCCACTCAGATGGATTTCGGTGGCGTGGTGCAAACCGAGGAGTCGAAGCTGCCGCAGCGACAGCAGAGTGGTGGTTATCGTTGTGGACGGAAGTGCTCATGGGCTGCGGCATGATCCTGGCGGGAAGGGGAACCTGGACGCCCAGGTTAGCAAACTCCTGACGTACGACAGCTTGAATAAGCGAGACTGTTGCCCAGTTGTCTTGCGCAGGGGGCTGATAGGAAGCGGGTGCCATGGCCTCCAGCTCCTGGCGAACAATCCTTGTGATATTGGCAGGAGGCGCAAGTGAACGAGGCGCTGCAGAATCCTCGCAAGACGAAGTCGCAGCGGTGTTTGGTAGTCTCGTGAAGTGGTGGGTTATTCGCCTGCTTTTAGCTTGTTCAAATGGTCAGCATTCAGATATGATGGAGTCGACAGTGGTGCAGTTCTTGCACATTAGTAGGTTGAAAGCATCATCGGCAATGCCTTTCAACAAGTTGCTGATCTTGTCCGCCTCGGACATGTTTTTGTCAGTCTTCCGGCACAGTGCCAGTACGTCTTGGATGTACGTGACGTACGACTCCGTCGATGATTGAACACACGACGTGAGTTCCTGCCTGCCTGCCATCTGACGAGCAACTGACCGACCGAACAAGTCGCGAAGCTTTTGCTTGCATGCGTCCCAGCTGGTTAATTCTTCTTCATGCGTCTCATACCAGGTAGGTAGAATAAAATATTAAATTTGCCAGCATAAGCGTCTCGTCCCACCTGTAGTGTTTGCTGACGCGCTCGAATAATTCGAGCCATTTTTCGACGTCCGTGCTGTCCGTCCCGGAAAACGTGCTAGGGTCAAGAAGATGGGGGGAATTACAGGTGATGGAGCCGGCGCGGATGGCGAGGCCTGCCGGTTTCAGGCAACGTGGCTGGACAAGGCTGGCGTCCAATGCGGAGTTCTGAGCCGGGTTGTGTGAAGACACCGCACCTTCCACCAAAAGATGTTACGGGGAAGATTTATTCACCGACAGCAGGTCTTGCTAATGGCTTAAAGAGAGCACAATCATGCAGGCCAACGGGGAAAACTCGAGAGACGAACCCACTACAACCACGTTGTCGTCTTCCTCCTGTCGGGTGCCATTTCAGTTGTGCCGAAGCGACAGCTCCACACACACACACACACATTTTATATATATATATATATATATATATATATATATATATATATATATATATATATATATATATATATATATATATATATATATATATATATATATATATATATATATATATATATATTGCAACGAGCGAGTTCACGTACAAACACTTGTTATTAATCAAGAAGCGTTAGCCGCAACAAGCTGGCACAGGCAGGAACCCGGCAAGCACGAGCCACACGGACGTCAACGTCTTCTTCAGGCTGGCACAGAGCTGGCGCCACTATGCTCCCGTACAATTACTCCCTGCGCAGAGAAGAGCCAACCTGGTGATCTAAGGAAATGACACGACAGGGGTGTCATAGCATGGTTTGAGACGTGATACGTGAACCGTTTCACGCCCACAGCAGCGTTGGTCCGAAGGTAAATCAATGGGCTCAACTTCATAGTTGACGGGAGATGTCTGTCGCACCACACGGTAGGGGCCATGGTATTTCGACGATAGCTTTGGGGAAATACCGGGAGGGGTATACGGGACCCAGAGCCAAACCAACATTCCTGGGTTATAGTGGGCACTAGATGCAGAGGCATCGTGGTCAGTTTTCTGGCGCCATTGGTCTTGCGTGGTAAACAAGCGAGCGAGTTGACGACACTCTTCGGCAAAAGCAGCTGCTTCGAAAACGGGCGTCGCTTCGGAAACGTCAGGTCTGTACGGGAGAATGGTGTTCAGGAGCCTGATGGTTCACGTCCGTACAGGAGGAAGAAAGGAGAGAAGCCGGTCGTTGTTTGTGGCACAGAGTTGTACGCGTACGTTACAAAAGGGAGCACTTGGTCCCAATTAGTGTGGTCGTCAGACGCGTACATGGCAAGCATATCTCCAAAGGTGCGATTAAAGCGTTCTGTCATGCCGTTGGTTTGAGGATGGTATGCCGAGGTTTTCCGATGGACAGTGCGACATTCCTTGAGCAGCTCGTCGACGGCGTTCGAGAGAAATACGCGTCCACGGTCACTCAGTAATTCACGAGGTGCACCTTGCCGGAAAATCTGATTGTGAAGAAGAAAGGACGCAACGTCTTTCGCAGTGGTAGCAGGCAGCGCAGATGTTTCAGCGTAGCGTGTCAAATGATCGACGGCGACGATAATTCACCGGTTGCCTCAAGGAGTTGGGTAGAGGACCATAAATATCAATTCCGACGCGGTCGAATGGTCTCGCTGGACAGGTTAAGGGCTGCAAAGGGCCAGTAGTGCTGTGAGAAGGCGTCTTGCGGCGTTGACACGTGGCACATGACCGAACGTACTAGCGAACGTACCGATACGTGCCGCGCCAGTAGTATCTTAGACGAAGGCGAGAGTAGGTCTTGAATACTCCAGCGTAGCCACCCTAGGGGTCATCGTGAAAGGCAGCGCAGATGTCCGAGCGCAAATGACGGAGGATGACAAGGAGCCACCTACGGCCATCCGTCTCGTAATTGCGGTGATACAACAAGCCTTCACGGACAGCAAAGTGTCTTGCTTGACGAGAGAGGGACCGTGAAATCGATTCTACCGAACTGTGAGAGAGGAATTCGAGCAGAGAATTGATCCGGGGATCCTTGCGCTGCCCGGCTTACATGTCGGTGATGCTCAGCGATGAAGAGTCGCAGATGGCATTTGGTGAGCAGGCAAGATCAGGAGGCAGCGGAGAACGGTATAGGGCATCGGCGTCTGAATGTCTGCGTCCTGAGCGATAAACAACACGGATTTCGTATTCCTGAAGGCGTAAAGCCCACCGAGCAAGACGGCCAGTAGGGTCTTTCATGGACGCTAGCCAGCATAAGACATGGTGATCTGTGACAACATCAAACTGGCGTTCGTAAAGGTAAGTTCAAAATTTTCCTATAGCCCAAATGATAGCCAAGCACTCCTTTTTCATGACGGAATAGTAACTCTCCCTTTGTTAGGGTACGGCTGCCATAGGCGACAACGTACTCTTGGCAGCCATCCTTGCGTTGAGCGAGAATGACACCGAGGCCCACACCGGTAGCATCCGTGTGAACTTCAGTAGGTGCATTGGGATCGAAGTGGCGGAGAACTGGTGGAGACGTGAGTAGCCGGCGCAGCGTCGCTAATGCGACATCGCAATAGGAATTCCAGTCCGAAAGGTCCGCGCTACTGAAAAGAAGCTGAGTTAGGGGGGCGATTATAGAAGCAAAATTGCGGACGAAACGCCGAAAATACGAGCACAAGCCTACGAAGCTACGGAGCTCCTTTAGGGTGGTAGGCTTGGGGTACTAGGCAACGGCACGCAGTTTGGCAGGGTCCGGCGATATTCCTTCTTTCGAGACGACGTGGCCGAGAATTGTGAGTTTGTGGGCGCCAAAATGACATTTTTTTGAAGTTCAGTTGCAACCGGGCTGCTGTAAAGCACTGGAGAATTTGTTCCAGACGGGAAAGATGAGTTTCAAAATTTGCAGAGAAGACAACTATGTCATCTAAATAGCAAAGACAGATGTGCCATTTAAGTCCCCTGAGGACACTGTCCATCATCCTTTGAAAAGTCGCCGGCGCATTGCAAAGACCGAAGGGCATTACCTTAAATTTATGTTAGCCGTCAGGGGTCACAAACGCCGTTTTTGGATGGTCTGGTTCGGCCATTGGCACTTTCCAATACCCAGAGCGCAGATCCAGTGAAGAGAAAAACTCCGCACCTTGAAGGTAATCCAGGGCGTCATCAATGCGTGGCAGGGGATAAACATCCTTGCGTGTGATCTTGTTTAGTCGCCGATAATCCACGCAAAACCTAATGGAGCCATCTTTTCTCCGCACAAGGACCACTGGCGAAGCCCGAGGACTGTGCGAGTGTTGAATGACACCACGTTGGAGCATCTCATCGATGTGTTGAGTGATGACGTCACGCTCAGCCTGCGAGACGCGGTAAGGGCGCTGACGAAGTGGATTATGATGACCGGTGTCCATATTGCGAGCGACAACTGACGTGCGTCCCAAGGGAGGTTGTCCGTAGTCGAAGGAGGCGCGGAAACGGTCAAGTAGTTGAATGAGCTGATTGCGCTGGTCTTGCGTAAGCCCGGTGTCCACGCTGCGCGACAGAACGTCTTCGTCAGGTAGTGAGGGCGCGGTGCCAGCCGTGACAGCATCCACGGACATCGGTGTCGTATCAGAACGGGCATCGAAAGGAAAGATGTCATCATAAGCGTCAAGATGCCCAATACATTCGCCATGTAATAAGGTAGCGGGACAAGGGAACAGATTGCACACGTACACGGCACTGGAACCGTCGGCAAGCGTTATGACGGCAAACGGGACGACAAGGTAATAATAATAATAATACGTTTATTTCATCATCATTGTGTACATGATGACAGGGGCCCGCAGTAAAAGCTGCAAAATCCGAGGATCGTTCCAATGAAAACTCCAAAAAAAAAACAGCTTGACTGAGCTGCTGACCCCTAACTTGGCAAACAGCAAGGATTCAAGAATAAAAAAAAACACAACCAATTATGCATAACATAACAGAAAAAGAAAAATGAAAGACACAATACAAGGAACTACACTTTTAAGGCACAGAAATTGCGAGCAAACAGATAACAGGAATTATGAAAGAAAAAAATGATAACTCTTTATTTGTCAATGTTTCAAGGGGTGCGTTTTTAGCTGCGAAGCTATTGAGCAGTCGCGGAAGCTGGTTTTCCTGGGTTTGCGTGCCGTAAGTTGTTCTGTATGTTTAAACGTGCCATATATCTGTATTTCTTGTTCTGCATATATGTTTTCGCGGCTCTAGCAGAGCAATCTTACGAAGTAGAAATGTACTATACTTGATTTCACGCTTGAAGGAATGACAAAGACGATACTCATATAATTTAGTTACTCGCACAATTTTGTGCTTGGTAAGAAGTTCGGTTGTTGCGTGACAGCGAGGAAGGTTTTCCATTACGCGTAAGAAGCTCTTTTGTAGGACGTGTAATTTGTTTAGGTTTTCTTGTGTCGTGGTGCCCCAGACAGTTTAGATGAGAATAAAATAAAGACTGATAGATTAGGATCATCACGTTCAGCGGCAGCATCTCACGTGTTCTGTAAACAATGCCTATTATCTGCGACAGCTTGCTACCAAGATAGGTTACATGGTCGTTCCAGGACAGTTTTTGATTTATCATAACTCCTAATGTTTTCATCGATGGCACTATTTCTAGGGGAATACGCTGGAAACATATCTCTTGTTAATGCGACTTTTTTGTTTTTTCCTCTAAAGATGACGACTTTAGTTTTTGAGCTGTTTATCTGTAATGCGTTCTTTCGTGTCCAGTTATCAAGTTTGTCTAGTGCGTCATTTGCTTGTTCTGTCAACTCGCCTATATTATCTCCAGCTAGAAATATGCTCGTGTCGTCAGCGTAGCATACAATTTTTGCGAAGGGTATAGCCTGCACAATATCGTTTATAAACATGTTAAAAAGAAACGGGCCCAAAATGCTGCCTTGTGGGACGCCACACTGAACAGGCCGTGTATCGGATAAGAATCCGTTTACAACTGCCTGCCTACGGAATTCAAGATAAGATTTTACGAGTGCAGATGCATGTCCACGAAATCCGCAACGCTCTAACTTGCGCAGCAATAGTTCATGGTTTATTAGGTCGAAAGCCTTCGTAAAGTCGACATACATCCCAATAACTATTTTATTTTTGTCAAGTTCCTTTAGAGTGTGTTCTTTTTGTTCCAGTAACGCGAGCTCTGTCGAACAGTGTTTTCTGAAACCAAATTGAGAGTCGCTAATTAGGGAATGCTTAGATTCAAAGCTCACGAAGCGCTTATGAATAACTTTTTCAAACAGTTTTGAAAATATTGGTAGTATAGATATTGGCCTGTAATTTCCCAGTTGATTTCTGTCACCTTTTTTATAAATTACTGATACACGCGCAAGCTGCATACCACGAGGAAACACTGCCTTAATGATACACTTGTTGAGAATATGCGTAATGTACGGCGAAATAATGTCAAATATAAACTTAATTGGTTTAACTTGGAATCCATCAATGTCACAAGATGTCGTGTTGTTTAGCGTGTTGAATGTGCCCATCACCTCAGTTTCATCAACCGGGCTAAGAAATGGAGTATTTTCAATCGAGGTAATGTTTAGGAGGTCATTGAACACTTTCGCTTCACTAAAAACGCTTACAAAATGGCGATTAAATTTATTGGCCAGTTCCTGGCCGGATATAGCTTCCCCGTTTAGTACAAGTGTGGAAAGTTTTTTTTTTCACAACTTTGTTTCCCTAGAATATTGTTTAGCTTTTTCCACGTTGAATCAGTGCGACCCTGGCATGCAACAAACTGATTTGTGTAATAATATGCTCTAGCTTTTTTAAGTTCCTTAATCAGGCGATTACGGAAATTCTTAAATGTACGCAAGTCATTCGCATCTTTAGTTTTGATAAACTTGTGATACAAAGTGTTTTTCAACCTAATCTTAGTAAGCAGTTCTTGTGTGATCCATGGCTTCCGAGTTCGGTGGTTGTTCCTCACAACTTTGAATGGAAAACTTGCGTTGTAAATTGGCTTAAGAACATTTATTAACTTGTCGTACGCTATTTCAGGATCATTTTCTTTCAGAATAAAATCCCAGTTTACTTGCGCTACATTTTGCCTAAATATAGAAAGGACGTTTTCAGTGATAGGTTGAAAAGAGCGAGTATTGCTAACATGTTTTTGGAACTCTTTTGTAAAACATAAATAAATCGGTAAGTGGTCACTAATGTCAGCGCTAATTACTCCAGATTTTACCCTTGCTCTGTCTATGTTCGTAATAAACAGATCTAGCAACGTGGAAGAATTTGGCGTCATGCGGGTTGGTAAATCAATGACATTTGAAAACCCATTTTCCTGTAATAACAAGTCAAAACTCCTTTTCGAAACATCATTATTCAACATGTTAATGTTCATGTCCCCGCCACATACTAGGTCCAATCGCTTTTCGCGGCAGTATGAAAGCAGAGATTCAAAGAAACTAATAAATGCTGTGACTGAGCCCTGTGGAGGACGATAACACACTGCAAAAAGGGTGCTTCCTGTACATACAGATAACACTTCATAGTCGCTCGTGCATACTGTGAATAACGGTAGCAAGTCTGGTTCCCAAATATTTTTAAACAGTATACAAACACCTCCCCCGCGACCATTATCGCGGTTTAATAAAAATGTTTGGTACATAGGAAGACGGATAAGATCACAATCATTTTTCGACCAAGTTTCAGTTACTATATTTACATCCAAAGATGTATCTAAGTGTTGCAAAAATAAATTTAGGTGCATTTCTTTATTTCCGAGTGACTGTGCGTTAAAATGAACAGATTTGAAAGATTTTGCGAAGGCTGGACCAAGCATTTTTGAAAACTGGTTAGGATTAACGTAGGACGTATGGCAAACAGGTGCCATCTGGTGATTCTTTTACACACAAAAACCTAGAAGTACTAATCAGACATCTAGGTGAGCTTAGCAACATCGCGGAAGTCCGAGATAGGCTTCGTTGGATGCCTTTCCGCCTTTTTTACGAGGATTTTGTTGTTTCTATGCCAGACTTACTTATAGTCGTTTACCTTTGCCCAGTCTTTTACTTCCTTCAACAGTGCTTTACTGCGTTTCGTGAGGTTTTCCAGCACGCGAACTTCTTTGTTCATTTCCGATTGTTCATTTCTTTGTTCTTTGTTCATTTCCATTTTAAGCCGGTTGTCCCACCATGCTTCTCGGACGTTTAGTTTAGTGAAACGACAAATTAATGCGGGAATCTTATCTTGCTTGGATGGCAAACGGTGAATCGCTGCCACATCGTAACGTGATAGTTCAGGAAGCTCGTTTTGGATAGCTAACGCATTTATCTTGCCAACAAGATCTTCTTGTTTAGTCTGTGGTATGCCATGAAATTCGAGATTGTACCTTCGGTTACGCCATTCAAGGTCGTCAAGCTGGCCGTTTAGCGATTCAAGTTTTTTGTCTTTCATTTCGAGATTTTCAATCCTGGTACGTAGTTCTTTGATGCTGCGCTCATTTTCTTCGGTGCGCTTCATTAATCCGTCATCTGATCGGACATGAACTGCACAGACTCTTCTATCTTATCAACGGTTTCTTTCAGGGGCATCAAAACATGTAGCTTTTGATTGATCGCCTGCAGCATCAAAAACACATCCCGTACGCAAGGTTCGTCATCGGTTTTTTCCGTTTGCCCACAATTTTTTGATGGTCTGCAGTTCAGACATTTCCAACCTTTGCGATACGCATCCCCTTTGGACTTCAATGTTGCGTCAGACACACCCGCACATTTTCCCGTATGATACGGGAGCTTACATAGAGTGCACACTATGCCATCACTAGCACGATCTAGTAACTCTTTACACTCAGGGCATTCAATGTTGTCAGGCATAACACTTTTTGGCGGCAGCAGCGACAAATATGAGCACAGGCAAGAGCCAAGTGAGACACTTTACAAACCTGTAACAGTACAGGGCGATAGGTTAGGGCGACGTTCCAGTAGCCACCGCTGCCGCCAAAGTGATGCTCGGGCGAAGAAGAGGTCCCTTTATAGGCTGCGATGACCGCGCCAAGTGCAGATTGCGGCAGGTCCCGTGAGGTCCTGTGTCGATGAAGTCAGCAATCTGTTGTCCCTTCGGTTGTCGGCCACGTTGTTATCGGCGCATGTGCGGCAATTTGCTGTAACAGTACAGGGCGATTGGTTAGGGCGACGTTCCAGTAGCCACCGCTGCCGCCAAAGTTCCGGCGACGAGCGCATTCTTGCGATGGTATAAAGAAAGCAGTTGAATCAGGGACGGGGTTGCAAAAAATAGAGAACATGGCGACCGAAAAAGCAGAGATGACAACGTGAGTGGCGACGGTCACCTTTTTAGGCGAGCAAGGGAGATCTATGAATATCGTGCTGAACGGCAACAAAACGAGTTGTGCACGGGCGCAGTCGACAACCGCATGATTAGAGGAAAGAAAGTTAAATCCCAGGATGATTTCATAAGATGCATGCGGAAGGACGACAAATTCAACGATGAACAGCACCCCTTGAATCACAACACGAGCAGTGCATCTGGCAGAAGGCTGGACGTGCTGCGAACTCGCTGTGCGTAAGGAAATATCAACCAGTGGAGTCGTCACTTTTTTCAGTTCGCGGCATAACACTTCACTCATTACACAAATAGCGGCACCTGTGTCGACAAGAGCAGTTGTGGCGAAACCGTCCACAAACACGGCAATCTCGTTAGTGGGCGAAAGATGAGGCCTTGGAAATTTCGTTGGTGGCGCAGTTCTTACCTCGGGAACTGCGACTGTTAGTTTTCCTCCTGGGCGTGGTTGGAACGGCGAAGCATGGGAGAAGGAGACCGAAGACGGGGTGAAGGAGATCGACGTGGGCTGAAGTCTGGTCGACGTGAGCGGCGGTCAGGTACATCAGGTGTAACATGTGATTCTGGTTTCCGAGGAGCGTTGCCGGAATGCTGAGCCTCATTAAAATAGAATCTATGGCGACGACACTAGCGCGCGACATGCCCTGGAATAGCGCAGTTGTAGCAGACTGGCCGGTTATCCGGAGTACGCCAAGAGTTAACAGGTGCTCGAGGTGGCGAGAAGGGTTGATTTACGGGCTAAACTGAAACAGGCGCCCTGTAGTAGTTGGTGGCTGGACTGTATGAAGGGAGCGGCGGTTGGGCAGAAGGTCGGCGGACGGCTTCTGCAAAGTCAGCGGTGCAGTACCTGATATTGGGGACGTGGGCGAAGGGAGAGCCTCGGCAATTTGCGTCTGAATAGCACGGCGAAGTGAGTGGTCCAGTGCTGTGGGGGTCTCGTCGATGGTGGTCACAAGAGAGAGCTGTCGAGCAACTTCTTCGCGGATGTACTGTTGGATTTGAGGCATTAATACGGTGTAGTTGGTGCCACTGGGCTCCGGTACTATATATATATATATATATATATATATATATATATATATATATATATATATATATATATATATATATATATATATATATATATATATATATATATATTACTAAACATTGTCATAAATTATGTCGTTTGCAACGGCGTTATGCCAATATAATATTAGGAAAGCAGTACAATTAAGCTGTCGATACAAAATGAGAACTGGTTACAATGAATTTACGCAGAGTAACAGACGGGCTATGTATACTATACAGCTGGCACTCTTCAATATGTTTAAGATAACCCGACAACCCCTTTCGTATAGAGAGAGCGAGATAGAGAGAGAGAAATAACTTTATTGGGTTGAAAAATAAGGGGTTTAGGAGCTAGATGGGTGGAGATCCATGTCAAAGGCTGCGCCGCCTGCCGAACGTGGTCCAGGAGTGCTAGTAGCAACTCCGGGTCCGAGCTAGCGAGGAGTGCTTCCCATTGCTCCAAAGGGTTTTCCATTCTATACATACGCTGTAAGCGATGAAGTTCATTTGGCCGTTTAGCAAAACTCCACGAGATATGGTAAAGGGTCGGTGGCGAGTCGCGACACCACGGACAATCGCGCCCATAAAAGTTGGATGAATTTTGTGCAGTCGTAATAAATTTGGATAAACTCCGGTTTGAATTTTACGGAGGTGTATGCCATCTTCCCCTTTAAGAGATTTGTGGGGGGCGCCATATTTCTGCCGCGTGCATCGCTGGTGAGCAAGAAGCTCTCGCGGAGCCATCCGAGCCGGGTCGCTTTCCTCCTCCTCGCGAAAGCCGTCGTTGCTGGGTGGTGGTAACAGCGAGAAAGGCTGCTGCTCCGTTCGGTTCGTGAGCGCTCGAGCTAGAGCGTCCGCCCTCTCGTTACCCTCTAGGTCTGCATGTCCAGGGCACCAGACCAACCTATAAGTGTTGCTCAATTCGCCGCCTAAAAATTTGCAAATGTTTAATGGGAGGC
This sequence comes from Rhipicephalus microplus, assembly GCF_043290135.1. NCBI lineage: Eukaryota > Metazoa > Arthropoda > Arachnida > Ixodida > Ixodidae > Rhipicephalus > Rhipicephalus microplus. The sequence continues at coordinate 5,032,114 of NC_134704.1, read as the reverse complement.
GGCCTTTCGTGAATAGCCGGCACGCCTCTTGCGAATCTGAGAGTATGGTGTTGTACGTCTGGCCATCGCTGCGATCTCGACTTTTAATCGCCAATGCGATGGCGAAACACTCGGCCTTGGTGATCGATGTAGTGTACAGTGATGCGCTGGACGCTATGCTTCTCGTGTCACTGCTTACCATTGTGACGACGCAGCGCTTCCAGTTATACCTGGAAGCGTCAACGTATAGCACGTTCTCATTGCCTCTGACTAATTTTCTGATCCATTTTACACACTCCTCTCGCCTTTCGTAATGCCGCTCCTTGGTCATGTTCCTGGGGATAAAGGCGATCGAAATATGTCGTCGGACTGGGTCTGGTACGTCCAACAGCTCCTCGTCCAAGTTTTGGGGTTGCGGTGTTATACCCGCTCTCATCAGTATCTCTCTTCCCGACTTCGTCTGGCTGAGGCGGTTGCGCTGAGAGATCAATGTTGCTGCTTTCAGTTCAGCGTACGTGTTATGCAGGCCGATCTCGAGAAGCCTCTGTGTCGGAGTGCTTATCGGTAAGCCTAATGCTGCCTTGTAAGCCCCTCTGATGATAGAATCTACTTGCTCTTCCTCCCGCTTGTTCAGCGTGTGGAAAGGCAAGCTGCATGTCAATTTGCTCATTACGAGCGCCTGCACTAAACGGACAGTATCACTTTCTTTGATGCCTTTTTTGTGGAAGGTGATCCTCTGAATCATCCTAGCCACTTCTTTAGTTGCCGATTTAAGAAGACCGATAGTGTGATTTGCCCTAACGTTGCTTTGAACCCAGAAACCCAGGATCCGGGCGATAGTGATTTCTTTAATTTTCTGCTTTTCGATTTCAATTTCTATTCTTCCGTTACTTTTGTAGCGTTGGCTGTGTATTCTGATCACCTCCGATTTTTCGGGTGCGCAGCTGAGACCACTCGTTCTGGCAGAGTTTTTGACAGCCAGTGCCGCCTCTTGCAGAGTCTTCTCTTTGCTGGCCAGGGACCCCCGTGTGGCCCACAGAGTAATGTCGTCCACGTAGAGGGTATAACCTAGCTGTGGTACACAATCCAAGGCCCGAGCGAGTCGACGCATGGCGATATTAAACAACAGAGAAGATATTTTGGCTCCTTGAGGTGTTCGCTTGTTTGGCATTCGGAATGGCTCAGACCTAACGCTTGAGATACCTACTGTCGCCTCCTGATCGGTGAGAAAATCTTTTATATAGTTATATATCTTTTCCTCGCAACCAATTATATTTAGCTCTGAGAGTATAGCTTCATGAGAGATATTGTCAAAAGCTCCCTTTAAGTCTAGAGCAAGCAGCAAATGCTCTCCACCTTTGGGAACGCCCTTGAGGACCTCTTCTTGTATCAGGAGGAAAGCGTTCTGTGTTGAGAGACCACTGCGGAAGCCCAGCAGGGTGGCCGGAAACAGCCCCCTGTCTTCTATGAAATTCTGAAGTCTGGTCTGAACGACCCGTTCGAAAAGCTTCCCCATACATGACGTAAGTGATATAGGTCTGAGCGCCTGCAGGAAGGGCTTTTTTCCGGGTTTCGGAATAGTTATAATTTTGGCGGTTTTCCATTCTGCAGAAACCTTCCCTTTGAGCCAATAGTGTTCATTGAATTGTTTTGTCATGCCTTTGATAAGGTTTCTTATTCTTATAATGATAAGGTTTCTTATCATTGCATTCGTAATTTGGTCTTCACCGGGGGCTGTGTTCCTCTTGGCTGCCTTTGTTATCCTGGCGATAACAAAGGACTTCCTCCTTTGTTATCGGCTCGTATAATTTCTCATTTCTAGCTCCGCTGTAACTCATGTGATTAGCCGAATTACTTGGTGAACGATCGCCAATATATCTCTTCTTGAGGGCTTTCACAAGGTCGTCTTCCGTGCACGGAAATGTTTCTGCGATTTTCTGCAGTGTCCTGCTTGTCGTGGATTTGGACTTGTCTGGATCAAGAATATTTCTTAGGATGGACCAAGTTTTCGCGGTGCTCAGTGTGTCCTGAAGTGAACTGCAGAACTTGACCCATCCCTCGGTAGCCAGTTTGCTTGCATAGTCGTTTGCTTCCTCTGCAAGAGCAGCGATCCTACGCAGTAGTGTCCTATTCAGGCGTTGACGTTTCCAACGCTTTAGTAGGCTGCGCCTGCTCTCCCATAGGTGTAGCAGACGGCTGTCTATTGCTGGCGTCTCTACGGTTCTGGCTATTTTCTTCGTAGTGATGGCGTGTACCGGCTTTATGTACTCCGACCATGCCTCTATTGAGTTCGGTACAGAGT